>NC_143585.1:134490136-134851349 GCF_048544385.1 Mastigoproctus giganteus | reverse complement strand
AATGGGGAAAGAATCGTCTACCAACACTCAATATGAAGCAACTCCATGCAAGTCATATTCAGAAATACGTTGATTTTTTGCCCATATATACTGATGGCTCCAAATCACATTCAGCCGTTGGAGCAGCGGCAGTATTTCCCTCTACTATCATCTCAGCTGCCCTTCCACCTGAGTACAGCAGCTTCTCCGCAGAACTTCATGCAATAAAATTAGCTTTAGAAAACCTGAATCTCAACCCATCTGTAAAATATGTTGTATACACAGACTCTCTCAGCTCAATAACTGCAATGCAAAACTCCTCCTACAAGGCTCATCCTGTGTTAAATCAAATCGGAAGACTCCTATTACAAATTGAAGAACGTCATCAATCAGTGACCTTTTGCTGGATCCCAGCACATTCGGGGATAAAGGGTAACGAACTTGCTGATGAAAATGCTAAAAATCCGTCAACCTTTGATTTAACCTCCAGTCCGGTTCCAGCCTCTGACTACTGTCACATCATACGAACAGCAGGTTTCGCGAAGTGGAAAGAGCTATGGCACACACAAAAGAATAATAAACTCTATCAGTTGAAACAGGATCCAAAGCATTGGCGCTCTAGCACCAAAACAGTGCGAAGAGAAGAAGTGGTTCTTGCACGGGCACGTATTGGACACACATATCTGACCCACCTCCATCTGCTCAGAGGCGAAGATCCTCCTCAATGTCCATACTGTTCAGAAAATTTAACAGTAAAACATATTCTGATAGACTGCCCTCAATATCAACAGGACAGAACATCCGTCCTCTGTTCCCTGAGAAATCTACGAGAACCAATGACATTGCAACATATTATTGGAGATGATGCAAACATCAACGAGTTTTTCTCTTATCTGAAAATAATTGGACTTTATGATAAATTCTAAAGTATCTCTGTAAACGCAACCAAGCTGTTATGCCTAAATTATGTTTTTAGCTATGCTTAAATTTTGTGTTTAGCATTTTCATGTGAATAGGCGCATTATAGCCACAGCAGCTTATGCGCCATTAAACCCCCATAACACACACACACACACACACATCTAACACCCATACCTTGGTTCCAGGGTTACATCATTGGAATCTGTCGTGTGCAGTGTGCCGTGACCCATAGAAACTCAGAAAGGGGGATCCTGGTGGTTAAGGGGCCCAGCATTGATGCACCACTCGAGCCCCTGCTTCGACAAGATGGGTGGTCTCAGGCTAGCCCAACTGGGATCAATTGGCAGGTGGTTCTTACTGCTAGGGTCAAATGCATTCCGATAAGTCTCCCTCCCTTTGGTCCTGGGATGGGATCAAGACTTATTGGAAATGTCGGTATGGTGCTCCTAAGTGAACTTGGTGTCCCATTCATGTGTGGGAAGTACCTGCTAGTTCACGAGTGGGCATCCCCTCGTAGGTCTCTGTGGTGGGTGAGGTACTTGGGGCATTGGAAATTTTTATCTTACTCATATGAGTAATTTAAATCCTATTTCATCTGGGGCCCCAACTAATCGAAGGACAAGAAGTGATTCTGGCAAGGCTCCGCATCGGTCATTCGCATCCAACTCACCTGTATTTGCTTATGGGAGAGAATCCTCCTCAGTGTTTCTTTTGCCAGTCGCAGCTAACAATAAAACACATCCTCATTGAATGTCCCCAACATTCAACAATTAGAAAATCAAGCTTTATCTCCCTATCCAGCTTACAGGAGCCCTTAAATTTATTACATATTTTTGGCAATGAAGCAAATTTTGAGGAAATGTTTAATTATTCGAAACACATAAATCTGTATAATAGACTATGATCATAGTGACAAGTAAATCATGAACAGGCACAATATGGCCCAAGAGGCCCTTGTGCCAAAAAACACAAATACAACAACAACCTAATCGAAGTGAAAATAATGAAAACACCTTGGTAAAAAGTGCCAGAACTGAGGACATACCACCATCAGTGACACCGCTTTTCCTCGTTCTCCATTCCACAGGAGAGCAGTCATTTGGGAAGATGTCACCCTTCTTTATCCAGAAAGGATTAGAAGGGCTGGCTAAAAATCCATTAAACTACTGCATTCTGGCGATCTTTTGGTTGAATCTTCAAGTTCAAAACAAGCGGAAAAATTCCTAAACTATGCATCCATATGTGGAATACCTATCACCGTAACCACCACAAAACCCTGAATTCTTCACAAGGTGTCATATCAGAGTGGGACCTTTCTTCATGTCATTGATGAAGAGATCTGATCTGAATTGAAAGAACAAGGAGTGACGGCTGTCAAGAGAATATCAATGCAGAACAATGGGAATCTCTCCCTGCCCAAGTTCTCATCCTAACATTTAACACCCCACGGCCTCCAAGTTCTATCAAGGCAATGTACATAAACTGCCCAGTGAGGATTTACATTCCAAACTCACTAAGGTGTTTTAAATGTCAAAAATACAGACACTCACAAACAGCTTGTCATGGGAACCCTGCCTGTGCTCGATGTGGTGCAAAAGACCACGAGAGCAAGGATATTCAGCTTCCAAACATATCTGTGTAAACTGCCAAGGAAAGCACCCTGCCTACTCCAGAGCATGTGCTAGTAGTGGAAGGATGAAAAAGAAATCCAAAAACTAAAAACAAAGCTGAATATCTCCTACCCAGAGGCTAGAAAACACATCCAACTAATGAATAGTGGGAAGCCTTCGTATGCTCAGACCCCTCGACGTGGGCAGCTGTACGTGGTGAGGGGACCTCCCAGTGATGCTGCTGGCCTTCCGGATTAGCATTATTGGGATCTAATGCCCATACCTTGGTTCCAGGGTTATATTGTTGGAATCCAGTGTGTGCAGCCGTGTGCCGCGACCTGTGGAAACTCTGAAAGGGGGATCCTGGTTGTTTAACCCACCGTTCCTTCAAGTTCGTGTAGGATCCACCCTATCTCGGCCTTTCAGCCAAGAGGAGGGTGTACCTCAAGGATCCGTCTTAAATGTTATGCTGTTTGCCATCAAAGTGAATTCCATCACGGAACAACTTCCTCCAACTGTGAATTGTGCCCTGTATGTTGATGATTTTAGCATATTCTGTCAGTCTTGCAACATGAGGGTAATCGAGAGATAACTGCAACATGCCATTGACAACCTGAGCTCATGGGCAATGAATAATTGCTTTAGGTTCTCTCCGCAAAAAACCATTTGCTTGCACTTTTGCCGCAAGCGTAATCTTCATCCTGAACCTGAACCGAGACTAGACTCTCGGGGCTGTTGTTTGACAGAAAGTTGACCTTTTTACAGCATATCCTTCAACTTTGAGTGAAATGCATGAGAGGCTTGAACATCCTACGTGCCATCTCATGTATCTCCTGGGGTGCTGACCGATGCACTTTATTACGCCTGTATCGTGCACTCGTGCGATCTAAATTAGACTATGGGTCCCAGGTATATGCATTTGCTAGACTCAGCGTACATTGATGGTTGGACCCCATCCACCATCAGGCGATTTGTATTGCTATTGGAGCATTTCGCACATCTCCAGTCCAAAGTCTCTATGTTGAAGCATATGAGCCATCACTATCGCTTTGTAGGAAACAGTTGTCTTTACAGTATACCTTCAAACTAAAATCCTTGCCAGGCCATCCCATGTGGCCATCCGTTTTTGAGCCATGATGGGAAAATTCTATAACACCTGTCAGACTGCCAACTGTCCCTTTGGTATTCATGTACAGGAGCTAATCAGAGAGCTCAATGTAACCATAGAGAATGTTGCCATATCCACAAGGCAACCAACTCCACCGTGGCATGCTCGAACACCACCATGCAATTTCTCTATTAACAAGTGGGGAAAGGCCACCACTTTGAACTCTGTATACCAAAAACTATACGCTGCCCACTGAGCTAAATATCCCGACTTCTTGCCTGTTTTCACTGATGGCTCGAAGTCAGAGTTATATTTCGGGTCCGCTGCCATCTTTCCAAATAACACTATATCCGATGAATATACCCGATGAATGCAGCAAGATACCCGACAAATGCAGCACATACTCAGCAGAGTTTTATGCAATTGAATTAGCCCTGAACTACATAAACACCCACAACTATCAAAGGTGTATGGTGTGCACAGACTCCTTAAGTATACTACAGGCTTTCAGGCCCCGGGTGCCAAGCGATTGTGACTGAGCGATTTCTCTGTGCTATTACTGCGATTTCTCAAAAGTGATTTATAGTTATTTGAGTTCTTCACGTTAATAAATCTATTCATTTAAAAACAGCTCTTGTTACAAAAACACTTGTACAGAGCAAGAAAGGAAAGGCACCTTTCTTTATTTCTTCTAGTTTACTACTAACCACTTACTACTTTTCGCTTGGTCACACCAGGCACTGCTCCTGCCTCCCCATGGCGGGGCCGGTAACCTTGGCAGAAAAGTTCACCTGCCAGGGGCTAAGAGGAGCCAACATGGAACAAAGTATGTTTCCAACTCTAGAGCCGTCGAGCTGTCGGCCAAACACAGAAAATGACCATGATTCGTCGCAAGCAAAGAGGTTGAAAACCAATCCCTCGGCGACAGACTTACCTGCATTCTTAATCATGCACTCGCTATCTGACCAGCCTCTCAGTAAGCTATCCCCTTTTTTAATCCAAAAACACCTGGAAAGTATTGCAGGGTCTCCCAAGACGGTTAAGAGACTGCAATCAGGGGACTTACTTATTGAAACTATAAATGGCAAACACTCTGAAAAATTACTTAAAAAGACAACTTTCGCTGGTATTCCAGTGAAAGTAACTCCACATGCAACCCTAAATACATCAAAGGGTGTAATATCTAGTTGGGACCTGATGAATGTGACGGAGGAAGAAATTAAAGAAGAGCTTCAGGAGCAAAATGTAATAGCTGTAAAAAGAATTATGATAAAAAAAGACAATATTCTCACACCTACCAGAAATATCATTCTTACATTCAACAGTCCAAGCCTACCCACATCAATAAAAGCTGGATATCTACTTTGCCGCACTCGTCCTTTCATACCCAATCCGTTGAGATGTTATAAATGCCAGAAGTATGGCCACTCTCAAACAACGTGCAGAAGCAACCCAGTTTGTCCCAACTGTGGATCCTCCGATCACATTCAAAGTGATTGTTCGGTGAAAGAAATGATCTGTCCCAACTGCAAAGGCAACCATCCGGCCTACTCTAAGACATGTGAGAGGTGGAAAACAGAGAAAAAAATTGTGAAATATAAAGTTGAAAACAGAGTTAGTTATCAGGAGGCTAGAAAATTAATTGCACCTAGTATACCTAACCGTACCTATGCCAATATTACAAAAAAATATCAAACCATTGCCACACAAACCGATGTTACCGTACCTTCAAACACTTCCATCTCTGACTGGGCTCGGGCTGTCCTCTCTCAGCAACAGTCCAGTGCCGTTAAGCACTCAGACCAAGCAAATAATACGCCTCTCACAATACCAGCAAAATCTCAATCTCCGCCAGTGAATGCCACTACAAATAATAATAGTTCGTCTTCGAAAAAGATTATCCAAGGCAAATCGATGGAGGCAGAGTATCCATCCAAACAGGAAGATCCAATTCTGGAAATATTTGCTGAAGAAGAGATGGACACTGGTCGCCCTTCCTTTCCGAAAAGAGAAAAACCAAAGCCAGAACGCCATAAGACAGCCACGTCAGGTACAGCTTCTTCCTCTAAATTCAAATAATGTCTAATATCTTGCAATGGAATTGCAGAGGCTTTCGTGGAAACATTGATGACATCCGTTATTTAATTAATCGTTACTCTCCAGTTGGTTTCTGCCTGCAAGAAACCTATTTAACTCCTCAAATTTCCATTTCCATCAAAAACTACTCGATCTATAGACGCGATCGGAATACATCCGATTCTGCTAGAGGTGGTGTAGCAATTTTAATTAGTACAAGGATTCCAGCTAAGCAAATTACTCTCCAAACCCAAATCGAAGCTGTCGCTGTGCGTCTGATTACTCAAACTGCATTAACTCTAGTCTCACTTTATCTCCCACCAAACCATGCTTACTCTTATAATGATCTTAAAGAACTTTTATTGCAGCTACCCTCCCCTATCTGCCTGCTAGGGGACTTCAATGGCCACCACCCTTTACGGGGTTCATCTAAATTAGACAGACGCGGCCGACTGATTGAAACTTTACTGGAAAAAGAAAACCTCACTCTTCTTAACAGTGGCTCGCACACCCATATACAGTTACCCAATGGACAGACTTCTGCCATTGACCTATCGATTTGCTCCCCAATACTGTTTTCAGCTATGCAATGGTCCACCCTGGATGATCCCATGGGTAGTGATCACTTTCCAATTGTTTGTAATCTGTTGACTAGCCAACCACAATTACAACATCCCTGCAGGAAATGGAAATTCTCTAAAGCCAATTGGGCGAAATTTCAATCAGCAATCACTCTTGACAAAAAAACTATTCAACTACAGCCCATTGATGAAGTTACTGATTATATTACATCCCGCCTTTTAGTTGCAACTAAGTACTCAACTCCGTTATCAAATCCCCCGTCCCGACGGCATTTCAACAACTGGTGGAACGAAGAGTGCACAAAAGCAAAGAAGGAAAAAAATAAAGCATTTGATTTATTCCGTCGATCTCCAACCACAGCTAATCTAATTAGCTACAAGAAACTAAGGGCAAAAGCGCGTTACATTCAAAAGCAGGCCAAGAAAGATTCTTGGACTAGGTTCGCATCAACTATCAATAGGAACACTGACTCCAGACTAATATGGAAAAAAATTAGGCAGCTTTCTGGGAAGTTTCCAACTGTTCCTTCCCCAATTCTCTCCTGCAATGGGCAAGAACTCTCTGCTCCTATAGATATAGCCAATGCCTTGGGCAAAACGTTTGCTGAAATATCGGCTGCATCAAACTACACTCCAAAATTCCAGAAAATTAAGACTGCCAAAGAACAGAGACCTATCAACTTTCGAACCTCACTGTCACTTCCATATAATCAGCCTCTGCAATATTGTGAACTTTTACAGGCCATCAGAACAACGCGAAACAGTGCCTCTGGGCCAGATGGCATATATTATGTCATGCTGCAGCATCTCGATGAGAAAAACTTACAAATGATTCTAATCTTTTTTAACCGGATCTTCCTGGAAAATATTTATCCAACCTCTTGGCACCACGCTACAGTTTTGGCGTTTTTGAAACCTGGGAAAGATCCCTCCAGTTCTAATAGTTACAGACCAATATCTCTGTCAAGTTGCCTTTGTAAAATTCTTGAAAAAATGATCCATAGTCGACTCACTTGGATCATTGAAACTCAACATCTACTGAGTAATTGTCAACATGGCTTTCGTAAAAACAGGTCATCCCTAGATCTGATGATCAAGGCGGAATCTGAAATTCGCAATGCCTTTGTGAAAAACGAACACCTTGTCATGGTCTCCATTGATATAGAGAAGGCATTTGATACTACCTGGCGGTATGGCATTCTCAGTGACCTATATAATCTTGGTCTACGAGGCAACCTACCCATATTTATTAGGAACTTCCTGAAGAGCCGATCTTTCCAGGTGAGATATCAAAATTCCCTTTCTGCTACATTCTCTCAGGAAGGAGTACCACAAGGATCAGTTTTGAGTGCAACCTTGTTTGCCCTTAAAATTGATTCCATTACAAAAGTACTCCCAAATACTGTAGAGGCTTACCTTTACACTGACGATCTCGCTATTTCTTGCCATTCTCAGAACATGAGATCTGTCGAAAGGCAATTGCAGATATCCCTCAATAAAGTTCAAAAGTGGGCTGAGCTCAATGGATATCGTCTTTCCCCAGAGAAAACAGTTGCGATCCACTTTTGCTGTCAACGCAAATTGCATGCAGATCCTGAACTTCGGATTTCAAATTCCACCATTCCGATTGCCAGCAATATGAAATTCTTGGGACTAATCCTGGACAGTAAGCTCAACTTCTTAGATCATGTTAAATTAATACGTACTGCCTGTCTCAAAAAGATCAACATGCTAAGAGCTTTATCTGCCCTCTCTTGGGGAGCAGATCGTACAACTTTGCTGCTCTTATATAGAGCACTGATTAGATCCCGTTTAGACTATGGTGCTCCAGTTTATGATTCTGCCCGAAGGAGTGTGCTACGCTGGCTGGATCCTATTCAACATAATGCATTGCGGATTGCAATTGGTGCATACAGGACATCTCCAACTCAGAGTCTATACATTGAAGCTAATGAGCCCCCTTTGCATCTTCGTAGAAAAATGTTACTACTTAAATATGCAGCCAAAATACAGACTTGCCCTTTGCATCCTATTCAGCCATACCTTTTTAATCAACCACTAGTTAATCTCTATAGAAATAAACCAAGTAAAATCCAACCGGCTGGCCTACGGCTCCTTGAAATATTGCAGAACTGGAATGTTCCTCTCCACAATATGCAACAGATAAAGAATTACTCTCATCCACCATGGACCACCTTTCCTCTGATACCTATTTTCTTCAATGGGGAAAGAATTGCCTGCCGGCAATGACTGTGCAACAACTCCATGCTAGCCATATTCAAACTTATGCCGACTTCTTACCGATATATACGGATGGTTCCAAATCTCTGTCAACTGTTGGAGCAGCAGCAGTGTTTCCCTCTGCTATCATATCAGCTTCTCTTCAACCTGAGTATAGCAACTTTTCAGCAGAACTGTATGCAATACAGTTAGCTCTAGAAAATTTGAATTTACATCCATCTGCAAAATATATAGTTTATACTGACTCTCTCAGCTCAATCAAAGCAATGCAGAATACATCTCAAAAGAATCACCATATTGTAATGAAAATCAGGAGTTTGTTATTGCAGATTTATGATCGTCAAAAACTAGTGAAGTTTTGCTGGATTCCAGCACATTCAGGCATAAAAGGGAATGAAGTGGCTGATACATCTGCCAAAAGTCCAAGTTCAGACCTAACTTCTGTCCCTATTCCAGCGCCCGATTATAATACCTTATTTCAAGCAGCATGCCATGCACAGTGGACAGAATTATGGCATAACCAAACGAATAACAAACTTTTCCAGCTGAAACAAAACCCAAAGTTCTGGCATTCCAGCAATCAGACAGTGCGGCGGGAAGAAGTGGTACTCACACGAATGAGAATAGGACACACCCATCTGACTCACCTCCATCTACTAATGGGCGATGATCCTCCTCAGTGTCCATACTGCTTAGAACATCTAACAGTCAAACACATTCTGATTGACTGTCCGCAGTATCAACAACATCGAGCTGCAATACTTCAAAATCTGGCTAATCGTTCAGAAACATTGACATTACATCATATCATTGGAGAGGACGCAAATGTTAACAAACGTTTCTGCTTTTTAAAACAAATCGGAGTGTATCATCTTTTATAAATAGGCTACAGAACTGAAACTAATTTAAACTGGATTATTTTTTAATATTCCTACGAATAGGCGCACTATAGCCATAGCAGCTAATGCGCCAATAAACACCCATACCACACACACACACACATACAGGCTTTCATCAGGGATGAAAGATAATCCTCATTCTTTCCTGACCCGGATTCAGCGGATGTTACATTCACTCTTTGATCATTCCTTTTTTGACACCCCTCGACGTGGGAACCTGTACGTGGTGAGGGGACCTCCCAGTGACGCTGCTGGACTTCCAGACTAGCAGCACTGGGATCCAACGCCCACAGCCCAGGTTCCAGGCTTACATCAATGGAATCCGGCGTGTTTGCCGTGCGCTGCGATCCGTGGAAATTTGGAAAGGGGGATCCTTGTGGTTGAGGGGCCCAGCTTCAATACACCACTTTGGCCCCTGCTTCGACATAATGGGTGGTCCTGGAAGGCCCGGCTAGGATCAATCGGCTAGTAGGCTCGCCTGCGAGGGTCAACCGTGTCAATGCCACTCCCTACCCTCATGGTCCGAGGGACAGGATTCAGGCTGGCGGCGGTGCGGGTATAGTGTCTGGGTAGCCCTGGCGTTCCACTCCCGAGCGCATTTATTGCATGCCGGGTAGTGGGCGTCCCTTTGGGCTCCGTGGTGGGTGGGGAGCCGGGCACGGAACAATTTAAAAAACTACATGAATCCTGATAAACTTACTCATTCAGGGGCCCCAACCCGGTCCTTATCTGAAAATTTAGACAGAGAGGCAGATAGCATTATTGCTAAAAAGAGGCAGCGAACCGAATTACCATCAGGGCCTGTCCCAAGGTTCTTAATCATGCATTCTACCAATGAAACACTGATTGGTAAAATGTCGCCCTTTTTTATTCAAAAAGGGTTAGACAGGTTAGCAGGTTCACCCAAATCAGTTAAGAGGCTTCATTCTGGAGACCTTTTAATTGAAACTAAAAATGACAGACAATCTGAACATCTACTCCGAACAACATCAATCGGAGGAATCCCTATAACAGTGACACCACACAGAACACTCAATTCATCGAGAGGTGTCATTTCGGAGTGGGACCTTCTCGACGTAACCGATGAGGAAATCTCCTCCGAATTAAAACCACAGGGAGTTATTGCCTTCAAAAGAATTACTGCGCGAAGGGATGGATAACTTGTTAAAACCAGGAGCGTTATCCTGACTTTTAACTCTCCTAAACCTCCTGATGATTAAAGCTGGATACATCAATTGTTCAGTGCGTCCATACGTTCCGAATCCATTACGGTGTTTTAAATGCCAGAAGTATGGACACTCTCAAATGGCCTGCCGTGGAGTCCTTGCATGCGCTCGATGTGGTGCAAAGGACCACGAAACAACAGCATGTTCAGCCGCAAAACCCACCTGTATTAACTGTTAAGGCGAACACCCGGCCTACTCACGAGCATGCCAGAGATGGAAAGAAGAAAAAGAAATTCAACGGCTGAAGGCAGAGCTAAATATATCATACCAGGAGGCAAGGAAATCGGTAAAACCCCTGAATATCACCAAACCTACCTACGCCCACAAGGTAGCAGGGAGATGTTCCGTCGGAACTCAGACGGACATGACCATTCCTCCAAAGGAGTCTTTCACTCCCATCGCGCGTTATCTTTTAAGTTCTCAAAAACCTGCACAGAAGAACCAATCAGCTAACACTCCTATATCAGTACCTCCTAATGCTCCACAAGCAACAAACAAAATTATGAAAGAAAAAGAATAAGAAAGGGGAAGTCCCCCCTAGAACCCAAGAAAACTTGGATATCGAGCAGAAGGAGGTACCCGAAGATTCAGTCTTGGAACTCTTTGCGGAGGAAGAAATGGACACGGGACAGCGTCCATTCTTCCCCAAAAAAGATAAATCCAAGACTGATAAAAGTAAGCCCTCAGAACCTCGGAAGCCACCTGATGGACCCACCAAGCCAAAATAATGGCTAAATTCCTACAATGGAATTGTCGTGGATTCCGGTGAAATATTGATGACATCAAGGCCCTCCTGCAAAAGCACGAGCCAGTTTGCTTTTGCTTGTAGGAGACATATCTAAAGGCAAATGACCATCCCACCATGCACAACATCACAATTTTTCTAAAGGATAGAATTGCGGATGGCTCTGCTCATGGAGGAGTGCCTATCCTCGTCAACAATCAGACCCCAGTTCAGCCCTTGCTAATTACAACTAGCATGGAAGCTGTTGCAATTTGTCTTTCGGTGGGATTTATATTAACAGTCTGTTCTCTTTATTTGCCACCTGGGACTGACATCCCCCAGGAAAACCTTGATGATCTTGTAACGCAGTTGCCTCCCCCTTACTTACTTCTCGGGAATATGAATGGATATAACACCCTGTGGGGTAGTGCTAACATCAACGGAAGGGGACGAGTCATAGGGTATATGCTCAATGACAATGACCTTTTCCCTTCTAAATACTGGAACAAACACCTTCTTCCACATGCCTACCCGTACTTTTTCTGCCATTGATCTCTCTATCTGCTCCCCTTCTCTACTCCCTTCACTCACTTGGGAAGTGGAGGAGAATCCATACGGAAGTGATCACTTCCCCATGATAACCTTGTTACACAGTGGGAGCCCATGTCTTCCTTTTTGGTTACCACAGTGGACGTTTGGTCAGGCTGACTGGAATGCCTTCCAACATCAGGCAAATTTTGACCTCAGTACAGTCAGTCGGGAGCCTATAAATGACGCAGTAAAGTACATCACAAAAATCATTGTCCAAGCAGCTGCTAATGCTGTCCCAAAAACATCTGTGCGGTTCCCACCATTTCCCAAACCTTGGTGGAATTTACAATGCACAACAGCAAAAAAGGCTCAAAACAAAGCTTGGGGGATATTTCGCCGATATCCTACCACGAACAACCTTATAGCCTTCAAACGTGCACGAGCCAAAGCACGCTACATCCGTCGTCAGAGTCAAAAGGAATCGTGGATCCGTTTTACATCATCTATTAACTAGTCTACTAACTCTAAGGTATTCTGGGATAAAATCCGGAAAATGAAGGGAAAATATACATCCCTTCCTTCTTCAATCCTAGATTATAATGGATGCACTATTGCAGATCCAACTGCAATAGCCAATGCTCTTGGGGAGACATTCTCTAACATCTCCGCAACATCCTCGTATTCCCCAGAGTTCCTGGTCCTGAAACATAAATTGGAAAAACAAGCACTTAATTTTAAGTCCAAGGGCCTCTATCCCTACAACGGGGCATTCACTATAGAAGAACTGAAAAGAGCCCTCACTCTTTCCAAAGCAAGTGCTGTTGGACCAGATGGCATCCATTATGAAATGATTAAACATCTTTCACCAAAATCTATGGATTGTCTGCTCCTTCTGTATAGCAGAATATTTATTGAAGGGCAGTTTCCGGACTCCTGGTGAAAGGCAATCGTTCTTGCCTTTCCTAAGCCAGGAAAGGATCCAAAAGTCCCCACCAATTATCGTCCTATTACTCTGACTAGCTGTCTATGCAAAATCCTGGAGAGAATGGTTAATTCTCGTTTAATATGGTACTTAGAATCAAATGACCTTCTCTCCAACATCCAGTGCGGCTTCCGAAGGAACCGGTCCACTTTGGACCATCTTATTAGACTGGAAACATCCATCCTGGATGCTTTCCTAAAACGTGAACACTTGGTGTCGGTGTTCTTTGACATGGAGAAAGCGTATGACACAACTTGGAGATTTGGCATCTTAAAAGATCTGCATATCCTTGGCCTTAGGGGGCAACTCCCCATTTTTATTAAAAACTTTTTAGCCAATCGATCTTTCCAAGTTCATGTGGGATCCTCACTCTCTTGTTTCTTCAGCCAAGAGGAGGGAGTACCACAAGGATCAGTATTAAGTGTCACGCTTTTTTGCCATCAAAGTAAATTCCATCACAGAACAACTTCCTCCAACTGTAAACAGTGCCCTCTATGTTGATGACTTTAGCATATTTTGTCAGTCATGCAACATGAGGGTTATTGAAAAACAACTGCAGAAAGCTATTGATCGCCTCAACTCCTGGGCTCTTGCTAATGGCTTCAGGTTCTCGCCGGAGAAGACCTTTTGCGTATACTTTTGTCCTAAGCGTAATCTTCATCTTGAACCTGAATTAAAGCTCGGACAAAATGCAATTCCAGTAGCAGCGGACACAAAATTCTTGGGACTCGTATTCGATAAAAAGCTGACCTTTCTGGAACATATCCATCAACTCCGCATAAAGTGCACAAGAGGGCTGAATATTCTGCGCTCTCTTTCCTCAACATCTTGGGGTGCGGATCGATGCACCCTACTACGCATCTATCGTGCACTTGTACGATCCAGACTAGATTACGGGTCCCTGGTATACAATTCTGCCAGAGACAGTGTACTTCGATGGCTGGATCCTGTCCATCATCAGGCTCTCCGTATCGCTATTGGAGCATTTCGAACATCTCCTGTCCAGAGCTTATACGTCGAAGCAAACGAACCACCGTTATCACTTCGACGTAAGCAGTTGTGTCTAAAGTATGCCAGACCATCCTACGTGGCCATTCGTTTTTGAGCCACAATAGGAAAATTTGTACAACACCTGTAAGACTGCCAAACGTCCTTTTGGTATTCGTCTCCAAAAGCTACTCAAAGAACTTAATATTAAGGTAGACAAGGTTGCCCAAACACCAAAGCAACTCCTTCCACCCTGGCATGCTCATGTTCCAACATGTGACTTGTCCCTTAGAAATTGGGGAAAGTCGGAGACACCATCGTCTGTCTACCTGCAGCTTTATTCAGCACACCGAGCTGAACATTCTGACTTCGCTCCAGTTTACACAGACGGTTCAAAGTCGGAATCATATGTGGGATCTACTGCTGTCTTTACAGACAGCACTACATCGGAGCAGATTCCCGCTGAATGCAGCATATTTACTGCAGAGCTGCACGCTATAGGCCTTGGATCACATCAGTAAATGCCAATACCAACAGTTCATTTTATATTCCGATTTTATTTTATATTTTGAATACTGGAATGCCAGCAAAGCTTGTAAGCTGTAACAGCTTCTTCTCAGAATGGCTGTGGTTCGTGGTTTCTACTAGAAAGTCTCCTGATTGCAGTCTCTACACTGTCTTGGCAAATCCTGCAATACCCTCTAGATCTTTCAGCGACTAAAGCTATAATGCATCAGAACCAGGTCATGTAAAAGAAAAGATTTATATTTCAGCCACCTAAAAAATTAGGTCACTACATCAAGATGTATAGAAATAAGGATCTGTAAAAAGTTTATAAAGATGGTAACTTTTCAATATATGTAAAAATATTTAAATATTTTAAATAGCTAAAAATAGCTGATAAATTTGCATTGTCAGATAAAATCTGACTGATTGTATGAGGCTCAATCAGATGGCTAAAAGCAGTAAAATACAGACGACGTTCGTGCCTGTAAAGTGGGCACTTGGATAAAATATGTCTTACTGTTAAAAAGGTGTCACCTTGCTCACACATAGGAGTGTCATCCGCTCAGTGCTGTTTCTGCCATAAGGAAGAATTTGTCATCTTCTCATCCTACTTTGAAACACATTCATTCTCAGCTATTTTCCTGCAGTGTGTCCAATCCATCAATCAGTTTTTGCTGGATCCCTGGTCATTCTGGTGTTCCGGGAAATGAAAGTGCAAACCTCGCAGCTGTACATCCTCAACCAACTGTCCCAGAGCATCCTCAGGTTCCTTACACTGATTATAAGCCTGTTATTCACAAAGAAAGTTATGACAACTGGTCACAGATCTGGAAAAGTAACACCAACAATAAACTTTACCAGATAAAGCAAGAACCAAAGCTGTGGCTCTCAGGCTTTCGACAAAACAGACGAGAGGAAGTGGTACTGGCACAACTCAGGAGGAAATCTGTGACAGTCAACCTGTGACAGTCTACTTACTGTTAGGCATTTCCTCTTTGATTGTCCTTTATATTCAACCATACAGTCAAACACTTTTCAGTCAGTCTCTAGGTTGAACCTCTGACATGATTTAACTCATATCCTGGGAAATGAAGCAAACACAGAAGAACTTGTAATCTATTTAAAATGTATTGGCCTATACAGGAGTATTTAATTTAACGTATACAGCAATATATTTCGACTAAATAAACTATGAGCAGACACAATTTGGCCTCAGCAGCCCTTGTGTCGTTAAGCCAAATAATAATAACAACAACAACAACTATAATCACATCATACAAACAGCATGTCTCATACAGTGGAAAGTCAAACCAATAATAAACTCTACCAATTAAAACTGGAACCAAAGCTTTGGCGCTGTAGCACAAAAACAGTGTTAAGAGAAGAAGTGGTACTTGCACGGGCACAAATAGGGGACACATATCTGACTCACCTCCATCTACTGACAGGAGAGGATCCTCCTAAGTGTCCACACTGTTCAACATTTTTGACAGTGAAACATATCCTGACTGAATGTCCGCACTATCAATAAGACAGAATATCCATTCTGTTTTCTTTGACAAATCTTTTGGAACCGATGACACTACGACATATTATTGGCGAAGATGCAAACATCAATGAATTTTTCTCTTTTATAAAAAAAATTGGGACTATATCAAAAATTCTAAAAGATCTTGGTAATAAAAAAGAAGGAGTTACATCTGAACTTTATTTTTAGGTTTTTTCTATGAATAGGCTCACTATAGCTCTGGCAGCTTATGTGCCCCTAAACCCCCATAACACACACACACACACACACACACCCATGAACTCCCACTCAATCTTCGTAGATAAGTTCTTCTTCTGAACTATGCTGTGAAAGTTCAGAGCCTTTCCAAACATTCAACATGGCAATATCTGTATAATCTTAAATGGGAAACCTTATATGCGAACAAACCTAACACATGCAAACGTGCTAGTATCCGACTAAAAGAAGTTCTCTTACAATTGAACTGAAGTATGGATACAATCTACCGAGATACCCCCACATTCCTTCCACCATGGGAAAACAGTTCAGTTGACTATGACATGGACCTCATAAAATGGAAACAGAACAATACCCAAATCAACATATAAAACAGTTACATTCCTCTTATGCAATGCAATTTTCTGACTATTCTCATCTGTATACTGATGGATCCAAGACACACATTGGTGCTGCAGTCACCTTGCCAAACAGCATAATTTCAGTCTCTTCCAATAGAGTACAATATCTATAGTGCTGAATTGTTTGCAATAAGTCTCACCTGAGATCACATTGCGAAAACATCTCTCGTAAAAAGTATAATTTTCACAGACTCATTAAGTTCAATATGTGCTTTACAACTAGAAAATCTTCAACAGATCTTAGGCAATTCTGCGAATCTAGATGAACTATTTAATTTTATTTGGCAAATCATATTTGATAAACAAATCTAAAAAAATGTTCGATTTACATTAAAAACTTGAAAAGACACATCTTGGCCATTGATGCCCTTGTGTCTTAAAACCCTTAAACAACAACAACAACTAGAAAATCATCCATCTCATCCTTATCTAAGAAAAATTCTTTCCTGCCTATCACATCTGAAGACAAAAAAACCAAAGATTCAAATTCGCTTGGATTCCCGGACATTCTGGAATACTTGGGCAATGAAAGTGCTGATCATGCTGCAAATGTCCTTGAGGTTGTCACAGACATTCTCTCAGATATGCCAGACAAGCTGTACTTGCTACTTGGGAGTCTAAAACACTGATGGAACTGATATTCGGGTGACATTCAAGTCAAGTGGACCCAATTTCTGCTATTGATCTAACTATCTGCTCCCCCGCTCTGTACCCAAGTATACATTGGGCAGTATTGGATAATTCCCACAACGGTGATCATTTCAAATTACAGCAGACCCTCGATTTACCGGGATCGGATTAACCAGGACACTTAAAGATTCAAATTAAAAAATAAATAAATAAAAAAACAACCAGAAATCATAAAATTCAAGTAATAAATAGAATAGGTATAAACAGAGGTTTTGCAAGTCGTAAATAAGCGACAAGTGGCATTATAAGTCGTCATTGGCATATTAGTGTACCTATTATCTTGTAACTCCTCTGTCTTCACACCTGCCGCTCAAAAAAAAAAAGGGAAAAAAAAGGAGACCAAATGTTTAGTTTGTTTTAGTGCATTGCATTGATTGTTGTGCTCCGTTGAGCCGCATAAAGACAAATTTTGTTTCGTTATTTATGTCAGGGATATCAAAATTTTTTTTATAGTAAAAAAATTTTTTTTGTTTAGAAATTGCGAAAATGATGGGTAAACACAAAAATTTGAAGTTATTCAAAAGTTTGAAAACGGTGCATCGATTAAATCTCTAATGAACCATTATAATGTTGGTGACCAAACCATACGCAACATCATAAAAAATATAGTAGGAAAGCCATAGACTTGAAATTGACATCGCAAAAAATAAAGGGAAGCATCATATTGGACATGCGAGTAGTGCGTGGTAAGTTTTTTATCTATTGCCATATTTTTTTTTTTTTTTTGGTGCCTCCGTAGCCAGGTGTGCAGGAGCAGCAGTGCATAGCACACGCTTCTTGATTAGACTAGAGTTCGAGCCCGTGCCCACCAAATATGGAGGATGCAGAAAGGTCAGGGAATGACCACCGCATATCCCCTGAGCAATATGGCCTTAGTTGCTAATGCTCCTAAAAACCAAACAACAACAACATATTTTTTTACGTAGGTTGCTGAACATTTTTCGATACAGTAAGTCCCGGACTTGTGAAACTGCGGATTTATAAATTTTTTTTCACTCAATTTTTTTTTTTTTTTAGGATTGTAAAATTTAAAACAAACAAAAAAAATAAATAAGACAAGCAATCAATAATGACGATCACTGCATGCACATATTGCACAAGTGAGATACGAAGTAACAAGCAAAAAAATAGGAAAGAAGAGAAGATTCTTACAATTTATTTATGATTTTTTTTTTTTATATGACTGAAGATTTCAGTGAAGGGGTAATGCATTTCACCATTTCACCAAAAAATTCCAGCTATCAGTAGTATCGCAAATAAAATAAGATCGAGTTTACTTCCCGTTTATAATTAGATGCACGAACAGAAAATTCCAATAACACGGAAAGTGCAAATTGTTTTTATTGTTTTATGGTAGTGACCTCCAGAAATGTGTTTTAGCAAAATGTGAGCTCTTGCGGGGTGATAATAGTTAGTTTTATGCCTAAACCCTGTGAAATTCTTTACAGAAAATTTCACTTTGACTGTTATCATGGTGCCGACTAAGAGAATAAGTGACAGCGCTATTAGTAAATCTACCAATAAAAGGAAAGCAATCGATTTGGATCAGAAAATTAAGCTAATAAGGAAGTATGAAAATCATCAAACATTAACAAGTATCACGCGGAATTCAGATTTGTCAATAATAATATAGTAGCAATATGTTACTAGTCATTCCCGAGTTACGTAAAACTCGACGAAGTAAGAAGTCCTGGAATGCATCTTTTACGTATGTTGGGGACTTCTGTATTTTTGGATTAATTGGGAAATTGATTATCCGGGATTTGTTTTTTACCATCTATCCCAGAAAATCAAGAGTCTACTGTACTTGTAAATTCTAAACTACCTTCCCCTATCTTGAAATTCCCCTAAGCTGGAAATTTACAAAGGCAAACTACTAAGTCAGTAGATGAAGCTACTGACCATATCACTAAACAGATACTAGCAGCAGCTGATAAAGCTATTCCTCAGTCATTGACTCATCCATGCAGGCGCAAAAACTACTGGTGGAATGATGAATGTAATAGGGCAAAAAAATAAAATAATAAAGTTTGTAATATTTTCCGCAAGTATCTCACTACTATTAACCTTATAAATTACAAGAAACGTAATGCTAAAGCATGACGAATAAGAAGAAAAGCCAAAAAAAATTTCCTGGATACAGTTCACTTCCACTATCACAAAGAACACTGATTCTAGATTAATCTGGAGGAAAATCCAACATCTGAGTGGCAAATGTCCATTGTCATCCTCTCCTGTATTGATATGGACAGGAACTGTCTTCCCCCAAAGATATAGCAAACACCTTTGCGGAAGCTTTTGCAAAAATACCAGCAGCAAATCCATATGATGCTCCATTCCAATGAATTAAAGAGGCAGCAGAAAGGCAGAAGTTAAATTTCAACACCGGCCTCTCTCTTCCATATAATCAACCTTTTGCAATATCTGAGTTAAAAGAATCTCTTAATAGAGCACCCCAATAGTGCTGGCCCTGATGGTATATTTTATATTATGTTAAAACACTTGAATGATACTGCTTTATAAACTCTACTAATATTTTTAACAGATTTTTTCAGGAATATGTTTATCCTTACTCTTGTGGCCCTGGGTGCCAAGCGATTGTGACTGAGTGAATTCTCTGCTTAAAGAGTGATTTTCCAAAAAGTGATATTATAGTTCTTTTACGTTCCTGTCCTTTAAAGTACTTTACAGAGCAGGACAGTCACCTTTCTTTATTTCTTATATATTTATTACTAATACCTACTACTTCTCGCTTGGTCACACCAGGCACTGCTCCTCCCTCCCCATGGTGGGGCCAGAAATCTTGGCAGAACAGTTAATCTGCCAAGGGCTAAAAGGAGCAATTATGAAACACAATAAGTTTCCTCCACTAGAGCCGACAAGCTCTCGGCCAGACATAGAAAATGAACATGACATGTCTCAACCCAAGAGGTTTAAGACCAACTCCTCAAACATAGATTTTCCTGCATTTCTCATAATGCACTCACTTACAGATCAGCCTCTCACCAATTTGTCTCTGTTTCTTATTCAGAAACACCTCGAAAGTCTTGCAGGATCTCCTAAAACAGTCAAGCGATTGCAGTCAGGAGACCTACTAATAGAAACAATCAGCAGGAAACATTCGGAGCATCTACTAAAAGTTAGAAATTTTGCTGGAATTTCAGTAAAAGTTTCTCCCCATGGTACCATAAACACATCTAAGGGTGTTATATCCAGCTGGGACCTATTGAATGTCTCGGAGGAGGAGATATGTCAAAAACTTCAGGAGCAAATTGTAATTGCAGTAAAAAGAATAAATAGCAACCCTAACTCCAGGTTAATATGGATGAAAATTAGGCAGATTTCTGACAAATTTCCATCCATACCTTTGCCAATTCTTTCGTGGAATGGGCAAGAACTCTCTGCTCCTGAAGACATAGCAAATACCTTGGCCAAAACCTTTGCCGAAGTTTCTGTGGCATCAAATTATTCTCCGGATTTCCAGAAAAAAAGACCACGACTGAACAACATGCCATCAACTTTCGAATCTCAGTTTCCCTTCCGTATAACCAGCCTCTTCAATATTCTGAACTTCTACCACGATTTTAAAACAACGCGGAACAATGCCGCTGGGCCAGATGGAATTTCTTATATCATGTTACAAAAGCTCGGTGACAAAAATTTGAAAATACTGCTGGTCTACTATAACTGAATATTTCTGGAAAACATTTATCCCAGCTCTTGGCATCACGCAGCACTTCTTGCCTTTTTGAAACCTGGAAAAGATCCTACCAGTCCGTACAGTTACAGGCCAATTTCCCTCTCCAGTTGCCTCGGTAAATTACTTGAAAAAATTATCCATAATCGACTTGTTTGGATCATCGAAACAGAACACGTAATGAGTAATCATCAACATGGGTTTCGTAAGAACAGGTCCTCCTTAGATCTCATGATCAAAGCTGAGTCTGCAATTCGTTAATGCCTTTGTAAAAAATGAACATCTTGTTATGGTTTCCATAGACACAGAAAAGGCATTTGATACCACCTGGCGTCGTGGCATTCTCAGTGACGTTTATGCTCTTGGTTTACGAGGCAACCTGCCTATATTCATTAGGAACTTTCTTCAGAATCGTTCATTCCAAGTTCGATATCACAACTCATTTTCACAGGAAGAAGGAGTGCGACAAGGGTCTGTACTGAGTGCAACCCTTTTCGCCCTTAGAATTGATTCCATCACAAAAGAACTTCCAAATACTGTTCAGACCTACCTTTATGCTCATGATCTCTCTGTTTCTTGCCATTCTCAGAACATGAGCTCCATTAAACGGCAACTGCAGATATCCCTGAATAAAGTCCAAAGGTGGGCAAGGTTATCGTCTATCGATAACCTTGCTATCGGGAAAGGCTATCGTCTATCACAACAGAAGACTGTTTCAATCCACTTTTGTTATCAACGGAAAATTTATACAGATCCTGAACTTCATATATCAAAATTTACCATTCCAGTGACTAACAACATCAGATTCTTAGGATTAATCCTTGACAGGAAACTAAATTTCCTTGAGCACATTAAATTTGTACGTATTTCCTGCCTCAAAAAACTAAACATGCTAAGAGCTTTATCTGCCTTGTCTTGGGGAGCAGACCGTACATCTTTGCTGCTCTTATATAGAGCACTGATCAGATTCCGATTGGATTATGGTGCTCCACTCTATGATTCTGCCCGTAAGACTACACTATGATGGCTAGATCCTATACAGCACAGTGCATTGTGGATTGCATTTGGTGCTTTCAGGACCTCTCCTATTCATAGTTTATATATTGAAGCATCCTGTTGAGCCATACCTCTTTAGTCCACCACTGCAAAATCTCTATTAGGCGTAAGTCTAGCAGGCTTACGCCTAATTGAAATAACACAGAGTTGGACTAAAGAGGTATGGTTCAAAAATATGCTGATTTTTCACCGATCTATACTGATGGCTCCAAATCACATTCAGCAGTAGGAGCCACGGCAGTATTTCCTTCTTCAATCATTTAGGCTGCTCTTCCAGTCAGTATAGCTCAGCTATACTGACTTTTGCATTGCTTTAATCGCTCAGCTCAATTGCAGCAATGCAAAATTTCTCCCACAAGGTTCACCCTGTGTTAGATCAAATCAGAAGTCTCCTATTGCAAATTGAAGAATGTCATCAATCAGTGACCTTTTGCTGGATCCCAGCACATTCGGGGATAAAGGGGAACGAACTCGCTGACAAAAGTGCTAAAAATCCGTCAACTTTTGATTTAACCTCTGTCCAAGTTCCAGCTTCTGACTACAATCACATCATACAAACAGCATGTCTCATGCAGTGGAAAGATCTATGGCACTCCCAAACCAATAATAAACTCTATTAGTTGAAACAACACCCAAAGCTTTGGCACTCTAGCACCAAAACAGCGTGAAGAGAAGAAGTGGTACTTGTATGTGCACGAATAGGACATACGTATCTCACTCACCTCCATCTACTCACAGGAGAGGATCCTCCTCAGTGTCCACACTGTTTAGCACATTTATCAGTGAAACATATTCTAATTAACTGCCCACAGTATCAACAAGACAGAACATCTGTCCTGTCGTTCCTGACAAATCTGCGAAAACTGATGACATTAAAGCATATTTTTGGCAAGGAAGCAAATATCAATGAATGTTTTTCTTTCCTGAAAAAAATTGGACTTTATCATAAATTCTGAAAGATCAGTGTAACCAAAATTAAGTCATTACTACTGAATTTTGTTTTTAGCAGTTCACTATGAATAGGCACATAGCCCCAGAAACTTATGCACCATTAAACCTCCATAACACACACATACACACAAACACATACACACACCCTTACTCTTGTAGACATTCATTTGTGTTAGCCATCCCTAAACCAGGAAAAGACCTCTCTAATCCAGTTAATTATCATCCAATTTCTTTAACTAGTTGTTTGGGGAAAATACTGGAGAAAATGGTTCTCAGGTGCCTCACCTGGTTTCTAGAGTCACATAACTTCCTACGTAAAAATCAGTATTGCTTTTGGCAAAATAGATCTGTATTAGATATGATGACCAAAGCAGAATCAAACATCAGAAATGCTTTTGTCAGAAACGACCACCAAATTATTATGGTAAGTCTGGATTTAGAAGAGGCTTTTGATACAACATGGCGTTTCGGCATTTTACAAGATCTTCACACCTTTGGATTATGAGGCCGGCTTGCTTTGTTTATTCAGAGCTTTCTCCAAGGCAGAACCTTTCAGGTTTATTATCTAAATGTTCTCTCTAGAATTCATATACAGGAGGAGGGGATCCCTGAGGGATTTATTTTTAGTCCTACTCTATTTTTAGTAAGAATAAACAATATTATTCATAATATTCCAAGCACAGTAGAATTATATCATTATGCAGATGACCTCATGATCTCATGCCAAGGAAAAAATATGAATTTTCTATTGAGACAGCTTCAGATCTCAATTAACAAAATTGAGTTGTGGATGTCTCGTAATGGCTACCGCTTATCAGCACAAAAATCCAAATTTATTCTATAAAAAACCTGATCCTGAATTACAAATGAAAAATCTCACCATACCTCTTTCCAATAGTATCAGATTTTTTGGCCTAATTCTGGGTAATAAATTAAACTTCTTACAACACATCACATACCTGAGAACCATTTGCTTGAAAAAATTAAATATCCTCAGAGTACTATCTACATCAACATGGGATGCTGACCAATATACTCTGCTTCTGTTATATCGGGTATTAATCTGATCTCGCTTGGATTATGGAGCTCTAATCTATGACTCTGCCAGGGAAAGTGTGCTAATTAGCTAGACACTATCCACCACTGTGCTCTAAGGATGGCTTTAGGGGCATTCAGAACATCCCCTGTACAGAGTCTATATATAGAGACACATGAAAATGTTGCTACTCAACTATGCAGCAAAAATACAGATCCTTCCCTTTCATCCTATTTGGCCATACTTATTTGGGCCCCAATGGATCCCCTTTTATCACAAAAAACCTAACGTAAACAAGCCAATTGGGATAAGGTTGTTACAGTTAGCGCAATGATGGAATTTAAACATGGGTAATATCTTTCAGGAAACAAGCACACATGACCCTCCATGGTCTAGTTATACACCAGTCTGTGATAGGAGAAAAAACAAGCAGCAGATCTCCCCATGAGGAAATTCCATGCTGCACACATAGCTAAACATTCTCTGTGGTTTCACATATATACCGATGGCTCAAAAACAAGTACAGCGGTAGGCACTGTGTTAGTTTCTACTATCTTTTCTAGTTCTGTATCTCTTCCAAAGGAATGCAGTGTCTATAATGCTGAACTGTTTGCAATAAAGATAGCTCTAGATCACGTGACTGATCTGTCCTATAAGCGAACAATGATCTATTGTAACTCTTTGAGTGCAATAACAGCATTAAAAAATTTATCGAAGCCACTCCACCCCATCTTGAAGCAAATCAGATCATAGATAATTGCGTTACAAGCTGATAACCAATCAGTGACTTTCTGTTGGATAACAGTTCATGTAGGCATGGGAAATGAATATTCATATTCTGCATATTCATTTCCTTTGGGAAATGAATATGCAGATCAAGCCGCTAAACATCCAATCACCACAAGTTCTCCTAAAAAACTATCAAGTGCCATTTGTTGTTTGTTTGTTATTTGGTTTTTAGGAGCATTAGGAACTAGGCCATATTGCTCCGAGGATATGCGGTGGTCATTAAGGTCTAACCTTTCCGCATCCTCCGTATTTGGTGGTCACGGGCTCGAACCCCGGTGTAATCAAGAAGCGTGTGGTACGCACTGCTGCTCCTGCCCACCTGGCTACGGAGGTGCCTCAAGTGCCATATAAAGACTACAAATCAGTCATAAAAAATGTGTGCAAAGAGCAATGGTTGCAAATCTGGAAGGCTCAGGGTGGAAATAAGCTTCTTCAATTTAAACACGAACCTAAGTTGTGGCCATCAAGCATGCGATCAAATAGGCAAGAGGAGGTGATCCTGGTTAGGATGCGTATTGAGCATATGCATCTAACCTATATTTATCTACTCATGGGGGAAGATCTGCCTATTTATATATTTTGTCAGTCTACACTTACTGTGAAGCATATTCTAATAAATTTCAAACATAATAATAATTATCAAAACAAAATTTTCACATCACTTTCACATCTGCAAGAACCTTTAACATTACTTCATCTGATTGGAGATGATGCAAATCTAGACGAGTTCTTTGTTTGCTTGAAACAAATAGGATTATTTAACAGATTTTAACTGGTAATTGCACTAAAGAATAGAAATAGGCACAATATGGCCTTAGTAGCCTTGTGCCATTAAATAACATATCAACCAACCAACCAACCATCTACTATCAAGCATATTGTTGATAATTTATTTCCAGATGATAATTTAAATAATGAAAATAATGACACAGATAGTCAAACAAGGATAAGATATTTGAATGCCCACTATGTGGTTCCTAGAGATTATTGTGTTTTCACCAAAAGTGAATTAAAACAGGTTTGTTCAAAAATTAATATAAATAAAACTCCTGGTATTAACCTAATTGAGATTATTTGTGATTTTGAAAATGGTTGAGAGGTTTTCACATTTAATATTAAACATTTTCAATAAATACTATGTTGCTGGTATCTTTCCAGGTTTTTGGACGGTGGGTTTGCTGAAGTTGGTAGAAGTTGGTAAAAGATCCAACTTTGCTGAAGTTGGATCCTAAACATGGTAAGAATCTTTCTGACCCACATGCTAATAGAGCAATATAACTGCTTCCAAATCTTTCAAAAATATATGAACGATTATTACTGTTAAGGTTATCTGCTTGATTAGATGAATGTTTTAAATTTCAGCTACCATTTGAATTTGGATTTAGACAAGGATGTTCTGCTGAAGATGCACTAAAGGATTTAGTTGATTACATTAATCAGTTGCAAAGTAAGTATGTTCTAGTTATATATATAGATTTTAGTATTAGCAGTAGTAGAGACATACGATGAAAGAAAGCAAGCTTATACAGCATCCACCTAAAAAAAAAAAAAACTTCCCATTTCAGCCGTCCATTTGCTCTAAATGTTTGTTTAGTTACTTCTCCTTAAATTTATTTAAGCTGTGAACTTTACAATGACAAATGGAAGTTTGTTCCACCAATCAACCACCTGCTGGCCAAAGGTAAATTTCCACACATCTATTCTACAACTGCCTTTCCTCAATTTGAATTTATATCTCCTCAGGCAATTAATCTGGGTAAGAGAAAGAATCCAGCAGCACTGAACTTGCTCAAACCATTAAGGTCTTATGCAACTTAATCAGATCACCTCACAGGTGCCTAGTCTCCAGACACTGTAATTTGCAAAATTTAAGCCTTTCTTCGTAAGAGCAACCCCTTGTTCCATTCACTAATCTTGTAGCCCCTCTCTGTACTCATTCTGGCAGCTCTACATCCTTCTTAAATTGAGGCATCCAGACCTGTATACAGTACTCAAGGTGTGGCCTGACCATTGCATTGTACAAGGGGATAATCACCTCCTTTTCCCTGCTAGCAAAATCCCCATATATCATTGACAAGACACCGTGAGCTACTCTTGCAACCTATCGGCACTATCAGAGAACTTCATATCTACCTGCACAATTACCCCCAGGTCCTTTTCATTCTCTACCACTGTCAGTGTGTCAGTGTAGTTCCACACAGTTTGATACATTACTCTTTTGATACTGTTGCCCATGAAGACTAGTATACAAATTTGAACAGGATGGCATTAAGGGCAAGTTGCTAAGGGCTGGTTGAGTGGGAGAAGACAAAGAGTGGTGGTCAATGGGTACTGCTCTATGTGGACTAATAAATAAAGAAATTTTCTGTTTATACTCCGGGACGACCAAACGGTCAGAGAAGTTCACAAGATAGACAGAATACAAGAAACAGCACCATATTCAGCAATCACAGGCTTGAACCCCGGTCAGTCAAGGCACGTGTACTTATGCACCCACACGCCTGACCACTAGGCTACGGGAATAGCCTAATGTTATTAGTGGTGACCCTGAGGGTTTGCTGTTGGACCCATTGTTGTTTTGTATATTTATCAATGATATTGATGGAGGTATTATTATTATTAGCCATATGGTGCAAGGAAGCCTAAGGCTTATGCTGGTCCAACCAAAAAAAAATAAAAAAAATTCTGAATTACTCCCAAGAGAGAGAGAGAGAGAGAGAGTGAGAGAGAGAGAAGTAGAAGAAGGGAATCACCAAGAAAGAAAAGAATGATTATATCCAGCTTGGGATCTTGGGTATGGAACCCTCATACTCACTGGATGTGAGTCCCTAGCTCATGTCAAGCTTAATGTCAAAGTTTGCAGATGATACAAAGGTTGGAAGTGTTGTTAATGGCAGTATGCTGCTGCAATAGGATCTGGAAAAGTAGGGCAGATGGGCTCAGAAGTGGCCACACCTTGGGTACTGCGTACAGGTCTGCAAGCCTCATTTTAGGAAGGATGTAGAGTTGCTAGAACGAGTACAGAGAAGGGCAACAAGACTGGTGAAGGGAACAAAGGGGTGCGTTTATGAAGAAAGGCTTAAGTTCTGCAAATTGCAGCTTCTGAAGACTAGGCACCTGTGAGGCAATCTAATTGAGGGGTATAAGCCTTTGAATGGATTGAGCAGGCTTAATTATTATTATTATTATTATTATTAGCCATATGGTACAAGGAAGCCTGAGGCTTATGCTGCACCAGCCAAAAAAAAGCTCCCGAGCCACCCTGAGGGAGAGAGAGAGAAATAGAAAGGAATCACCAAGAAAGAGAAGAATGATGATATCCAGCTCAGGACACTGGGTTTGCCAAGCCCATAATTCACCAGATGTGAGCCCTGATGGGATTCTTCCTCTTGCTCAGATTACAAACTGAGAGGGCATAGATTCAAACTGAGGAAAGACAATTGTAGAAAAGATGTGCAGAAGTTTGCCTTTAGCCAGCGGGTAGTTGATTGTTGGAACTTCCATCTGTTGTTGTGGAAGTTGAGAGCGTAAATAAATTCAAGGAAAAAGTAGATAAACATTTGGAATGAATGGATAAGTGAAATGGGAAGGTTTTTTTTTTTTTTTTTTTTTTTGGCTGATGCTGTATAAGCTTGCTTTCTTGCATCATGTGTCTCTACTAATGCTAATGCTAATATTCTGGGGTTACTGCTTTAAGCAGTACTTTACATTTGTCAAGTTGTACTTCAGTTTCCACCTCTCAGCCCATACGCTTAACTTTTCTAGATCCTGTTCCAGTAGCGTACCATCATTAGTGTCATTAGCAACCATGCCGACCTTCGTATCATCTGCAAACTTAGACAATAAGCCTGATATACCTTCATCAAAAGGATAGACAGGGCAGGAAGGGAGGAGGGGTTATGCTGTTAGGTAAGAAACAGATAAAATCTAAGGAAGTGCATCCAATTGACATTGGTGGACAATGTTGAATCAATGTGGTGTGACAAGCACTGGGAAAGGGAAAATGAGAGTAGGTGTGTGTTATAGACCTAATGAATCTGCTGAGTATAATGAACAATTGTGCACAGAAATAGAGTGGGCCAGTAAATCAGAATGTCTTATAATGGGGGATTTTGACTTTCCATATATTGACTGTAACTTCTGGATTGGTTACTTGCACACTAGAAAGATTTTTGTGGATTTATCGGATGACTGTTTTCTACAGCAACATGTTCAGGAGGAAATCAGAGAGAGTAATACTCTTGATCTGATTATCAGCAGTGATTATTCATGCATTAAGAATTTGTAGATAAAGGAACCACTGGGTGACAGTGATCACAATGCACTGATGTGGGATTTACTTAAAGATGTAACTACCATCAAGGTAAAGGGAAGGACTTTTGCTTTTGTAAAGGTGACTACAGTGGTCTCAGACAGTTTTTAAATTCTGTACTGATGATTAACTGATGTCACCAGTGGTGAATTCTAAATGGGAAGCCTTCAGTGACTTAATCTTGGAGGCTGCTAGGCTTTTCATACCAACTAAGAAATACTGTTCAAGGTTTAGGATTAAATGGATGTCAGATTAATTAAGGAGGTTCTTGGCAGTGAATAAAAATGCATGGGATGCATATAAATTATCAGGGACACAGATATAAGCTAGTCTGTGACACATATAAGGTAGTCTGTAATCAAGTGACAAAGGAGGATAGGCAGGCAAAGGCAGATTACAAGAAATCTTTGACAAAGGATGCAAATAAAAACAGCAAAGAGTTCTTTACTTATGTAAACTCTAGAAAGAAAGGGATGAATGAAATTGGTATACTAGATAGATGATGTGACTATTGATGATTATGCTCAGGTAGCTGATAAACTGAATGAGTATTTTGCATCTACATTCACACATGAGGGAAGCCTTCAGTTATTCAAGGAGGGGAATGCCAGAAGTTTTTCAAACTCTAACAGGGAGCTAAGTGATTTTGTAATAACTAAGAGCAAAGCGGAGGAGAAATTGTTGAAGTTAAACATAATGATGGCACTTGCTGTGGATGGGATCTATTCAGTTATATTAAAGGAGGCAGCAAAGGAAATGTTCTTGTTTATACTACGGCACAACCACCAGGTGATTGGAGTTTACAATAAATCATCGATACAAATGTTAATCGTATTTAGCAGTCATGGGCTTGAAACCCGGTGCACTCCAAGGATGCGTGCTACTGCACTCATGCTCCTGACCACTCGGCTACATCAGGAAAGTGAGAAAACCCTTAGCCATAAATACGAGAGCTTCCGTGGACTCAGAGAGGGTAACCATGGACTGGAGGTATGCAAATGTATCCCCAATTCACAAGGGGGATTCAAAAGGTGACACAAGTAACTATAGACTTGTTAGTTTCACTTGTGTTTCGGGGAAAATAATGGAGTCACTGGTTAAAGAAGCATCGCAGGATCATCTAGATAAGACTGCAGTAATAATTAATACACAGCATGGGTTTGTTATAGGGAGATCTTGTCAGACTGCCACTTCTCAGCCCATTTGCCTAACTTATCTAGATCCAGTTGCAGTAGCATACTGTCTTTACTGTTGCTGACAACCCTGCCAACCTTTGTATCATCTGCAAACTTGGACATTAAGCCTGATATACTTTCATCAATAGCATTGATGAATATGCAAAACAACAATGGGCCCAGTACCAAATACTAATTTGATTGGATACTATGATGTGGTCACAAAGGAACTGGATGCAAAAAATAATTTTGATATGATATACTTAGATTTCAGGAAAGCTTTTGATACTATTGCACATGGAAGACACCTGTACAAATTGGAGTGGTATGGCATTAAGGGCAAGTTGCTACAATGGATAAAAGAGTTGGTTGAGTGAGATATGACAGAGAGTGATAATCAATGGACACTGCCCTTTGTGGATTATTCAACAGCGTGATCCTCCATGCTGCCAGAAAGGCACCCTATTCAAGACATGTTTTGTACATGTGTACAAAAATTTCTGGTCTCAACTGACATGGCCATTTTAAAACTTTGACTTCGATGCAATCAAGTCCCAGCGATCCACAGGCCATGCAAATGCATCATAGACTTCGTCATATAAAAATAAACTTTCCTCTTTCTGAGACTGATACACAGCATTGCATCTGACTCTATCTTGCTGCAATGGTGTTAACTCATCATTCCCAATCTCATGGAACAACTCGTCCAGAATCATGTTCGTAGATTGCTCCAAATTTAAAGTGTCAACTTCTCTATATTTTACAGTATAGCTCAATTGAGTTAAAACATATTTTTTCTGAAATTAATTTAAAAATAGACGGTGGATCTCTTCATCGTTGCTCTAATATATTTTTGCCAGGAGGCTTTTTTAGCTAGTTATGTTAGAGCAGTAGATATAACTCTAACATACTCTTTCCTTTGTTTTCTATGCTTGCATTTATACACTGCCATTGACAGAATATTTTACAGTATAGCTCAATTGAGTTAAAACATATTTTTTCTCAAATTAATTTAAAAATAGACGGTGGGTCTCTTCATCGTTGCTCTAATATATTTTTGCCAGGAGGCTTTTTTTAGCTAGTTATGTTAGAGCAGTAGATATAGCTCTAACATACTCTTTCCTTTGTTTTCTATGCTCGCATTTATACACTGCCATTGACAGATCATTCATTCTTCTATAATACATATACTGTTTTCTTACCTGTCTTAATTCTCTCCTTATATTGAATTCCTTGCTCCACCAACCAACCAGTCTGTTTCTTTATTTCTTTTTCCTCATGCAATTTCTCGAGGCTTTGTACATAATGATCTGCAATTTTTGAACAGTTCATCCACTGAGAGATCATCCAGTCAAATAATTAAATTTGAGGCCCTGAAAGCCAGATCAAACTTGGCCCAATTCGCAGTCTTGGTGAAAAACCTTCCAATTTCCTTGGCTTCTAGGACATTCTCAGCAACTCCAATCTCAAAATCTTCAACAATCTTGTTGTTGAAGATAAACATAAGAAAGGCACCTGGGGTGGATGGAATCTATCCAGTTATATTAGAGGCGGCGGCAAGGGAAATAAGCAAACCCTAAGCCATAATTATGAGAGCTTCCCTGGACTCAGGGGAGGTACCCATGGACTGGAGATGTGCAAATGTGACCCCAATCCACAAAGGAGGATCAAAGGGAGACACAGGTAATTACAGACCTATTAGTTTAACTTCTGTTTCAGGGAAATTAATGAAGGCACTGGTTAAAGAAGCATTGCAGGATCATCTAGACAAGACTTCAGTTATAGCTCCGACACAGCATGGGTTTGTTAAGGGGAAATCTTGTCTGACTAATTTGATTGGATACTATGATGTAGTCACAAAGGAACTGGATGCAAAGAATAATTTTGATATCATATACTTGGATCTTAGAAAAGCCTTTGATACTGTTGCACATGGAAGGCTGCTGCACAAATTGGAGCAGTGTGGCATTGGAGGCAAATTGCTGCTATGGATAAAGGGGTGGTTGAGTGGGAGAAGACAGAGAGTGGTAATCAATGGACACTGCTCTTCGTGGACTAATGTTATTAGTGGAGTCCCTCAGGGTTCAGTGTTGGGTCCATTGTTGTTTTCTGTATTTATAAATGATATTGATGATGGTATATCAGGCTTAATGTCCAAGTTTGCAGATGATACGAAGGTTGGCAGGGTTGTTAATGACACTAATGAGAGTACACTGCTGCAACAGGATCTAGAAAAGTTGAGCAAATGGGCTGACAGGTGGCAAATGAAGTTTAACATTGACAAATGTAAAGTACTACATATGGGAAACAGTAATCCCAGAGTGATGTATCAACTCTGTGGTACCACACTGACAATGGTAGAGAATGAAAAGGACCTGGGGGTAATTGTGCAGGCAGATATGAAGTTTTCTGAGCAGTGCAGACAGTCTGCAAGAGTATCTCATGGTGTCTTGTCAATGATATACAGGAATTTTTCTAGCAGGGATAAGGAGGTGATTATCCCCTTGCCCTCTTATTTCCCTCTCTCTCGGTTTAACTTTTTTTTTTCTTTTTTTTTTCTGGCTGGTGCAGCATAAGCCTTAGGCTTGTACTATATGGCTAATAATAATAATAATAATAATAATAATAATAATAATAAGGCAATGGTCAGGCCACACCTTGAGTAATGTATATAAGGTCTGGAGGCATCATTTTAAGAAGGATGTAGAGCTGTTGGAACGAGTACAGAGAAGGGCAACAAGATTAGTGAAGAACAAAGGGTTGCTTTTATGAAGAAAGGCTTAAGTTTTGAAAATTACAGTGTCTGGAGACTAGGCATCTTGCAAGGTGATCTGATTGAGGAGATATATAAAGCCTTGAATGGTTTGAGCATGCTCAATGCTAATGGAATCTTTCCTCTTGCTCTGAATAATCACCTGAAAGGGCATAAATTGAAATTGAGGACAGACGGTTGTAGGATAGATGTGTGGAAGTTTGCCTTTAGCCAGCGAGTGGTTGATTACTGGAACAAACTGCCATCTGTCGTAGAAGTTGATAGCTTAAATAGATTCAAGGCAGAACTTGACAAAGATTTGGAGTGAGGGGATGGGTGAAATAAGGGATGTTTTTTTTTTTTTTTTTTGGCTTATGCTATATAAGCTTCCTTTCTTGCATCATTTGCCCTTACTAATGCTAAAAATGTATGGCCCTAAGATCACTTGTTAATTTTTCTCCCCTGTCCAATTTTAATGCTATTGTAGATTCATGCTGTACACAGTCAAATCTGTATAATATTCGCCGTGTATAGTGGAATAAATAAAGTGCTCATGCACATTTACAATCTCAAGCCCTGAGGAAGAGAGAAAATCCTCAAGTATTTCACTTCTTTAATCAGTCCCCTCATGCCCTGAAAACAAGGTGTTGGAGTTAAGAGTCCATTGCAACAATCATGTCACAAGGCAGCAATGTCTGACACATTCTTTCTAGATAATCAACATATAGCTCTATTCCATCCAAATGGTGACAATACATGGACACCATATAAACTCTCCCAAAGTTGGCTTCAGGTTCTCGCCGGAGAAGACCGTTTGCGTACACTTTTGTCGTAAGCGTAATCTTCATCCTGAACCTGAATTAAGGCTCGTACAAAATGCTATTCCAGTAGCAGCGAACACAAAATTCTTGGGACTCATATTCGATAAAAAAACTGACCTTTTTGGGATCATATTCGTCAACTCCGCACAAAGTGCACAAGAGGCCTTAATATGCTCCGCTCGCTTTCCTCTTTATCTTGGGGTGTAGACCGATGCACCCTTCTACGGCTTTACCGTGCACTTGTGCGATCCAAATTAGATTATGGGTCCCAATTATATTCTTCAGCCAGAGACAGTGGCCTTCGATGGCTGGACCCTGTCCATCATCAGGCTCTACGTATCGCTACTGGAGTATTTCGAACATCTCCTGTCCAGAGTTTATACGTCGAAGCAAACGAACCACCGTTATCGCTTCGACGTAAGCAGTTGTCTTTAATGTACGCTTTAAAACTGAAATCCCTGCCAGATCATCCAACGTGGCCATTCGTTTTTGAGCCACGATGGGAAAACTTGTAGAATACCCGTAAGACTGCCAATCGTCCTTTTGGTATTCGTCTCCAAGAGCTACTCAATGAATTAATATCAAGGTAGACAAGGTTGCCCAAACACCAAAGCAACCCTTTCCACCCTGGAATGCTCATCTCCCGGCATGAGACTTATCCCTTAGAAATTTCGACTACGCAGTCGAAACATTCAGAATTGTTGTTAAAGATAACAACATTTGGTGGTATCCCTGTTAAAATATCTTCCCACTCAACCCTAAATAGTTCCAAAGGTGTTATCTCTGAGTGGGATCTATTGAATGTAACAGAAGAGGAGCTTGTACAAGAACTTAAAGACCAAAAGGTCATACAAGCTAAGAGAATTTTGACTCGTAGAGATGGCAACCTCATTCCAACCCGCAGTGTAATTCTCACATTCAATACTCCAAACTTACCAAATACTGTAAAAGCTGGTTATCTTAATTGCCATATCCGCCCATATATACCAAATCCAATACGGTGTTATAAGTGTCAGAAGTTTGGACACTCTCAGGCAACATGTCGAGGAAACACAATATGCCCAAAATGTGGATCCCAGGATCACACTCAAACAGACTGTACTGCTACATCTCCAGTTTGCCCTAACTGCAAAGAAGATCATCCTGCATATTCTAGAAATTGCGAGCTATGGAAAGTTGGAAAAAAAATACAGAAATTTAAAGTTGAAAATAAAGTGACTTATCAGGAAGCGAGACGACAAATACTGAAAGATACTCCTGCACGTACATATGCAGATGTTACAAAGAAATATCGTTCAATTGCTACACAAACCAATGACTCAGTTCCACCGAACATATCACTTGCTGAATGGGCTAGAGCTCAGCTTTCAGTTCCTCAGCCATCCTTGAAGCAACACAACAGAGACCAGACTTGTAATACCCCAATTTCCATCCCCACCACTAGTGGCATTAAGTCACAAAGTGAGACCAGGATGACAAATGCTGAATCTTCTACTAAAACCCAGATTAATACTGCAGAAATGGATACAGATGACAAAACTGAACAAGAACCTATATTAGAAATTCATGCCGAAGAAGACATGGACACTGGACGGCCTACCTTTCCTAAAAAAGATAAAATTAAAATAGACCGCAATAAGCCTACTGCCTCTAAAAGGCAACCGATCATCCTTCCACTAAAACTAAATAATGAAGTGCATTTTACAATGGAACTGTCGAGGACTACGTACTAATACAGATGAACTTTATGAACTAATCCGAGATTTCAATCCAGCAGGAATTTGTTTACAGGAAACATTTTTAACTCCACAAGTGACCCCTCAATAAAGAAATATATTTTGTACAGGCGTGACAGGAATACAGCAACTGCAGCCCAAGGAGGTGTAGCGGTTTTGGTATCCGTTACTAATCCGTCCAGACAAATCCCCTTAAAAACTAATTTAGAAGTTGTTGCTGTAAGAATAGAAATTGGAATATCTTTATCTCTTGTTTCTATTTATCTTCCACCAAAGCAAACGTATACACTCTGTGACTTTGATGAGCTCCTTGCCCAGATACCACCTCCTTTTTGTTTGATGGGTGACTTTAATGGACACCACCCGTTATGGGGAAGTCTCCATATGGATAAAAGAGGGCAGCTAATAGAAACATTACTGGACAAACAAAATTTAACTTTGCTGAACACCGGTGCACATACTCATGTTCATTTTCCCTCAGGAAATACTTCAGCCATAGATCTGTCTATCTGCTGCCCCGCTCTGTACCCAAGTATACAATGGGCGGTATTGGATAATCCCCATAATAGTGATCATCTTCCAATTACTTGTAAATTCCAAACTACCCCCACCACCTATCCGGAAGCTCGCAGAAGATGGAAATTTACAAAGGCAAACTGGGAAAAATTTCCTTAAGTACAGTTTTAGATAAAAACTTCATTCTGAACCAGTCAATAGATGAAGCTAATGACCATATTACTAAACGAATACTAGCAGCAGCTGACAAAGCTGTTCCTCAGTCGTCGACTCATCCACGCAGGTGCAAAAACTACTGGTGGAATGATGAGTGTAATAAAGCAAAAAAAGAAAAGAACAAAGCTTGGAATATTTTCCGCAAGCATCCCACTATTATTAACCTTATAATTTACAAGAAACTAAATGCTAAAGCACGACAAATAAGAAGGAAAGCCAAAAAAGATTCTTGGATTCAGTTCGATTCCACTATCACCAAAAACACCGATACTAGATTAATCTGGAGGAAAATCCAACATCTGAATGGCAAATATCCATTGTCATCCTCTCCAATATTGATCTGTAATGGACAGGAACTGTCTTCCCCCAAAGACATTGCTAACGCTTTTGCTAAAGCCTTTGCAAAAATTTCAGCAGCAAATTCATATGACACTTCATTCCAACAAATTAAAGTGGTAACAGAAAGGTTTAAATACCAGTCTGTCTCTTCCATATAATCAGCCTTTTACTATATCCGAGTTAAAGGATGCTCTTAATAGATCACCCAATAGTGCAGCTGGACCTGATGGTATATTTTATATTATGCTAAAACACTTGAATGATACTGCTTTACAAATTCTTTTAATATTTTTTAACAGAATTTTTGAGGAAGATGTTTATCCGTGCTCTTGGAAACATTCACTTGTATTAGCCATCCCTAAACCAGGAAAAGACCTCTCTAATCCAGGAAATTATCGTCCAGTTTCCTTAACTAGTTGTTTGGGGAAAACACTGTAGAAAATGGTTCTTAAGCGCCTCACCTGGTTTCTTGAAACACATAACATCTTGCATAAAAATCAATATGGCTTTCGGCAAAATAGATCTGCATTAGATATGATGACCAAAGCAGAATCAAACATCAGAAACGCTTTTGTCAGAAATGACCACCTCGTTATGGTAAGTTTCGATTTAGAAAAGGCCTTTGATACAACATGGCGTTTCGATATTCTTCAGGATCTTTACACCTTTGGTCTACGAGGCAGGCTTCCTTTGTTTATTCAGAGCTTTCTCCAGGGCAGAACCCTTCAGGTTAGTCAATTAAATGTTCTTTCTAGAATTCATATACAGGAGGAGGGGGTCCCTCAAGGATCTACCTTGAGTCCTACGTTATTTTTAATAAGAATAAACAATATCATCCATGATATTCCAAGCACCGTAGAATTATATCATTATGCAGATGACCTCATGATTTCGTGCCAAGGAAAAACTATGAATTCTATTGAGAGACAGCTTCAAATCTCAATTAACAAAATTGAGCTGTGGATGTCTCGCAATGGCTACCGCTTATCACCACAGAAATCTAACTGTATTCATTTCATTTCTGTAAAAAACGTAAGATCCACCCTGAGCCTGAACTACATCTTAAAAATTTCACCATACCTCTTTCCAATAGTATCAGATTTCTTGGCCTAATCCTGGACAATAAATTAAACTTCTTACAACACATCACATATCTGAGAACCATTTGCTTGAAAAAATTAAATATCCTCCGAGTACTCTCTTCATTGACATGGGGTGCTGACCGATACACTCTGCTTCGGCTTTATCGGGTATTAATTCGATCTCGTTTGGATTACAGAGCTCCAATCTATGACTCTGCCAGGAAAAGTGCACTAACTCGGCTAGACACTATCCATTACAGTGCCCTAAGAACTGCTTTAGGAGCATTCAGAACATCCCCTGTACAGAGTCTATATATAGATGCACACGAACCTCCACTCCATCTTCGGAGGAAAATGTTGATCCTCAACTATGCAGCAAAAATACGGAGTCTTCCTTTTCATCCTGTCTCGCCATACTTATTTGAGCCCCAGTGGACCACGTTTTATCAAAACAAACCTAACGAAAACAAGCCTATTGGGATAAAGTTGCTACAGTTATCACAATGTTGGAATCTAGACATGGGTAATGTCTTTCAGGAAATGTGTAATCACGACCCTCCGTGGTCTGATTATACACCGGACTGTGACTTCTCATTCCAACAATGGGGGGAAAAAGCAAGCAGCAGACATTACTATCAGGAAACTCCATGCTGCACATGTCGCAGAAAATTCTCGGTGTCTTCAAATATATACCGATGGCTCGAAAACAAGTACGACAGTGGGCGCAGCGGCAGTCTCTTCTATCTTTTCTTCTTCTGTGTCCCTTCCAAAGGAATGCAGCGTCTATTCTGCTGAACTGTGGGCAATTAAAATAGCTGTGGATCACGTGATAAATCTGTCCAGGAAGCGAATTATGATCTACTCTGATTCTCTGAGTGCAATAAAATCATTGAAAAATCCATCCAAACCAATCCACCCTGTCTTGAAGCAAATTAGATCACAGATTATTGCGTTACAAGCTGTAAACAAATCAGTCAGTTTCTGTTGGATACCAGGTCATGTAGGCATCAAAGGAAATGAATACGCAGATCAAGCCGCTAAACATCCAATCAATGTAAGATCTCCTAACTACAAAGTGCCATACACAGACTACAAATCAGTCATAAAAAACGTGTGTGAAGAGCAATGGTTGCAAATCTGGCAGGCTCAGTCCGGCAATAAACTACTACAATTTAAACAGGAACCTAAGTTATGGCCCTGAAGCATGCGATCAAATGGGCAAGAGGAGGTGATCCTGGCTAGGACGCGTATTGGGCATACGTATCTAACGCATATTTATCTCCTCAAAGGGGAAGATCCGCCTATTTGTACATTTTGTCAGACTATACTTACAGTGAGTCATATTCTAATAAATTGCAATCATTATAATAATTATCGAAACAAAATTTTCAAATCGCTTTCACATCTGCAAGAACCTTTGACATTAACACATCTGATTGGAGACAATGCAAATCTACCCAAGTTCTTTTATTTCTTAAAGCAGACAGGATTATTTTACAGATTTTAACTGGAAATTGCACTACCGAATAGAATCAGGCACAATATGGCCTTAGCAGCCCTTGTGCCATTAAACAACATACCAACCAACCAACCACAACATCACAATTTTTCGAAAGGATAGAATTGCCGATGGCTCTGCTCATGGAGGAGTGCCTATCCTCGTCGGCAATCAGACCCCAGTTCAGCCCTTGCTAATTACAACTAGCATGGAAGCTGTTGCAATTCGCCTTTCGGTGGGATTCATATTAACAGTTTGCCTCTGTATTTGCCACCTGGGACTGACATCCCCCAGGGCCCCGGGTGCCAAGCGAATGTGACTGAGCGATTTCTCTGTGCTATTACTGCGATTTTCCAAAAGTGATCTATAGTTATTTTACGTTCTTGTCGTTAATAAATTTATTCATTTAAAAACAGCTCTTGTAACAAAAACACTTGTACAGAGCAAGAAAGGAAAGGCACCTTTCTTTATTTCTTCTAGTTTACTACTAACCACTTACTACTTTTCGCTTGGTCACACCAGGCACTGCTCCTGCCTCCCCGTGGCGGGGCCGGTAACCTTGGCAGAAAAGTCCATCTGCCAGGGGCTAAGAGGAGCCAACATGGAACAAAATATGTTTCCAACTTTAGAGCCGTCAAGCTGTCGGCCAACCACAGAAAATGACCATGACCATGATTCGTCGCAAGCAAAGAGGTTGAAAACCAATCCCTCGGCGACAGACTTACCTGCATTCTTAATAATGCACTCACTATCTGAACAACCTCTCAGTAAGCTATCCCCTTTTTAATTCAAAAACATCTGGAAAGTATTGCAGGGTCTCCCAAGACGGTTAAGAGACTGCAATCAGGGGACTTACTTATTGAAACTCTGAATAGCAGGCACTCTGAGAAATTACTAAAAAAGACAACTTTTGCTGGTATTCCAGTTAACGTAACTCCACATGCAACCCTAAATACATCAAAGGGTGTAATATCTAGTTGGGACCTGATGAATGTGACGGAGGAAGAAATTAAAGAAGAGCTTCAGGAACAAAATGTAATAGCTGTAAAAAGAATAATGATAAGAAAAGAAAATATTCTCACACCCACCAGAAATATCATTCTTACCTTCAACAGTCCAATCCTGCCCTCATCAGTAAAAGCTGGATATCTACTTTGCCGCACTCGTCCTTTCATACCAAATCCATTGAGATGTTATAAATGCCAAAAGTATGGCCACTCCCAAACGACATGAAGAAGCAACCCAGTTTGTCCCAACTGTGGATCCTCCGATCACATTCAAAGTGATTGTGTGGCGAAAGAAATGATATGTCCCAACTGCAAAGGGAACCATCCGGCCTACTCTAAGACATGTGAGACGTGGAAAACAGAGAAAAAAATTGTGAAATATAAAGTTGAAAACAGAGTTAGTTATCAGGAGGCTAGAAAATTAATTGCACCGAGTATACCTAACCGTACTTATGCCAATATTACAAAAAAATACCAAACCATTGCCACACAAACAGATGTTACCGTTCCTGCAAACACTTCCATCTCTGACTGGGCTCGGGCTGTCCTCTCTCAGCAACAGTCCAGTGCCGTTAAGCACTCAGACCAAGCAAATAATACGCCTCTCACAATACCAGCAAAATCTCAATCTCCGCCAGTGAATGCCACTACAAATAAAGATAGTTTGACTTTGAAAAAGATTATCCAGGATAAATCGATGGAGGCAGAGTATCCACCCAAACAGGAAGATCCAATTCTGGAAATATTTGCTGAAGAAGAGATGGACACTGGTCGCCCTTCCTTCCCGAAAAAAGACAAACCAAAGCCAGAACGCCATAAGACAGCCACGTCAGGTACAGCTTCTTCCTCTAAATTCAAATAATGTCTAACATCTTACAATGGAATTGCAGAGGCTTTCGTGGAAACATTGACGACATCCGTTATTTAATTAATCGCTACTCTCCAGTTGGTTTTTGCCTGCAAGAAACCTATTTAACTCCTCAAATTTCCATTTCCGTCAAAAACTACTCGGTCTATAGGCGAGATCGGAATATATCCGATTCTGCTCGAGGTGGTGTAGCTATTTTAATTAGTACAAGGATTCCAGCTAAGCAAATCACTCTCCAAACCCAAATCGAAGCTGTCGCTGTGCGTCTGATTACTCAAACTGCATTAACTCTAATCTCAGTTTATCTCCCACCAAACCATGCTTACACTTATAATGATCTTAAAGAACTTTTACAGCAGCTACCCTCCCCTATCTGCCTGCTAGGGGATTTCAATGGCCACCACCCTTTATGGGGATCATCTAAATTAGACAGACGCGGCCGACTGATCGAAACTTTATTGGATAAAGAAAACCTCACTCTTCTTAACAGTGGTTCGCACACCCATATACAGTTACCCAGCGGACAGACCTCTGCCATTGACCTATCGATTTGCTCCCCGATACTATTTTCAGCTATACAATGGTCCACCCTGGATGATCCCATGGGCAGTGATCATTTTCCAATTGTTTGTAATCTGTTTACTACCCAACCACAATTACAACATCCCTGTAGGAAATGGAAATTCTCTAAAGCCAATTGGGCGAAATTTCAGTTAGCAATCACTATTGACAAAAAAACTATTCAACTACAGCCCATTGATGAAGTTACTGATTATATTACATCCCGCCTTTTAGTTGCAACTAAGTACTCAACTCCGATATCAAATCCCCCGTCCCGGCGGCATTTCAACTACTAGTGGAACGAAGAGTGCACAAAAGCAAAGAAGGAAAAAAATAAAGCATTTAATTTATTCCGTCGATCTCCAACCACAGCTAATCTAATTAGCTGCAAGAAACTAAGGGCAAAAGCGCGTTACATTCAAAAGCAGGCCAAGAAAGATTCTTGGACTAGGTTCGCATCAACTATCAATAGGAACACTGACTCCAGACTAATATGGAAAAAAATTAGGCAGCTTTCTGGGAAGTTTCCAACTGTTCCTTCCCCAGTTCTCTCCTGCAATGGGCAAGAACTCTCTGCTCCTGTAGATATAGCCAATGCCTTGGGCAAAACGTTTGCTGAAATATCGGCTGCATCAAACTACACTCCAAAATTCCAGAAAATTAAGACTGCCAAAGAACAGAGACCTATCAACTTTCGAACCTCACTGTCACTTCCATATAATCAGCCTCTGCAATATTGTGAACTTTTACAGGCCATCAGAACAACACGAAACAGTGCCTCTGGGCCAGATGGCATATATTATGTCATGCTGCAACATCTCAATGAGAAAAACTTACAAATGATTCTAATCTTTTTTAACCGGATCTTCCTGGAAAATATCTATCCAACCTCTTGGCACCACGCTACAGTTTTGGCACTTTTGAAACCTGGAAAAGATCCCTCCAGTTCTAATAGTTACAGACCAATATCACTGTCAAGTTGCCTTGGTAAAATTCTCGAAAAAATGATCCATAGTCGACTCACTTGGATCATTGAAACTCAACATCTACTGAGTAATTGTCAACATGGCTTTCGCAAAAACAGGTCATTCCTAGATCTGATGATCAAGGCGGAATCTGAAATTCGCAATGCCTTTGTGAAAAACGAACACCTTGTCATGGTCTCCATTGATATAGAGAAGGCATTTGATACTACCTGGCGGTATGGCATTCTCAGTGACCTATATAATCTTGGTCTACGAGGCAACCTACCCATATTTATTAGGAACTTCCTGAAGAGCCGATCTTTCCAGGTGAGATATCAAAATTCCGTTTCTGCTACATTCTCGCAGGAAGAAGGAGTACCACAAGGATCAGTTTTGAGTGCAACCTTGTTTGCCCTTAAAATTGATTCCATTACAAAAGTACTCCCAAATACTGTAGAGGCTTACCTTTACGCTGACGATCTCGCTATTTCATGCCATTCTCAGAACATGAGATCTATCGAAAGGCAATTGCAGATGTCCCTCAATAAAGTTCAAAAGTGGGCTGAGCTCAGTGGATATCGTCTTTCCCCACAGAAAACAGTTGCGATCCACTTTTGCTGTCAACGCAAATTGCATGCAGATCCTGAACTTCGGATTTCAAATTCCACCATTCCGATTGCCAGCAATATGAAATTCTTGGGACTAATCCTGGACAGTAAGCTCAACTTCTTAGATCATGTTAAATTAATACGTACTGCCTGTCTTAAAAAGATCAACATGCTAAGAGCTTTATCTGCCCTCTCTTGGGGAGCAGATCGTACAACTTTGCTGCTCTTATATAGAGCACTGATTAGATCCCGTTTAGACTATGGTGCTCCAGTTTATGATTCTGCCCGAAGGAGTGTGCTACGCTGGTTGGATCCCATTCAACATAATGCATTGCGGATTGCAATTGGTGCATACAGGACATCTCCAACTCAGAGTCTATACATTGAAGCTAATGAGCCCCCTTTGCATCTTCTTAGAAAAATGTTACTACTTAAATATGCAGCCAAAATACAGACTTGCCCTTTGCATCCTATTCAGCCATACCTTTTTAATCAACCACTAGTTAATCTCTATAGAAATAAACCAAGTAAAATCCAACCGGCTGGCCTACGGCTACTTGAAATATCGCAGAACTGGAATGTTCCCCTCCACAATAGGCAACAGATAAAGAATTACTCTCATCCACCATGGACCACCTTTCCTCAACTGACCTCTGATACCTATTTCCTTCAATGGGGAAAGAATTGCCTACCGGCAGTGACTGAGCAACAACTCCATGCTAGCTATATTCAAACCTATGCCGACTTCTTACCGATATATACGGATGGTTCCAAATCTCTGTCAACTGTTGGAGCAGCAGCAGTGTTTCCCTCTGCTATCATATCAGCTTCTCTTCCACCTGAGTATAGCAACTTTTCAGTAGAACTGTATGCAATACAGTTAGCTCTAGAAAATTTGAATTTACATCCATCTGCAAAATATATAGTTTATACTGACTCTCTCAGCTCAATCAAAGCAATGCAGAATACATCTCAAAAGAATCACCATATTGTAATGAAAATCAGGAGTTTGTTATTGCAGATTTATGATCGTCAAAAACTAGTGAAGTTTTGCTGGATTCCAGCACATTCAGGCATAAAAGGGAATGAAGTGGCTGATACATCTGCCAAAAGTCCAAGTTCAGACCTAACTTCTGTCCCTATTCCAGCGCCCGATTATAATACCTTAATTCAAGCAGCATGCCATGCACAGTGGACAGAATTATGGCATAACCAAACGAATAACAAACTTTTCCAGCTGAAACAAAACCCAAAGTTCTGGCATTCCAGCAATCAGACAGTGCGGCGGGAAGAAGTGGTACTCACACGAATGAGAATAGGACACACCCATCTGACTCACCTCCACCTACTAATGGGCGATGATCCTCCTCAATGTCCACACTGCTTTGAACATCTAACAGTCAAACACATTCTGATTGACTGTCCGCAGTATCAACAACATCGAGATGCAATACTTCAAAATATGGATAATCATTCAGAAACATTGACATTACATCATATCATTGGAGAGGATGCAAATGTTAACAAACCTTTCTGCTTTTTAAAACAAATCGGAGTGTATCATCTTTTATAAATAGGCTACAGAACTGAAACTAATTTAAACTGGATTATTTTTTAATATTCCTAAGAACAGGCGCACTATAGCCATAGCAGCTAATGCGCCAATAAACACCCATACCACACACACACACACACACACACACACACACACACACACACACACACACACACACACACACACATCCCCCAGGAAGACCTTGATGATCTTGTAACGCAGTTGCCTCCCCCTTACTTACTTCTCGGGGATATGAATGGACATAACACCCTGTGGGGTAGTGCTAACATCAACGGAAGGAGACGAGTCATAGAAGGTATGCTCAATGACCTTTCCCTTCTAAATACTGGAACAAATATCTTCTTCCACATGCCTACCCGTACTTTTTCTGCCATTGATCTCTCTATCTGCTCCCCTTCTCTACTCCCTTCACTCACTTGGGAAGTGCAGGAGAATCCATACGGAAGTGATCACTTCCTCGTGATAACCTTGTTACACAGTGGGAGCCCATGTCTTCCTTTTAGGTTACCACGGTGGAGGTTTGATCAGGGTGACAGGAATGCCTTCCAAAATCAGGCAAATTTTGACCTCAGTACAGTCAGTCGGGAGCCGATCAATGATGGAGTAAAGTACATCACAGAAATCATCGTCCAAGCAGCTGCGAACGCTGTTCCAAAAACATCTGCCCGGTTTCCACCATTTGCCAAACCTTGGTGGAATTCACAATGCACAGCATCAAAAAAGGCTAAAAACAAAGCGTGGGGGATATTTCGCCGATATCCTACCACGAACAACCTTATAGCCTTCAAACGTGCACGAGCCAAAGCACGCTACATCCGTCGTCAGAGTCAAAAGGAATCGTGGATCCGTTTTACATCATCTTAACCAGTCTATCATCTCTAAGGTAGTCTGGGATAAAATTCGGAAAATGAAGGGAAAATATACATCCCACCCTTCTTCAATCCTAGATTATAATGGATGCGCTATTGCAGATCCAACTGCAATAGCCAATGCTCTTGGGGAAACATTCTCTAACATCTCTGCAACATCTTCGTATTCCCCAGAGTTCCTGGTACTGAAATATAAAATCGAAAAACAGGCACTTAACTTTAAATCTAATTGCATTTATCCCTACAACGGGGATTTCACTATTCAGGTACTGAAAAGAGCCCTCGCTCTTTCCAAAGCAAGTGCTGTTGGACCAGATGGCATCCATTATGAAATGATTAAACATCTTTCACCAAAATCTATGGATTGTCTGCTCCTTCTGTATAACAGAATATTTATTGAAGGGCAGTTTCCGGACTCCTGGCGAAAGGCAAACTTTCTTGCCTTTCCTAAGCCAGGAAAGGATCCAAAAGTCCCCACCAATTATCGTCCTATTGCTCTGACTAGCTGTCTGTGCAAACTCCTGGAGAGAATGGTTAATTCTCGTTTAATATGGTACTTAGAATGAAATGACCTTTTCTCCAACATCCACTGCGGCTTCCGAAGGAACCGGTCCACTTTGGACAATCTTATTAGACTGGAAACATCCATCCAGGGTGCTTTCCTAAAACGCGAACACTTGGTGTCGGTGTTCTTTGACATGGAGAAAGCGTATGACCCAATTGGAGATTTGGCATTTTAAAAGATCTGCATAGCCTTGGCCTTAGGGTGCAACTCCCCAATCTTATTAAAAACTTTTTAACCAATTGATCTTTCCAAGTTCGTGTGGGATCCTCACTCTCTCGTTCCTTCAGCCAAGAGGAGGGAGTACCACAAGGATCAGTATTAAGTGTTACGCTTTTTGCCATCAAAGTAAATTCCATCACAGAACAACTTCTTCCAACTGTAAACAGTGCCCTCTATGTTGATGACTTTAGCATATTTTGTCAGTCATGCAACATGAGGGTTATTGAAAAAACTGCAGAAAGCTATTGATCGCCTCAACTCCTGGGCTTTTGCTAATGGCTTCAGGTTCTCGCCGGAGAAGACCGTTTGCGTACACTTTTGTCGTAAGCGTAATCTTCACTCTGAACCTGAATTAAAGCTCGGACAAAATGGAATTCCGGTAGCAGCAGACATAAAATTCTTGGGACTCGTATTCGATGAAAAGCTGACCTTTCTGGAACATATCCGTCAACTCCGCACAAAGTGCACAAGAGAGTTGAATATTCTGCGCTCTCTTTCCTCAACATCTTGGGGTGCGGATCGATGCACACTACTACGCATCTATCGTGCACTTGTACGATCCAGACTAGATTACGGGTTCCTGGTATACAATTCGGCCAGAGACAGTGTACTTCGATGGCTGAATCCTGTCCATCATCAGGCACTCCGTATCGCTATTGGAACATTTCGAACATCTCCTGTCCAGAACTTATACGTCGAAGCAAACGAATCACTGTTATCACTTCGACGTAAGTAGTTGTCCTTAAAGTACGCCTTAAAACTGAAATCCCTGTCAGACCATCCTACGTGGCCATTTGTTTTTGAGCCACGATGGGAAAATTAGTACAACACCCGTAAGACTGCCAATCGTCCTTTTGGTATTCATCTCCAAGAGCTACTCAATGAACTTAATATTAAGGTAGACAAGGTTGCCCAAACACCAAAGCAACCCCTTCCACCCTGGCATGCTCATGTCCCGGCATGTGACTTATCTCTTAGAAATTGGGGAAAGTCGGACACTCCATCATCGGTCTACCTGCAGCTTTATTCAGCACACCGAGCTGAACATTCTGACTTCGCGCCAGTTTACACAGACGGTTCGAAGTCGGAATCATATGTGGGATCTCCCTCTGTCTTTACAGACAGCACTACATCGGAGCAGATTCCTTCTGAATGTAGCATATTTGCTGCAGAGCTGCACGCTAATGAGTTAGCCTTGGATCACATTAGTAAATGCCAATACCGACGGTTCATTTTATACTCTGATTCTCTAAGTGTTTTACAGGCTTTAATAACTGTGAGATATAATTCTCATCCAGTTCTGTCTAGCATTCAGCAGAATATTCACTTCCTCCGTGAACGTGAATATGATATCCGCTTCTGCTGGATTCCTAGCCATGTTGGGATTAGTGGAAATGATTTGGCTGACACCGCAGCCAAATCAGCAGTTCCCAGTAATAATCGCTGCCTGTCAGTCCCCTATACAGACAACAGGCAAATAATGCACGAGAAAATACACTCCCAATGGCAGGACTCGTGGAATAGACAGACTGCGAATAAATTATATCAAATAAAGCCTGTAATTGAACCGTGGCAGTCTAGTCTGAGCAGGAATTTAAGGAGGAAGTTGTTCTTACCCGGACCCGCATAGGACATAGTCATCTGACTCATTCATTTTTGCTGAGGGCTGATGACCCTCCTATGTGTTAGTCCTGTCGCACAGTTTTATGGCCCCATGTGCCAAGCGTTTCCGTGGCCAAGCGATTCTTGCGTGTGTATTAAGCGTTTTTCCTCCACGTGACAGAGTTTTCCTTGTTTTTCTCTTAGAACTAAAATTTTCTGTTAAGTAGCTCTACTTACTTAAAAACACTAAGAAGAGAGCCCAGAAGAAGGCAAGTACCTTTTTCTTTAATTAAGCTAGCCGTACTAACTTACTAACTCTACGCTCATGACGATTGCCCAAACTTCCTGGTGATTCATTCCCTGTCTGCCCAACCTGTGGGTAAGTTGTCACCATTCTTAATTAAGAAAATCTTGGAGTCAGTTGCTGGATCACCAAAAATGGTTAAAAGATTGCAATCCGGAGACCTTCTGATAGAAACAGCCACCTCTAAACATTCTGAGCGGCTGTTAAAAACAACAACATTTGGTGGGTTGACAGTAGAAATTACTCCCCACAAAACACTAAATTCATCAAAAGGTGTCATCAGCGAGTGGGACCTAATTACAGTCTCCGAAGAAGAACTACTCCAAGAACTCAGCAGTCAGAAAGTAGTAAATGTAAAACGGATCATGACGAAAAAAGATGGAAATCTTACTCCAACAAGATCCATCATTCTGACATTTAGCACTCCAGACTTACCATCCTGTATTAAAGCTGGTTATTTAAACTGCCGGATTCGACCATACATCCCGAATCCTGTTCGTTGCTTTAAATGTCAGAAATACGGCCATTCCCAGCAGGCTTGTCGCGGGGAAGCCACATGTCCCATCTGTGGCTCTAAAGATCACACCCAAGCGGATTGTTCAGTCAAAACTCCTGTTTGTCCAAACTGCAAAGGAAGCCATCCAGCCTTTTCCAAAACTTGTGAGCTATGGATAACAGGAAAGAAAATACAAAAATACAAAATTGAAAATAAAGTCACGTTTCCTGAGACACGTAGACAAGTTATGTCGACCATGCCTAGTGGTCGTTCTTATGCAGCTCGAACTAGAAACTTTGTTTCTACTGCAGCTCAAACGGATGTATCAGTTCCGCCTAACACCTCTCTAGCGAATTGGCTTAAATTTACACTTTCAACCTCTAAAAAAGATAATCCTCATAATCCTCCAAAAAAAACTAGCGAAGCCACAAATACTCCAATCAGTATCCCTACTCATACCCCATTGGTCTCGATTGAAAAAGAACAATTAAAATCTCACTCAGTCTCAAAAAAAATGGAAGCGCCTACCAATAATATGGATGTAGATGAGCTGCTACGTAATGAGGAGCCTATTCTAGAACTCCATGCAGATGACACCATGGATATTGGACGCCCCACATTCCCAAAAAAAAGACCGGAAAAAATGTCCCACGAACAAAAAACAGTCAGACGAATCATCCTCAGCTAAATCTAAATAATGTATAACATCATACAATGGAACTGCAGAGGACTAAGTAGTCATTCTGATGACTTAAGGGATTTACTAGCTCAATTCAATCCCATAGGTGTATGCGTACAGGAAACTTTCTTGTCACCCCAAATTTCACCAAAATTCTCAAATTATGTGATATACAGACGAGATAGGAGTTCAAACTCTGCTGCTCGTGGCGCAGTAGCTATTCTTGTTAACTCTGACATTCCATCCAGGCCGATCCAATTGAGAACCACTCTAGAAGTTGTCGCAGCTCGTATTGCAGTTGGTATTTCAGTTACCATTGTTTTCATCTACATTTCACCATCTCTACCACTTCCACATTCAGAACTTGACAGCCTGATTTCACAACTCCCAACTCCAATTTGTCTTTTTGGTGACTTTAATGGACATCATCCATTGTGGGGGTCTGCTACAATGGATAGATAGAAGAGGCAAATTGGTGGAAGAATTCATGAACAATAATGATCTTAATTTATTAAATTCTGGATCTCCTACTTACGTACACCTAGCAACAGGATCTGCTTCTGCAATACACTTATCAATTTGTTCACCCTCTGTCTTTCCAATCATGATATGGTCAGTATTAACTGATCCCTTTAACAGTGATCACTTTCCAATTATTTGCTCACTACAAACAAGAGTAACTCCGAATCCTGTTCAACGATCCAACTGGCAGTTTAAAAAGGCAAATTGGGAAGGATATTCTGCCCAAATACTCTTAGACAGATGTTATGTTCAAAGACAACATATTGATGAAGTAAATACTTATATAACCAATCAGATTCTCACTGCAGCTAATGCTTCCATTCCAAAATCCACGCCTTATCACAAACACAGAAATAACTGGTGGAATACAGATTGTTTAATTGCCAAACAGGAAAAAAACCGTGCTTGGAATAATTTCCGCAAGTATCCCACCACTAGTAACCTAATTTCTTATAAAAGACTCAAAGCGAAAGCTAGACAAGTTAGGCGGAAAGCAAAACGGGATTCATGGATTGCTTTTGCCTCAACCATTACTAAAGACACGGATACACGGGTCATCTGGAAAAGAATACAGGCATTAAATGGCAAATTTTCTCGGCTGCCCTCTCCGATACTTCATTGGAGAGTGAAAGACATTTCTACTCCTGAAGAAGTTGCAAATGCATTAGCAGAATCATTTGCAAAAATCTCATCTTCTGCCACCTATGCGTCCACCTTTCAGAACATCAAAGCAGGTGCAGAACGGTATAAAATCAACTTCTTCACGCGCCGCTCACTGTCGTACAACCAACAATTTACATTAATAGAACTGCAAGAATCATTAAACAGATCTTCCAATAGCGCTGCAGGACCAGATGGAGTTCACTACATTATGCTAAAGCATTTACTTGATGAAGACTTGAGAACTGTATTAATTTTTTATAATCGGATCTTCGTTCGTTATCGCCTTACCAAAACCAGGAAAAGATCCTTCCTGTGTGGAAAATTACAGGCCAATATCTCTTACGAGCTGCATGGGAAAAATTTTCGAAAGGATGGTTCATACTAGACTCACCTACATCCTGGAGTCAGAGAATCTCCTTCCAGAACAACAATATGGCTTTCTTAAAAACAGATCAACACTGGACGTGCTTATCAAAGCCGAATCTCATATCCGCAATGCCTTTGTCATGAAACAACATATAGTCATGGTCAATTTAGATCTTGAAAAGGCATTTGATACAACATGGCGCCATGGTATTATTAGGGACCTTTACCATCTGGGGCATCGGGGCCATTTGCCGGAAATAATTCAAAATTTCCTGCAATTGCGCTCTTTTCAAGTCCGATACAAAAACATCCTCTCTACATCTCACATTCAGGAAGAGGGAGTCCCTCAGGGATCAATACTCAGTCCAACACTGTTTTCAATCAGAGTTAGTAGTATGACACGAGATATCCCAAAAACTGTTCAAACGTATATGTATGCAGATGACCTTACCATTTCCTGTCAATCTCAAAGTATGAATACTATTGAACGGCTGCTACAACTTGCCATAACCAAAATAGAAACCTGGACTTCACTGAACGGTTACAGAATGTCAGAAAAGAAATGCACTGTCACACACTTTTGCAAGAAGCGAACTCTCCATCCCGAACCTGAACTGCAAATAAACAATACTCCAATCCCGCTTGTTAATACCGTTAAATTTCTTGGACTACTATTAGACCGCAAACTAAATTTCCAAGCTCACATCACTCATTTGAGAACTACTTGTTTAAGGCATTTGAATATACTTCGTTCTGTCTCATCTATGTCATGGGGAGCTGATCGGTGTACTTTGCTGCATCTCTATAGAAGTTTAATCCGTTCACGACTAGATTATGGTTGTCCAGTGTATGACTCTGCCAGGAACACTACTTTAAAACAGCTAAATATGATCCATCACAGTGCTCTGAGAACTGCGCCGGGAGCTTTCAGGACTTCTCCGATCCAAAGTCTATATATTGAAGCGCATGATCCCCCATTACACCTGCGTAGAAAAACACTACTGCTTCACTACGCTGCTAAGATCCAGAGTCTACCATCGCACCCAAGTTGGGAGTATCTCTATAATACTCGTTGGGATGCCTTCTATGAGAGCAAACAAAATGAAAATAGACCCGCCTCTCTCAGGATCAAAGAACTTGTTCAGACTTGGAATATCAATTTAAATGAAATTTTCCAAGACACAACTACACCTGTTGCTCCTTGGACAGATGTGTCTGTCTTTCAAGATACATACTTCCTCCAGTGGGGGAAAAATATACCTTCCTGCAATATCAGACAGTTACATTCAGCTCATGCTACGGACAACCATGCCTGTAAAATTTATACTAATGGTTCAAAAACTGAGAGTATGGTAGGTGCTGCGGCAGTTTTTCCTTTATTTACAAGTTCAGCCACACTACCGCTTGCTTGCAGCGTCTTCACAGCCGAATTATATGCCATTAAGTTAGCGCTTAGTAAAGATAATTGAGCTTTCCATCTCATCTGCCATAATTTACACAGATTCTCTTAGTGCTGTCTCTGCCATAAGGAAGAATTCCTCCATTTCTTACCCTACATTGAAACAGATTCATTCCCAGCTATTCGCTTGCAGTGTGTCCAATCAGTCAATCAGTTTTTGCTGGATCCCTGGCCATTCAGGCATTCCGGGAAATGAAAGTGCTGATTTTGCCGCTAAACATCCCCAACCCGCTCTCTCACAACATCCTCAGTTTCCTTTCTCTGATTTTAAGTCGGTCATACGCAAAGCCTGCTATGATAAATGGTCACAGACCTGGAAAAGTGACCCTGACAATAAACTTTATCAGATAAAAGAAGATCCAAAGCTGTGGCTGTCTGGCTTCCGAAGAAATAGACGAGAGGAAGTGGTACTGGCAAGACTCAGAATTGGACACACTCACCATACTCATCTCTTCCTATTATTGGGGGAAAGTCCACCGCAGTGCTCATCTTGTCAGACGCAACTTACAGTCCGTCATTTCCTGGTTGATTGTCCCTTACATTCAACAACCCGATCAAACACTTTTCAGTCACTGTCTACATTGAATATATCACCTGATTTATCTCGCATCTTAGGAAATGAAGCAAATATTGAAGAACTTTTATTATATCTAAAACATATTGGTTTGTACAGAAGCATATAATTTAATCTCTCTAACAATACGCTTTTGTGAATTAACGATGAAGAGACACAATTTGGCCGTAGTAGCCCTTGTGTCGTTAAACCGAACAACAACAACAACAACAACAACAACAACAACAGCACAGTTTTATCCATGAGGCACATTTTAATTGATTGTCCAGATTTTAGCAATATCCGTTTTACCGCTTTTAATCATCTGACTGAGCCATATATACACTCAGTCAGATTTTATCCGACAATGACAATGTGTCTGCTGTTTTTAGCTTTTTAAAATCAATAAATATTTTTGCTCGTATATGAAATTTACCTTTTTCTTTTATAATTTTGTTATACCTTTGGACCTAGTGACCTAACTATTTAGGTCACTGAAAGTTTAAACTTTTTTAGAAATGACATAGTCTTGGCGCATTATAGCCTTAGTAGCTGATGCGCCAATAAAATCAAAACCAACCAACCAATCTGGCATTTTGGGCAACGAACTGGCTGATGATAAAGCTGCCAAAAATCCAACTAGTTTAGACTAATATCCCTGTTCCGCCATCAGACTTTGCATTTACTATTCAAGCTGCATGCTTGTCAGAATGGACAACAATCTGGCACTCTCAAAGAAATAATAAACTCTTTCAATTTAAACACGATCCGAAAATTTGGCACTCCAGTATCTGTATATCAAGACGAGAAGAAGTAGTCCTATCAAGGGCAAGAATAGGTTATACCCATCTTTATTTACTTAGAGGAGACGATCCACCACTGTGTCCACATTGTTATATAAATCTGACTTTTAAACACATACTCATTGATTGCCCCTACTATAAACCAGACAGAACATCAACCCTGCTATCACTGGTAAATCTTAATAAACCAATAACTTTAGAGAATCTCATTGGTGACAAGGCAAATATTTTCGAATTTTTCAACTTTCTGAAGCAGATTGGACTTTTTAATCTTTTCTGATTTTATAAAAATTTGATTTCCCTATATAAAAAATGAATATGCGCATTATAGCCATAGTAGCTTATGCGCCATTAAACTCCCATAACAACAACAACAACTTCCACAATTTGTAGAAAAATTGCTTACTGACAGAGCATTTCAGGTACAATATAAAGGCTGTTTATCTACAATATATATACAAGAAGGGTTCAGTATTAAGTGCAACCCTGTTTGCGCCGTGGGTGAACAATATCACAAAGGTTATACCGCCTTCACTGGAAATATATATATATATGCAGATGATCTTTCCATAAGTATAAATGGGCCTGTTGTACTGGGATCCATGGTACAATGAAATAAGATAAGTGTCAATCCAGTAAATATCTTTAATTATGAATACTTTGGAGCTTTCTAGACAATCGTATCTCTTCTTCAACAGAGTTTGAACTTAATGGATACAGTTATGCGTGCAATGAGGCATGCGAAGGCACGTTATTCAATCATTAAACTGACGTTCATTGTTGCTGCAGGGACATGAGCAGTTCTTCTCCAGCGCTTGTCGAGGTATAAAACGGTTGTCTCCAAGATGGGATGCAGTCTCATGCCCTTGCAGCGGTTCGTGGCTCTCGAATTGCTCAATATATTGAGCGTGACTCCAGCCATAGGCGGTGGCAGAAGTATTTGGAGTGGCCTATTATTTCGTAGTCTCGTTTGGGATTTAGGTCGTGGTGGGTAGCCCAGAAGAGCTCTGCGATTACGGACTGGTCGGTCTCAGCAAGGCGGATTGCTCTGTTGTGTTCCACAAGGCGGTCTTGAAGACGTCTCGAAGTCTCTCCTACGTATCAGCTGTCACAGTCTCTACAGGTTATGTGGTATATTACACTGCTGCGTAAGAGAGGTGTGAAAGGGGTCTTTACACTGGAGGCTAGAGAACATAGGCTTCTGCAGGGCAACTGTACGCATTATATGCGGTATTCCCTGAGGATTTTAGAGATCCGGCCTGACACGCCTGGATAGTAGGGAACGTAGGCGGTAGGTATATTGCCTTGGGTTGGTGGTCTTGGGTGGACTGTGAGCTCTTGTGCTTGCAATAGGCACTTGTCTAGGACGTGTGTTGGGTAGCCACAATTGATTAAGTCTGTCCTCAGACAAGAAATCTAGCTGCATCTGTGCTGGAATGGCTCCAAGCTCTGGAGAATAGAGTGCGGGCAGTGCTGTTCAGATGACTGGGGGCATGGCCAGATCTGCGGTTTGTGAATTGCCCGCACCACATAGGCTTACGGTATACTGAGGTTTCCAGGTGTGGGCCCACACGTTTTACTAGGACATCCAGGAACGGGAGTGATCCGTTAACCTCTAACTCTAAAGTGAACTGGATGAACCCAGACAGGAAATTGAGATATTCTAGTAGTGTTGTTTCAGAGCCACGTGGGATGACAGTGATGACATCAATATATCTGCACCACGTTGTAATAGGTACAGGTGGGTTCAGGAATATCTGTTCTAATTCTCCCATGGCGATGTTGGCTACTGACAGGGGCGCCCATAGCAGTGCCATGTACTTGGTTTACGGAATTCTCGAAAGTGAAGATGCTGCTTGACAAGCACAGGTTGAGTTAAGTTCAAACTCTGTTGAAGAAGAGAGACGATTGTCTTGAAAGCTCCAAAGTATTCATAATTAAAGATATTTACTGGATTTACACTTATCTTATTTCATGATCTTTCCATTTCATTTCAATCACAAAGCATGAACACGATTGAACGACAGCTCCAATTATTCATAAATAAAATAGAAGCATGGACTAAAAATAATGGATATAGGATATCTGAGAAAAAATCAGCTGTTATACACTTCTTTAAAATGCGTGGTCTTCATCCTGAACCGGTCTTATACTTAAATAAAATTACTGTACCTGTTGTTCAAAATTTTTCTTTCTTATGCTTAACATTAGATAGAAAACTAAACTTTCATGAATATACTAAGACTAGTTGCTTCTCAAAACTTAATATCTTGTGCACAGTATCTTCAAATGTCCTGGGGAGCTGACCTACATTACTACAATTATACAGTATAAAACTTTGATTAGATCTCGTTTGGATTATGGCACTCCTGTATATACTTCAGCAAGAAGGAGCATGTTACATCGCCTAGATACCATATAGCTCTAGGAGCATTTAGAACTTCGCCAATTTACAGCCAGTATGCAGGTGCATCGGAACCTCCGCTGCACCTTCGATGAGATGTGCATGTGGCATAGTGGGATAGTATTTAGGGTTAGGGGCCACCTGTGGTTTCCCACATCTGCGCTGTATGTACTCTGTGATGAAATGCAGAACTACTACATATGCCAGAGAAAAGTGTAGTGTCTGATTTATGCAGTATTATGTTCTGTGCTGTTGTGTCTCTGGCTACTTGGCCGCAGGGCCCCTCGTGGAACCCTATGTTGCCCGCCACCACCACTGGGAGGTGAGCCAGGCTGCCTTCATACTCTGGCTGATCTGTGCCAGGGTCGCCTGAGCTTTCTGGATGGAGACCAAACAAAAAAAAAAAAAAAAAAAAAAAAGGGAAGAGGGTGGGGAAGAAAAAAAGAAGTGGTGGAGTCAAAGTAGGCAAAAGGAGGAGGATGAGGAAAGAAGGCATCCTCTAGCGGAAAGAAGAGGTGGGAAGGGAGAAGGAATCACCCCTGGTCTGGGAGCCCACCAAAGGCCAGGGAAAGGAAGACAGCTTGCAGAACAAAGGCGTTCTGCAAAGTTCGGAAGGTGCCACGGGAAGTGTCAGTTTGATTTCTATCAGTTCAGTTCCGTCATTCCAACAAGGAAGATGTCCAGTTAGGTGTTCATTCAGTTCTGATAGTGGCCGGTGATATATGCGAAGAGCAGGTACGAGGAGAGATCACAGCGGTTTTAGGAACGTCTGGTGTGGATGTCTTTGTTGTGGGATCAGACGTGGAGAGATGATACCAACGCCTTTTAAAGATTGATGAGGCATACTTGCCAAAAGCTAAAAACGCTTCTTTTGAATTTAACAGGTTGCTTTCCAGGCTGAGTGTGAGTAAATTTATATCCAGTAACAGTTGATTACATAGGTCTAGTTGGATGTTACACGAGTGCATTACGTGGTGCCAGTCCTCCAGTTCTCCACAAACACAATGGGCATCGTTTACAAGCCCATAGTCCTGAAGTCGCTTTTTGAATGATCCATATCCTGTCAGAAAAAAGGTAGCATGTAAATTAGGGAAGAACCAGCCAAGTCTTTGTTTGTTGAGGTAGGAGACACTAGGTTATAAATAGCTTGGTAGTACTGTACTGGCCCCAGGTACCAAGCGATTGTGGCTAAGCGATTTCTCTTTGTGCTTTCACTGTGACTTTTTGATAGGTGAATTCTGCGTTCTCTTTTACGTTCCTCTCGCTGAGAAATCCTTTTATTTAGTAGCTCTTGTATCAAAAGTACTGGTAGAGAGCAAGGAAGGAAAGTAACCTTTCTTTATTTTTCATATCTAATAGACTAACTCCTACTAATTTCGCTTGGTAACTCCAGGCACTGCTCCTGCCTCTCCGTGGCGGGGCCTGTAACCTTGGCAGAAAAGTTCATCTGCCAGGGGCTAAAAGGAGCCAAGATGAAACAAAATATGTTTCCTTCTTTAGAACCGACAAGCAGTCGGCTAGAGTCATGTTCATGTTCACAGGACTCTTCACAAGCAAAGAGGTTAAAAACTATTTCCTCTGCGACCGAGTTTCCTGCATTTTTAATAATGCACTCATTATCAGAACAGCCTCTTAGTAAGCTATCCCCCTTTCTAATCCAAAAACATTTGGAAAGTATTGCAGGGTCTCCCAAGACGGTTAAGAGATTACAATCAGGGGTCTTACTAGTAGAAACTGTCAACTGCAGGCATTCTGAAAAACTCTTAAAAGTGACAAACTTTGATAAAATTCCAGTAAATGAACGCCCCATGCAACTCTAAATACATCTAAGGGTGTTATATCTAGTTGGGACCTTTTGAATGTTACAGAAGAAGAAATTAAAGAAGAACTAAAGGAACAAAACATGATTGCTATCAAACGAATTATGACTAAAAGGGACAATATACTCACACCCACCAGAAATATCATTCTCACCTTTAACATCCAAATCTACCCTCATCAGTAAAAGCAGGTTATCTACATTGTCGCATTCGTCCTTATATTCCTAATCCGTTGAGATGCTATAAATGCCAAAAGTATGGCCACTCTCAGACGGCATGCAGAGGTAACCCAGCTTGTCCCAACTGTTGATCTTCTGATCACAATCAAAATGACTGTTCAGCGAAAGAAATGATTTGTCCTAATTGCAATCTCCGACTGGGCTCGAGCTGTCCTTTCTCAGCAGCAGTCCATCCTGAAGCACTCAGACCAAGCAAGTAATACGCCTCTTACGATTCCAGCAAAATCTTATTCGCCAGCGATTGCTACTACTCCAAATAATCCTAGTTCAACTTCAAAACAGATTATTCAGGACAAATCAATGGATCCAGAGTACTCGTCCAAACAGGAAGATCCGATTCTTGAAATATTTGTAGAAGAAGAAGAAGATATGGAAACAGGTCGCCCCACCTTTCCAAAAAGAGATTAACCAAAGCCAGAACGCCACAAGACAGCCACATCAGGCACAGCTTCTTCTTCTAAATTGAAATAATGCCTTATATTTTACAGTGGAATTGTAGAGGCTTTCGAGGGAACATCGACGACATTGAGTACTTAATTAGACGCTACACATCCAGTGGGTTTCTGTCTGCAGAAAACCTATTTAACTGCTCAAATTTCTGTTTCTATAAAAAACTACCCAATCTATCGAAGAGATCGGAATACATCCGACTCTGCTCATGGTGGTGTAGCTATTTTGATTAACTCAAAGATCCATGCTAGCCAAATCATACTTCAAACCCAAATTGAAGCCGTTGCTGTGCGTCTGATTACTCGGATTGCGTTTACGCTAGTCTCAGTCTATCTCCCACAGAACAACACCTACTCTTATAAAGATATCGAAGAACTTTTAATACAGCTACCCTCCCCAGTCTGCTTGCTAGGGGATTTCAATGGCCACCACCCTTTATGGGGATCCTCTAAATTAGATAGACAGGGCCGATTGATTGAAACTCTACTAGATAAACAAAACCTTACCATTCTTAATAGTGGTATCCACACCCACACACAGTTTCCTACTGGACAGACTTCTGCAGTTGACCTCTCGATCTGTTCTCCGATACTGTTTCCAGTCATTCAGTGGTCCGCTATGGATGATCCAATGGGCATTGACCACTTTCCAATTCTGTAACCTGCTCACTATACAACCACCATTAGACCAACCCTGCAGGAAATGGAAATTTTCTAAATCCAAATGGGCCAACTTTCAATCAGCAATCACTCTGGACAAAGAAAATATTCAGCTACAGCCTATAGATAAAGTAACTGATTATATCACATCCCGTCTTTTAGTTGTAGCAAAATACTCAATTCCATTATCAAACCCCCCCAACCCGACGGCACTACAACTACTGGTGGAACGAAGAGTGCACGAAAGCGAAGAAAGAAAAAAAATAAAGCATTCAATTTATTCCGTCTATTTCCAACGACAGCTAATTTAATTAGCTATAAGAAGCTAAGGGCAAAAGCGCGGTTCATTCACAGGCAAGCCAAGAAAGATTCTTGGACTCGGTTTGCATGTACTATCAACAGAAATACGGACTCCAGATTAATATGGAAGAAAATTAGACAGCTTTCTGGGAAGTTTCCAGTCTTCCCTTCCACAATTCTTTCATACAATGAGAAAGAACTCTCTGGTCCTCTAGATATAGCGAATGCCTTGGGTAAAACCTTTGCCCCAGTCTCAGTTGCATCAAACTACACTCCGAAATTCCAAAAAATTAAGACCACCACCGAACAGAGGCCCATCAACTTTAGAACCTCACTATCACTTCCGTATAATCAGCCTCTTGAATATTATGAACTTCTACAAGCCATCAGAACAACACGAAACAGTGCAGCTGGGCCAGATGGCATATATTATGTCATGCTGCAGCATCTCGATGAGAAAAACTTACAAATGCTGCTAGACTTCTTTAACCGGATCTTCCTGGAAAATATTTGTCCATCCTCTTGGCACCATACTACAGTATTGACCTTTTTTAAACCTGGAAAAGATCCTTCCAGTCCTAATAGTTACAGGCCAATCTCTCTGTCAAGTTGCCTTGGTAAAATTCTTGAAAAAATGATCCACAGTCGACTCACCTGGATCATTGAAACTCAACAACTACTGTAATTGTTGAGTAATTGTCAACATGGCTTTCGCAAAAATAGGTCCTCTCTAGATCTGATGATTAAGGCCGAATTTGAAATTCGAAATGCCTTTGTTAAAAAATGAACACCTTGTCATGGTCTCCATTGATATAGAAAAGGCATTTGATACTACCTGGAGGTATGGCATTCTCAGTGGCCTACATAATCTTGGTCTACGAAGCAACCTGCCTATATTTATTAGGAATTTCCTCCAGAGCCGCTCTTTCCAGGTTCGATACCAAAACTCCTTTTCTTCTACATTCTTGCAGGAAGAAGGAGTACCACAGGGGTCGGTATTGAGCGCAACCCTATTTGCCCTTAGAATTGATTCCATTTCAAAAGAACTTCCAAATACTGTAGAAGTCTATCTTTTTGCTGACGATCTCTCCATTTCTTGCCATTCTCAGAGCATGAGATCTATTGAACGGCAATTGCAAATGTCCCTTAAGAAAATTCAAAAATGGGCCGAGTTCATTGGATATCGGCTTTCCCATCAGAAAACAGCTGCGATCCACTTTTGTAATCAACGTAAATTACATATAGACCCTGAACTTCGGATATCAAATTCCACCATCCCGATTACCAACAATATTAGATTCTTGGGATTGATACTGGACAGCAAGTTAAACTTCTTTGAGCACATTAAAGTAATACGTACTACCTGTCTGAAAAAGCTGAACATGCTAAGAGCTCTATCTGCTCAGTCTTGGGGAGCAGATCGTACAACTTTGCTGCTCTTATATAGAGCACTGATTAGATCTCGTTTTGATTACGGTGCTCCAGTTTATGATTCTGCCCGAAAGAGTGTATTGCCCTGTCTCGATCCTGTGCAACACAATGCACTGAGGATTGTTCTTGGTGCTTATAGGACATCTCCCACCTATAGTCTATATATTGAAGCCCATGAGCCCCCTCTGTACCTCCGCAGAAAAATGTTACTATTTAAATATGCAGTCAGAATACGAAACTGTTCTCTGCACCCCATTCAACCATATCTCTTTAATCCGCCATTTCACAATCTCTATAGAAATAAACCAAATAAAATACGACCAGCAGGCCTACGGCTCCTTGAAATAGCACAAATTGGAATGTTCCTCTCCACAATAGGCAGCAGAGAAAGTATTATTCTCATCCACCATGGATTCCCTTTCCTCAACCGGCCTGCGATAATTATTTTCTCCAATGGAGAAAGAATCGTCAACCGACTCTGAATGTGCAACAGCTCCATGCTAGCCATATTCAAAACTATTTTGACTTCTTACCGATATATTCTGATGGTTCCAAATCTCATTTAACTGGTGGAGCAGCAGCAGTGTTTCCCTCTGCTATCATATCAGCCTCTCTTCCACCTGAGTACAGCAGCTTTTCAGCGGAATTATATGCAATTCAGTTAGCTCTAGAAAATTTGACCCTTCACCCATCTGCAAAATATTTAGTTTACACCGACTCTCTCAGCTCAATTAGAGCAATGCAGAATCTCTCTCATAAGGATCACCCTGTTTTAAATCAAATCAGCAATTTGCTGTTGAAAATTGAAGATCGTCAGCAACGAGTGAACTTTTGCTGGATTCCAGCACATTCAGGCATTAAAGGGAACGAGCTGGCTGATCTTTCTGCTAAAAATCCGTCAACGTTAGACTTACCCTCTGTCTTTATTCCAGTTTCTGATTATAATATTATAATTCAAACAGCATACCATGCACAATGGACAGGGCTATGGCATAAACAAACAAATAACAAACTTTTCCAGTAGAAACAGGACCAAAAATTTTGGCACTCGTGCATTCAGACAGTTCGTCGAGAAGAAGTGGTACTCGCACAGATTAGAACAGGACATACTCATCTAACTCACCTCCATCTACTCACAGGCGATGATCCTCCTCATTGTTCGCAGTGCTCTGAGCATCTAACAGTCAAACATATTTTGATTGATTGTCCACGTTATCGACAACATCGAACTTCAATATTTCATTCTCTGGCTAATCTCCGAGAACGTATAACATTAAATGATATCATTGGTGAAAATGCCAATATTAATGAACTTTTCTGTTATTTGAAACAAATAGGATGTACGAACGACTATGATTAGTTTCTGACATGAAATGAGATTGAACTGTCTTCATATTAATTATTTATTTATTTGTATTTTTCCAACATTCCTATGAATAAGCGCAATATAGCCACAGCAGCTTGTGTGCCATTAAACACCACACACACACACACACACACACACACACACACACACACACACACACACACACACACACACACACACACACACTACTGTACTGCCTTTAGTGGAATCATCCTAACGGATTTACCAGAGGGAAACAAGTTCCTGCCAAGTACGCCGGAGTTCTTGTTTCGGATCTGCATCGACAATAGTTTTTATCCCCAGGAATTCAGATTCTTTGTTCTTTCTGATGCCTTGTGAAAGCGCTGTGAAGGCCGTTTGGAGGTCAAGGGGGATACAACCTGTTAATACTTGTAGTGTTGCAGTGCTGCTGTTGAGGTCGTTCTACAAGCCAGCAAGCATATAGATATAATTTTTGGCCTTCTCTTTCATGGACTTTAGATGTGGCATGAAAGTTCTGCGATCATCTAGGGTGACACCTAAATATTTGAATGAACGTTGATTCTTGAGTGCATGTCCTTTATAACGAATGGTTGGTGGTCTGTTGATGTCAAGACGGCCTTTGAGAAGAAGGATTCTGCTTTTATCTGTAGAGATTTCCAATTTATTTCCACTCTTCAGCCCAGACCGACAGGGCATTCAAGTCTGTGTTGGCTCTGATCTCAATAGCTGCACGAGTAAGGCCCTCAGCAACGATAACCAGGTCATCTGCATATGAGAGCTGTGTGGGTTAGGGGAAGTCCTGCAGGAGCCATTCATCCAGAATCATATTCCGAACAAGCATTGAATGATATTACTGAGCACCAACTACCTGCTCTAATCTATACTGACTCCCTTAGTGCAGTAGCAACTCTACAGAATAGCAAATATTCCTCAAATTCCTTGATTCATCATCTTAAAAAACAACTGAGAGTTTTGTATAAAGCAAGAAAACAGGTGTCTATCGGTTGGACTCCCAGCCATGTTGGAATCCCAGGAAACAATCATGCAGACCAAGCCGCAAAAAATTCCAGATCTTAATATACAAGATAACTTTCAGTTTGTACCATTTACAGATTATACTGATGTATTTCGTATTGCTGCCTTTATATCCACAACTGTGGTCATGTTACTTGCCACGTTGTGGGACAAACCATTTTTGTGCACAGCAGGGGTGTACCTAATAAATAATAAAGTGGCAGCACAGTGTATATATTAAACACCTTGGAATAATAAATATACTTTGATATATCCATAAATCATTGAAATGAACATAGTGACTCTGACAGACACATATTGGCCCTAGTTGCCCTTGTGTCGTGAAATTTGCGTAAAAACTTAAATTTTGGAGGTGTTTTTGGAATTTTCCTTCCAGAAAATACATCAATTTCTCTTTGCTCTTGAACTTCTGCCATTTTGTCATGTTCATCATCGGTTAGTCTGACGTGGCCTCCATTAGCTCCTGCTCACTGATTGTTTCTTCTGGCTGAGTACCCGAAGACTCCATATAGTATTGTATATAATATATATTTTTTATTTATAAAATATATATACTATATACAATTAAAAGTGGAAACTCAACAATGAGAGACCACAACTATATACAATTTATACAGCCTCAAAAAATCAAGGATCGAGAACCCAATCTCACAGTTTATTTGAAATGGAATTTTTTTTTAATATTTCGGAATACTATCCTGGAATAATCTAAAAATCTAAATCACGTAAATCGTTTTACCTTGGCAGAAAAATCCTCTTGCCAAGGACTAAAAGGAGCAAACGTGGCAAACACAGACCATCAGGATATTGAGAACGATAATCCAAAGAGAGAAAAGACTGATTGGATGGAACAACCTTGCCCATCGTTCTTAATCATCCACTCACTTACTGTTCAGCCTATGAGCAAATTGTCTCCCTTTGTCATTCATAAACGTCTGGAGGGTATTGCAGCATCTCCCAAGACGGTGAAGAGACTGCAATCAGGAGACTTACTAGTAGAAACCATGAACCACAGACATTCTGAGAAGCAGCAGTTATAACTTACAAGCTTTGCTTGCATTCCAGTTAAAATATATCCTCACATAACGCAAAATTCATCTAAGAGTGTGATATCCAGTTGGGATCTATTAAATGTCACAGAGGAAAAAATAACTCAAGAGCTGCAGGACAACACGTAACTGTAGCAAGATGGATTAAAAGAGATAATCAACTTGCACCTACCAGAAATATTATTCTCACCTTCAATACACCCAACTTCCCTCTTCTGCAAAAGCAGGTAATTTACTTTGCCGCATTCGCTGCTACATTCCAAACCCTTTAAGATGTTATAAATGCCAAAAGTATGACCACTCACAAACAGTATGCAGAGGAGTTCCTGTCTGCCCCATCTGTGGGTCCTCAAATCACATACAAAGTGAATGTACAGCTACAAAAATGACCTGTCCAAATTGCAAACGTGATCATCCTGCATATTCTAAGGCATCTGAAAAGTGGAAAACCCGGAAAAAAAAATAGTAAAATACACGGTTGAGAACAAAATCAATTACCAAGAAGCGAGAAAACTAGTTGCACCTACTGAAACCAAAAATATGACCTGTGCCAATGCTGTAAAAAAGTAGCAAACAGTCTCCACTCAAACTGATGTAACAGTTCCCACTAACAAATTAATTTCTGATTTGGTTAGAATTCCAACAATTCCAAATTGTTGTCTCTGAGCAACAACCAAGTATATGTAAGCAACAATCCAAGTTCTCTGACCAGGCAAATAATACTCCTCTGACAATACTAGGGGCGCCTCCTACTGCAGTGATAGATACCATATCTCACAGTACAAACACAAATATAATGAAATGTATTCAGAACACAACCATGCACAGAGAGAGCACATCCATACAGGAAGATCCGCATCTATAAATCTATGCAGAAGACGAAATGGAGACTGGTCGGCCAGTTTTCTCCAAAAAAAGACAAACCAAAATTGGAACGTCATAAGCTAGTAACCTTTATAAAGCAGTCAGATACAGCTCCATCAACTAAACAGAAATAATGCTTTGTATTTTTCAATGGAATTGCGGGAGGTTTTCGTTGCAACACAGGTGATTCCGTGATCTAATTAACCGATATTCTCCAGTTGTCCTTTGTCTTCAGGTAACTTGCCTAACCTCGCAAATTTCTCTTTCGATAAAGAACTATTGCCTTTATCGAAGAGATCGCAATACAGCAAATATTGCGCATGGTGCTGTAGCAATCCTGATAAATGCAAAGATCCCAACTAAACATATTTCACTTCAAACTGGAATAGAAGTTGTTGCTGTTCATATAACTCTCCGTATTTCAATAACACTTGTCTCAATTTACCTATCACCAAATCATACTTAGTGTTTACCTCTCTGTATATTAGGGGATTTTACCGGTCGCCACCCCATATGGGGCGATCCTAAACTAGACAGACATGGTCGACTCATTGAAAGCTTTCTAGAATCACAAAACCTTACCATACTCAATATTTGGTGCACACACTCACATACAGCTCCCAACTTGACACACCTCAGCAATATCTCTCAATTTGTTCTCCAGTACTGGTCCCAACCATATAATGGTAAGTTTGAAATGATCGTATGGGCAGTGGCCACTTTCCAATCGTATGCAATTTTTTAATATCAAAGACTCCTTCAAACAAACTCCACAGCAGGAAATGGAAATTTGTTCTTGCAAACTGGGCAAAATTTCGATCATCAATATCTCTTAATGAGGAAAAAAATCCAGCTCCAGAATATGGATAATGTAACACATTACATCACATCACAACTCCTAAAAGTAGGCAAAGACACAATACCATTATCAAATCCCCCTGGTCGCAAGCATTATAATTACTGGTGGAATGAGGAATGAACAAAAGTAAAAATTAAAGCCTGGAATTCATTTCGGCACTGTCCAACCGCAACCAACCTTATTAATTATAAGAAGCTAAGGGCAAAAGCACGTTTTATTCAAAGGCATGCCAAGAAACGATTCTGGACCCGTTTTGCATCGACCTTGAACAGAAACACTGATCCAAAAATTAGACAGTTACCTGGTAGTTTTCTACCATACCTTCTTCAATCCTTTCCTGGAACGGGGAAGATCAATCCAGTCCCTTAGACTTTGCTAATGGTTTGCACAATACTTTTGCTGAAATCTCAGTAGCATCAGCCTATACGACATCATTCCAACGAAGTAAAAACACTAGAGAAAAGCATGCTATTAACTTTCAAACTGTCCGCCTTCTTCCGTATAACAAACCTCTGCAATATTCTGAACTTTTGCATGCCATTAGAACAACCCACAATAGTGCTGCTGGGCTAGATGGGATTTGTTATATCATGCTACAACATCTTGATGACAAAGCTTTGCACCTGCTCCTGGTTTTTTTACAAACTTATATTTTTAGAAAATGTTTTTCCAGCTTCTCAGCATCACTCTATTGTTTTGCATTCCTAAAGCCTGGAAAAGAACCAACTAACCCTCATATCTATAAACCGATATCTCTCTCAAGTTCCTGGGCAAAATCTTAGTAAAAATTGTCCACAGAAGACTCGTCTGGATCATTGAATCAGAATATCTAATGAGCCATAGTCAATATGGCTTTCGTAAAAATAGATCATTCTTAGATATTATGGGCAAGGCTGTATTCGCCATTCGAAATGCTTTTGTTAAACGTGAACATCTTGTAATGGTTTTAATAAATTTAGAGAAGGCTTTTGACACCACCTGGTGCCATGGCATATTTAGTGATCTTTACTTTCTTGGTCTGCGAGGCAACCTTCCTATATTTGATCAGAAACGCTACATACTAGGTTGTTTCAATTTCAATAATAACATGCCCTGTCTGCAACGTTCATGCAGGAAGAAGGTGTTCCACAGGGATCAGTACTCAGTGCCACTCTTTTTGCTCTTACAAGAGATTCCTTCACCAAACAGCTTCCAAATACAGTTCAGACTTACCTTTATGCAGATGACCTTTCCATGTCCTGCCATTTCCAAAAAGTGAGGTCTATTGAGCGACGGCTTCCGATATCACTTAATAAAATACAACAGTGTGCCAGCGTCAATGGCGATCGACTCTCGCAGCAGAAAACAGTTGCTATCCATTTTTGTAGGCAATGTAAATTTCATTCGGTTCCTGAACTTCAAATTCAAATTCAGAACTTCAGGTTGCTAGGATTAATCCTTGACAAAAAAATTAAATTTTATAGACCATATTAAAAATGTACGTACTTCCTGTCTAAAAAAAGTTAAATATACTCAGAGCTTTATCCTCCCAAACATGGGCCACAGATCGTACATCTCTGCTTCTGCTATACCAGGCATTAATCAGATCCCGTCTTGATTATGGACCTCTCATCTATAAATCAGCCAGATTGAGTGCATTGCGCTTGCTTGATCCAATTCAACACAGTGCTTTGAGGATTCCACTTGATACTTTCAGAACATTGCCAGGACATATCTCTACATTGATGCTCACGAGCCCCCACTAACTTTATGTAGTGGGGGCTCGTGGGAGCATATTTCAATAACAATGTTATTGAAATATGCTTTCAAGATACAAAGTTGTCCCACGCATTCGATTCAGCCATACCTGTTCAATCCATCATTAGAAAACCCCTTCAAAAATAAACCTAGCATAGTAAAGCCAGCTGATTTTTACCTTCTTTAACTGATGCAAGTTTGGAATGTTTCCATCCATTCCGTCCATCAGGGCTCCGAGTGCCAAGCAATAGTGAAAAGCGATTTTTCTCTGCGATTTATAGAGTGATCTTTGAAAGTGATATAGTTTTATTTTTGTTGTGCGATTTTCTTCTGTTTTGTTCACTTAAATTGGTTCTTTACCTAAAAAGTCTGACATAAGAACTCAGAAAGGGAATCTACCTTTCCTTTTTTAGTATTTATATTAAATACTAACTTACTCTACTGTCCTTAATAATCGCTTGGTCACTGGTGGCACCGCTGCTACCTCCACATAGCGGGGACGGTAACCTGGGAGAAGAAAGTCCCTCTCCCAGGGTTAAAAGGAGTAAACATTGACACCAATGACTTCCCATGATTAGAGCCTAAGAGCTCTCAAAATGACAACCCTGAAACGGATCATCACTTCTCGCTGTCGAAAAGACTAAAAAATGATACAAATAAGCAGCAACCTCCAGCTTTCCTGATTATCTATTCTCTGTCTTCACAACCTGTCAGCAAGCTCTCCCCTTTCATCATACAACTGCATGAAAATGCAGCAGCATCTCCAAAAACGGTGAAACGTCTTCAATCTGGTGACTTGCTAATAGAGACCTCTCACCCAAGACATTCTGACCTACTTTTAAGACTTACATCTTTAAGTGGAATTCCAACTCAGCTTACTCCACATAACACCCTGAATTCTTCCAAGGGAGTGATCAGTGAATAGGACCTATTAAACGTTTCCGATGAAGAAATAATCCAGGAACTAAAGGACCAAAATGTAACTCAGGCCAAGAGAATAATGATACGAAAAGACGGCACTTTAGTCCCAACACGTAGCATAATTTTAACCTTCAGTTCACCAAATCTACCGTCTTCAGTCAAAGCAGGTTATTTAAATTGCCGCGTTCGGCCCTTTATCCCGAACCCTCTGAGATGCTACAAATGTCAGAAATTTGGCCACTCTCAGACAGTATGCCGTGGAGATGCAACATGTCCAAACTGCGGTTGCAAAACTCATACTCAATCTGAATGCAAGGCACAAACTCCGCATTATCCTAATTGCAAGGACAATCATCCAGCTTACTCCAAAGATTGCGATCTCTGGAAGTTAGGAAAAAAAATACAGAAATACAAGACTGGAAATAACGTATGTTTTCAAGAAGCTAGGAGACGAGTAAAATCAAACATGCCAAAAACCACTTACGCTTCGGCTACCCATAGTCACAAATCAGTAGCATGTCAGACAGAAGTGTCAGTCTCTCCCGACAAATCGATCGTTGACTGGACTCGATGAGTACTATCGACTCAGCCTGCCTCTGAATCAAAGTTAGTGGACCACGGTAATAATACGACACTCTCAATTCCAACTCAAAACCTAACCCACAGTAAAGTGGCAGAAAAATTGCACAAATCAGATTCTTTGAAGGTGAATCAACCACAAGCAACAAGCATGGATACTGATGATATGCCCAACCAAGAGCATTTTCTTGAATTACACGATGATGGTGATATGGAAGATAAAAATGATTCAGGACGCCCCAATTTTCACAGAAAAGAAAAATCTAAATCTGACCGTTACAAACAACTCACGCCTAAAAATGAGACAGATTCATCTTCCTTTTGCAAAACCAAATAATGGAACATATTATCCAATGGAACTGTAGAGGTTTCGCAGTAACATAGATGATATACATGAATTAATTCACCACTACAAACCTCTTGCAATATGCTTGCAAGAAACTAATTTGACATCTCTGGTCTCAGTTTCAATCAAAAATTACACTGTGTTCAGGCAAGACAGGGCTGACACCAATAGCGCTCATGGAGGAGTAGCGATACTCGTGGATTCAAGCATCCCTTCTAGACGCATTCCATTACAAACAAGCCCCGAGTGCCAAGCGAGTGATCAAAGCGAATTTAAAAGGTGAACTTTAAAGCGACTTCTCCAGAATCAGCAGATTACTGAGAATTTAAGTCTTTATTTGCAAAATTATTTATTTCCTCTTCTGAATAAAGAAGCAAACTCTTCAAAAAAGAAAGGAAAGGTACCTTTCTTCTTGTATATTGAACTAATTTATATAACACACTAACCACTAACCTCTGATCGCTTGGTCACTGGTGGCACCGCTCCGGTCTCCACGTGGCGGGGCCGGTGGTAACCTGGAGGAAAAGTTTTCCTCCAGCGCCAAAAGGAGCAACCATGGATTTTGATAATTATCCAGCACTTGAGCCTAAACGCTCAACTCATGACCTGATTGAAACCGAACATGACGTATCACAAACAAAAAGACAACGTAGAAATGAGAATTCCCAACATTCCTTATATTCGATTCTCTCTCATCGAAGCCTGTGAGTGCTCTTTCACCATTTCTAATTCAGAAATGTTTAGAAAGCGTGGCTGGTTCACCGAAAATGGTGAAAAGACTGATCCGGAGATCTACTGATTGAAACAGCGAAATATCGGCATTCTCAGGCTCTACTAAAATTATCAAATTTTGGAGGAATTCCTATACAGGTCACCCCTCATGCTACACTAAATAGTTCCAAAGGAGTAATAGCTGAGTGGGACCTGATGAATGTCGCTGAACATGAGATAGTCGAAGAACTAAAAGAGCAAAAATTCGTCCAGGCAAAACGAATAATGATTAAAAAGGATGGTGAACGTGTTCCAACTAGAAACATTATTCTAACATTCGATACACCTACCTTACCATCATGTGGGAAAGACGGATACCTAAATTGCCGAGTACGTCCGTACATTCCCAACCCAATCAGATGTTTTAAGTGTCAAAAATTGACATTCGCAAACAGTATGTCGAGAGGACACTACATGCCCGAACTGCGGCTCCAAAGATCATGCACAAACTGACTGCACTGCAGAAAAGCCACAATGCCCAAATTGCAAAGACCAGCATCCTGCGTATTCAAAAAATTGCGAATTCTGGAAAGTAGGCAAAAAGATCTAGAAGTATAAAGTCGAACAAAAGGTCACCTATCAGGAAGCTAGGAAGCAAGTTATGCTCAATATGCCAAAAATCATGTATGCTGCAGCAACCAAAAAATACCAGTCAACAGCAACACAAACGGCAGTAACAGTACCACCATCCATTTCAATTGCTGATTGGGCTCGATCAGTGCTATCTTCCCCACAGCAGTCACCTACAGAACAAGGTAAAGTAACTTCTGCTAGCAATACCCCACTAACAGTCCCCCCAACTGCTTCTGATACCCTACCAGAAACTGCAAAATTAAAAGCATCACTCCCAAACAGTTCAGACCAACCATGCTCAGCAAATATGGATATTGATTCTGGTACCCTACATAATGAGCCAATACTAGATCTACATGCAGAAGATGATATGGAAATTGGACGCCCCACTTTTTCAAAAAAAGAAAAGATGAAACTAGATAGAGGCAAACAGGCAGAACCATACACAACTTCTAAAATTAAATAATGCACAACATTATACAATGGAACTGTAGAGGTCTACGAAGCGATATTTATGAACTAATCAAACAACATAGTCCAGTTATCCTATGCCTGCAAGAAACCAATCTAACCCCACAAGTGACTCCAGTGATCAAAAACTATAGTATCTCACAACAGGACAGAAATAATCCAAATTCAACAGGAGGCGTAGCCATATTTGTCGACAACAAGGTTCCTACAAAACAGATCCCGCTGCAGTCCACATTAGAGGCTGTAGCAGTACGAATTGATCTGAGTGTTATGTTAACCGTAGTCTCACTGTACCTTTCCCCAAACAAAGAATTCACTGTGAAAGAACTGGAGGAACTTATAAAGCAGTTTCCATCTCCTTTTATTCTGCTAAGAGATTTCAATGGGCACCACCCTATGTGGGGATCTTTCCAGATAGACAAAAGAGGAAAACTCATTGAAACAGTCATTGATAACCAGAATCTCACATTATTATATACTGGTGCTGACACCTATATCCACTTTCCCACCGGATTATCTACTGCCATAGACTTATCAATATGTTCCCCAAAATTGTTCCCAATCATTCAGTGGTCAGTCTGAAATAACCCACTGAACAGCGACCATTACCCGATTATTTGCAAATTGCAAACAAACAGAACCTCACATATAATGAGTCCCATAAAATGGAAATTCTCCAAAGCAGATTGGAACAAGTTCACCAATAGTCTTTCCTTTGATGATCAAGTTGTTAAAAGCAAGCCTATTGATGATGTTACCGACCATATTACTATACAGATAATAACAGCTGCAACCAGTGCCATACCCAAAGTCACAATTGGTCCACATATGCCAACATTTGGTGGAATGGTGATTGCCGTGACGCTAAAAAAGAACGGAATAAGGCATGGAATCTTTTTCGCAAGTACCCAACAACCGACAACCTAATTAATTTTAAGAAACTCAAAGCCAAGGCAGAAAAAAGCAAAAAAAGACTCTTGGATCCGGTTTGCTTCTACCATCACTAAAAATACTGAAAGTAGAAAAACTGAGAGTTTTCCTCTTCAGTGGATATTGCAAATGCCCTGGTAGAATGCTTTTCTCAAATATCAGCCACGTCAGCATATGAGCCTGCCTTCAAACAGCATAAAGCCCACGCAGAAAAGTATAAACTGAACTTTCATACAACGGCATCTCTCTCATATAACCGACCTTTTACATTACTGGAACTAGAGAGCTCCCTAAACCGGTCAGTGAATACTGCACCAGGGCCTGATGGAATATACTACATGATTCTTAAACATCTAAAAAATCAAGCTCTGAATTCACTACTGGCATATTTCAACCGGCTATTCTCAGAAGGTTACTTCCCTCGTTCTTGGCGCCACTCAATAGTCCTAACCTTTCCTAAACCTGGAAAGGATCAGTTAAATCAACAAAACTATCGGCCAATATGTCTCAGCAGTTGCCTTGGTAAGGTAATGGAAAAAATGATTCATGCTCGATAAGTCTGGTTTCTAGAATCTTATTCGGTAATGGACAAGAATCAGTACGGCTTTAGGAAAAATCGGTCGACTCTAAACCTTATGATCAAGGCAGAATCCAACATACGGAATGCTTTTATCCGTAGAGAACATCTCGTCATGGTCTGCCTTGGACACTGAAAAAGCCTTTGATACAACCTGGCGCTATGGCATTCTTCAAAATCTCTATGCCACAGGACTTCGGGGCCAGTTACCTCTAATCATACAGAGCTTTCTCCAAAATAGAACATTTCAGGTGCGTTACTGCAATACACTGTCCCAAAAAGTTGTTTAGGAAAAAGGGATCCCACAAGGATCAGTTCTTAGTGCAACGCTCTTTGAAGTTAGGCTGAACAATGCAACAGATAATATTCCGCTTAATGTGGACACTTATCTATATGCAGACGACCTTACAGTATCCTTCCATTCACTAAATATGCGCTCCATTGAACGCCAACTGCAACTCTGCATAAACAAAACAGAGTCATGGGCATCCCACAATAGCTATCGCCTCTCCAGAACAAAAACAACTGCTATTCACTTTTGTAAAAAGCAACAGCTTCATCCAGATCCTGAGCTAAGGTTAGGAGCCCAACCAGTACCACTTAGCAACAATATCCGGTTCTTGGGTTTAGTTCTGGACACTAAACTTACCTTTCAGGCGCATATGATGCAAATGAGAACTCAGCGCATGAGAAAGATGAATATTCTCAAAGTTATCTCTTCTATGACATGGGGAGACGATCGCTTCACACTCTTACACTTATATCGTACTTTAATAAGATCTCGTCTAGATTATGGAGCCCCAGTTTATGACTCTGCTCGTAAGACAGTACTAGCCCGGCTCAATCCAGTCCAGCAATAGTGCTCTCAGGATTGTTTTAGGGGCCTTTAAGACATCCCCAGTGCAAAGTTTACATATAGACGCCAATGAACCTCCACTACATCTTAGGAGAAAAGTATTGCTCCTCAACTATGCAGCCAAATTACATAGCCTCCCTTCTCACCCCATCTGGACATATCTGTTTGAACCTCAGTGGGAAAATTTGTATAAAAATAAACCCAATGAAAACAAACCTGCTGGTATCCGGCTACAAGAGCTAACCAAACATTGGAACATCTGTCTGGGAAACATCTCTCAAGCTGAAGATGTAGTACAAGCGCCATGGGCAATGTATATACCTCTTTGCGATAACTATTTTCTACAGTGGAGAAAACACTCCCTATCAAACCACAATCTTAGACAGTTACATGCGGACCGTGCATTGACCAATGCTCACAGTCTTCAGATACACACAGACGGATCCAAAACTGATATATCCGTGGGAGCTGCAGTAATCAGTCCTACATCTACTGTTTCTGTACAATTACCATGTGAATGCAGTGTATTTACTGCCGAATTATATGCAATCAAAATTGGTTCTAAATCTCCTTAATGATCTTCTAAATACCCAGGTCATAATATACACAGACTCTTTAAGTGCAATTAATGCCCTACAGGAAAAACCACAAAATTCCCATCCACTTCTCACACAAATCAGATCACAGTTATGTCACCTCAATAAAAATAAGCTGACTGTCACGTTCTGCTGGATACCCAGCCACGTTGGAGTTCCAGGAAACGAGTGCGCAGACGAAGCAGCAAAACACCCTGCTTGCTTCGATCCCATCCCAGTTCCTTTTTCTGATTACAAGCCAATCATACGGAGGATATGTACAGAGATGTGGTCTGAAAAGTGGCATAATCAGATATCAAACAAACTTCTTGAAATAAAACAAAACCCACAGATATGGAGATCTAGTTCCCGATTAACCAGGCACGAAGAGGTCGTGCTTGCAAGAGTAGGAATTGGCCATACGCACCTAACGCATCTTTTTTTACTGCTAGGAGAAGAGCTTCCTCTCTGCTCGCATTGTAATTCCATTCTTACAGTGAAACATATTATCATTGAATGTGCACACTATGATTCAGCTAGAATTGAATGTTTCAATCTGTAATCAACTCACAAAAACCCTTGCAACTAGCTAATATACTTGGAGATGATGCCAATCTATCAGAGCTGTTTAAATATCTAAAAATGATAAACGTATACAGTCACTTCTAGAACAATTCCTTTCATATATTGACCAACAATCTTAAATTATAGGCGAATTTTGGCCACAGCAGCCCTTGCCCAATAAATCCCACTTCAACAACAACAACAACCATTACAAACATCCTTAAAAGCCGTTGCCACGCGTGTTGTTAATGGTATTACTCTGACATTGGTTTCAATTTATCTTCCGCCTAATCATCAATATACTATTCAGGAACTCGAAGATCTTGTTATGCAGTTACCATCTCCGTTTTGTTTACTAGGAGATTTTAATGCACGTCATCCATTATGGGGTTACCCCACCTCAGACAGATGAGGTAAGCTTATCGAAATGCTGATCGATAGACAGAATCTAACATTACTAAATGGCCCCGAGTTCCAAGCGATATTAGTGACCACAGCTCCTTTTCAAAGTGATTATCTGATACGCTTTACTGTAAACACGTTTCTCCTGAGTTTCGCAAGTCCGTTAACTCTTGAGCATTATAATTAAATAGATCTTTCAAATTATATAACCCAGAAAGGAAAGTACCTATCTTTAACCCCCTTTTTTAGTTTTCGTTAATACTAACCTTCTCTTCGCTTGGGTCACTAGGTGGCACCGCTCTTTCCTCCACGTGGCGGGTCTGGTAGCCTGGGAGAAAAAGATAATCTTCCGGGGCCAAAAAGAGCGCCTCATGAGTAAATCAAACTCGGACTTGTCTGGGGTGCATCTGACATATATTCCAAACCCGCTACGGTGTTTCCGATGTCAGAAGTACGGACATTACCAGACAGCTTGCCGAGGAACTCCTGCTTGTGCTCAGTGCGGGTCAGTTGAACACAACTACGAAGCTTGTACTGCACCCAACCGATATGCCCAAACTGCAAAAAAGTTCATCCCGCGTACTCAGAACTTTCGAAACTTATTCACTGAGAAACTTATTCAGATTTATAAAACCAATCATAATGAGTCCTATCAAGAAGCAAAGCGAATCATCTCACCACCAACCCCTGCAAATAGATCTACGTATGCTCAAATCATCAAAATATTCCAATCAACCGCATCGCAAACTGAAATAACAGTACCCCCAAAAGTGTCTTTCTCGAACTACGTAAAAACACTGTACAATGGAACTCAAACTCAGGCAGTCAATACGCCACTTTCCATACCAAACGAAAATCTCCACTACTCGGACGAAGGACGCAAAGAAAAACAAATCGTAACTTCTGGTCACCAACAGGAATGGATACTAAGGAAATACCCACAGATGACCCCGTCCTACACATTTTTGTAGAAGAAGACATGGAAACAGGAAGGCCTTACTTTAGAAAGAAAGATAAAAACAAGAGTGAAAAACAGTGAACCTCAGCACCACGAAAACGCTCGGAAAGTCTAACAAGAGATAAACAATGAACACAATAATTAAGTGGAATTGTCATGGTTTCCGTGCCGATATTAATGACCTGTACGACCTACCTCTAAATACTCGCCAATATGTCTCTGCCTCCAAGAGACGTATTCCAAACCTCAAGACACACCAAAACTGTCTTATTATAATATCTTTAGAAAAGATAGAACCGATCAAAATACTGCGCATGGTGGTGTAGCTGTTATAACAAACCCATATGTTCCTGTCAAGCAGGTCTTACTGAACTCTCCCCTCGAGGCAATAGCGGTCCGTGTAGCTGCTGACATCCATATTACAATCTGCTCCTTATATATTCCACCAAGCTTTTCCATCCAACAAAATGATCTAAACAACCTCATAGCTCAACTCCCCACACCTTTCCTCATTCTGGGAGACTTAAATGGTCATCACACACTATGGGGTAACAACAATATCGACCAAAGAAGAAAACTAATTGAAAAATGTTTAGATGATAACAACCTTCTCCTTCTACCTACTTATGTTCACCTTCCTTCTGAAACATATACTGCAATAGACTTGTCTATCTGTTCTATTTTTTCAAGAAGAAGGAGTTCCCCAGGGCTCTGTACTCAGTGCTACACTCTTTATAATTGCGATGAACACCATTGCTGGACAACTTCCAAACACAATCGATAAGGCACTGTTCGTAGATAACCGTAGTATTTCTTGTCATGCGAAAAACATGAATACGATCGAGAGACAGTTACAAGAGGCAATAAATAAGATCAGTACATGGGCACAAACCAATGGTTTTCAGCTTTGTTCTCAAAAAACGTTGTGCATCCATTTTTGCCGACAAGGTAAACTGCACCCGCATCCGGAACTACAACTGAATGGACAACCAATTCAACAGTTCAACCCAGCATACGATTCTTGGGAATCACCTTAGATCATAAACTTACATTCCTGGAATATATTAAAAGACTAAGAACATCCTGCCAACAAAAATTAAATATCATCCTGGTTCTCTCAGCAACAAAGTGGGGAGCTGATCGCCTTACCTTATTACGGCTATACAGATCTTTAATAAGATCAAAACTTGACTATGGGGCACCGGTGTATAGCTCAGAAAGGCCTAGTGTCCTTCGCTGGCTTGATCCTCTCCATCATAATGCAATACGCATTGCTCTAGGAGCATATCGCACGTCTCAATACCTAGTCTATACGCCGAAGCTCACGAACCCCCTATCTCTATCAGAAGGCAACAACTTACATTACGCTATGCATATAAAATTATATCTATGTCTGAGCACCCAAATTGGGAATTACTTTTCACCCTCCAACACAGCAGGTTATACCATAACCGCCTTACTGCTAACCGACCGTTAGGTATAAGAATAAGACATCTTCCAGAAGAACTTAATCTGAGTGTTGATAATACCGAAAAAACCCCTCCACTATTCCTTGCTCCGTGGAGCATTACTCCACCTTCATGTGATAAATACCTTCATAAATGGGATAAATCTGCACTACACAAAGAAATTTTCTTGCAATTGTACCTTGCAGTGGTGGAGCAGTTTCCAAACTTCGTTGTAATTCATACAGATTGGTCAAAGAATGACACCCACGTTGGAATCGCCCCAGTTTTTCCATAACATTGGCCTACCACCTGCCACATGAGTTCAGTATATTTTCTGCCGAACTAATGGCAATTCAGGTTGCACTGAAGCATATCGAGTCATCCAATATTGAAAACAGTATAATTTTCTCTGATTCTCTAAGTGCACTTCAAGCCCTGGAAAACACCATGAACATCACCCACCCAGTCGTAAAAGAAATAGCAAACTCTTTATATACCTTATCTGAGCTTGGAAGAACCATAACCATGACCCCAATCACGATTTTGAAAATGATCATCCAAAGTGACAGAAGACTAATCAGATGGAGCAACCCTGCCCATCATTTTTAATTTTCCACTCCCTTACTAGTCAGCCAATGAGCATAGTGTCTCCCTTCGTAATACAAAAACATCTCAAAGGTATTGCAGGATCTCCTAAGACTGTCAAGAGATTGCAATCAGGAGACTTGCTAGTGGAAACTACGAACCACAGGCATTCGGAGAAACTCTTACAGTTAACACACTTTGCGGGCATTCCGGTAAAAATATCTCCTCACGCAACCCTAAATTCATCTAAGGGTGTCATATCCAGTTGGGGCCTGTTAAATGTCACAGAGGAAGAAATTACCCAAGAGCTTCAGGGACAAAATGTAATTCAAGCCAAAGGTATAATGACTAAAAAAGATAATCAACTTATCCCAACCAGAAACATTACTCTCACGTTCAATACGCCCAACTTGCCCTCCTCTGTAAAAGCAGGTTATTTACTTTGCCGTATCCGCCCGTACATTCCCAATCCTTTAAGATGTTTTAAATGTAAAATGTACGGCCACTCACAAACTGTATGCAGAAGAGTTCCTGTCTGCCCCAACTGTGGTTCCTCGGATCACATACAAAGTGACTGTACGACTACAAAAATGACCTGTCCAAATTGCAAAGGTGCCTATTCCAGAACTTGTGGAAAATGGAAAACTGAGAAACAAATAGTAAAATTCAAAGTTGAGAACAAAGTCAGTTACCCAGAAGCGAGAAGACTATCTCTCGAAAATATTCGAGACACAACCATGGACACAGATGGCACATCTATACAGGAATATCCAATTTTAGAAATTCATTCCGAAGAAGAAGAAATGGAGAGTGGTCGGCCAGTTTTCCTAAAGAAAGACAAACAAAAATTGGAACGTCATAAGCCAGTCACCTTCAAAAAGCAGTCAGATACATCTCCAACAATTAAACACAAATAATGGCCTTCATTGTACAATGGAACTGCAGAGGCTTTCGTTGCAACACGGATGATATCCATAATCTAATTAACCAGTATTCCCCAGTTGCTCTTTGTCTTCAATAAACTTACTTAACCTCGCAAATTTCTCCTTCGATAAAGAACTACTGCCTTTATCGAAGAGATCGCAATACAGCAAATGCTGCCCACGGTGGTGTAGCAATCCTGATAAATTCAAAGATCCCAACTAAGAATATCTCACTTCAAACTGAAATAGAAGTTGTTGCTGTTCGTATAACTCTCCATATTGCAATAACACTAGTCTCAATCTACTTACAGCCAAACCATACTTATTGTTTAAATGAACTTGAAGACCTCTTCATACAGATACCTCCACCTCTCTGTATATTAGGCGACTTTAATGGGCACAACCCCCTATGGGGCGCTTCTAAATTAGATACACGGGGTCGACTCATTGAAAGCCTTTTAGATGCACTAAACCTCACCATACTGAATACTGGTTCACACACTCACATTCAGCTCCCAACTGGACATATGTCCGCAATAGATCTTTTTTCTTTTGTTTTTGTTATTTTGGTTTTTAGGAACATTAGCAACTAAGGCCATATTGCTCAGGGATATGCGGTGGCCATTCCCTGACCTTTCCGCATCCTTCGTATTTCGTGGTGACGGGCTCGAACCCCGGTCTAATCAAGAAGCGTGTGCTACGCACTGAGGCTCCTTCCCACCTGGCTACGGAGGCGCCCTACAATAGATCTCTCCATTTGTACTCCAGTACTGGTCTCGACCATAGAGTGGTTTGTTATAAATGATCCTATGGGCAGTGATCACTTCCCAATCGTATGCAAGTTATTGATAGCACAGGCTCTTTTAACTAAACTCTGCAGGAAATGGAAATTTGCCCCAGCAAACTGGGCAAAATTTCAGTCATCAATCTCTTTCGTCGAGGAAAAAATTCGTCTTCAGCCTATTGATGATGTGACAGATTACATCACATCTCATCTCCTAAATGTGGCCAAAAACACAATACCATTAAAAAATCCCCCGAGCCGAAAGCATTATAACTATTGGTGGAATGAGGAATGCACAAAAGCAAAAAAAGCAAAAAATAAAGCCTGGAATACCCAATCATAACCAATCTGATTAATTATAAAAAATTAAGGGCAAAAGCACGTTTCATACAGAAGCAAGCCAAAAAAGAATCCTGGACCCGGTTTGCATCAACAATTAACAAAAATACTGACAGCAAATGAATTTGGAAAAAAATTAGGCAGCTTTCTGGTAAGTTTCCAACAATACCTTCTCCAGTCCTCTCCTGGAATGGGCGAGATTTATCTAGTCCCTCGGATATAGCTAATGCCTTGGGCAATACGTTTCCTGAAATCTCAGCAACATCTGCTTATACTAAATCTTTCCACCGAATTAAAAGCAGTAGAGAACAGTATTTATTAACTTTCAAACTGTCCGTATTCTACCGTATAACAAATCGCTACAATATTCTGAACTTTTGCATGCCATTAAAACAGCTCATAATGTTGCCGCCGGACCAGATGGGATCTATTATGTCATGCTGCAACATCTTGATGACAAAGCTTTGCGCCTCCTCATGGTCTTTTACAACCGTTTTTTTTAGAAAATGTTTATCCAGCTTCTTGGCACGACGCTATTGTTTTGGAGTTCCTGAAGCCTGAAAAAGATCCATCCAACCCCCATAGCTATAGACCAATATCTCTGTCAAGCTGCCTCAGCAAAATCCTTGAAAACATTGTCCACAGTAGACTCGTCTGGATCATTGAGTCACAACATCTAATGAGCAATAGTCAACATGGCTTTCGACAAAACAGGTCATGTTTGGATCTCGTGATCAAGGCTGAATTTGCCATTCGCAATGCCTTCGTTAAACACGAACATCTAGTAATGTTTCTATAGATATAGAGAAGGCTTTTGACACCACCTGGCGTCGTGGCATACTTAGTGATCTTTATTCTCTCTCTCTCTGTCTACGGGGCAACCTTCCCATATTTGTTCAGAACTTTTTATACACCAGATCGTTTCAAGTAAAATACCAAAATGACCTCTCTACAACTTTCATTCAGGAAGAAGGTGTTCCTCAGGGATCTGTACTGAGTGCCACTCTTTTTGCTCTTAGAATCGACTCCATCACTAAACAGCTTCCAAACACAGTTGAGACGTGCATTTATGCGGATGACCTTTCCATCTCCTACCATTCCCAAAACATGAGATCTATTGAAAGACAGCTTCAGATATCACTGAATAAAATACAACAATGGGCCAACCTTAACAGCTATCGACTCACAACATAAAACAGTTGCTATCCATTTTTGTAGACAACGCAAACTCCATCTGGATCCTGAACTTCAAATTTCCAACGTCTCCATCCCAGTCACTACTATTAATCCTTGAGAACAAATTAAATTTCTTAGACCATATTAAAAATGTATGTATTTCCTGTTTAAAAAAGGTAAATATACTCAGAACTTTATCCGCCCTAACATGGGGATGCAGATCGCACCTCCCTACTTCGGTTATACAGGGCATTAATCCGATCCCGTCTCGATTATGGTGCTCCAGGTCTATGACTCTGCCAGAGCAAGTGCTTTGAGCTGGCTTGAACTAGTTCAGAACAGTGCCTTGAGGATTGCACTTGGGGCTTTCAGAACATCACCAGCACATAGCCTCTACATTGACACTCATGAGCCCCCTTTAACTTTTCGTAGGAAAGCACTGCTACTGAAGTATGCTGTCAAATTACAAAGTTGTGCCTCTCATCCAATTCAGTCATACCTGTTCAATCTACCATTAGAAAACCTCTACAAAATTAAGCCTAGCATAGTAAAACCAGCTGGCCTTCGCCTTCTTGAGCTGATGCAGGTTTGGAATGTTTCCATTCATTCTGTAGAAGAGGTAGTAACGTGCGCTGCACTCCACCACCATGGACTCGTACTCCTCTACCCACCTGTGACACTTACCTTTGCCAGTGGTGAAAAATGTTCTTCAAGCATCAAATATGAAACAACTTCATGCAATTCACACTCACAGATATTTTGACTTTTCTCCAATTTATACAGATGGCTCTAAATCTAACTCAAACGTTGAAGCAGCGGCAGTGTTCCTAAATACCACTATTTGAGCATCCCTTCCACCTGAATTCAGTATCTTCTCAGCAGAATTATATGCAATTAAACTAGCTTTAGAAAATCTCTGTTCTGACTGCTCATTAAAATTTGTCATTTACACTGACTCCCTCAGCTCAATTATGGCATTATCTAACTCCTCAGATAAAGTTCGCCCTTTTTTAAATTAAATTAGAAGATTATTACTGCAGATTGAAGAGCGCCACCAACCGATCACGTTTTGCTAAATTCCGGCACATTCTGGAATTTCTGGTAATGAACTGAATTACAAACACATTATCCGTAAAGCATGTTATAATAGTTGGTCATTAATCTGGAAAGGTTATCCAGGAAAGAAACTCTACCAAATAAAACCGGAACCAAAGCTGTGGCTCTTCAGCTTCCGAAAAAATAGGCGCGATGAAATAATTTTAGAAAGGCTAAGGATTGGGCATACTCACCTCACTCATCTGTATCTATTAACTAACGACAGCGCTCTCCAGTGTACGTCACGTCAAGTACAACCGACCATTCGCCATTTGTTAGTGGACTGTCCCCACTTTCAAAATATCCGCTTAAACACCTTTAAATCAATAGCTAATACACAGTCATCAATGAATGTATTGCAGATTCTGGGAGATGATTCTAATGAAAAAAAAACTATTTACTTTCCTAAATCGTATAGGAATATATCATAAAATATAGTTATTACAATAAAGATAATATTTCATATTCACCATCAGAAAGACACATTATGGTCCTAGCAGCCGTTAAACTCAACAACAACAACCAGAAAACACATCAACAACAACAACGGACTTCATCCCAGTTCTCACAGATGGCCAGAATTTATTTTCATCTGTTGAATCCGCTGCCACCTTACCAGATAATACTCTAATATTCTGAATTCCTCGGGAATCTTCTCAGAGACAGCTTTATCTGAAAAGTTTTCTGGGGAAACTTTTGAGATAATAGACAGTTGAGCTGTGCGCTACAGAGGTGCCTTTTGACTACATTAATACTTACAAATATTAAAGAAGTACGATATGTACAGACTCCTTAAGAGGTTTACAGGCTTTATCAGCGATGAGATATAACGCCAATTCAGTCCTGTCCTGAGTTCATCATTCGAATCTGAATGTTCATTTGATTTCGGATTCAGCTGAATCCCATGCCACATTGAGATCGAAGGTAATGAACTGGCTGATGCGGCATAAGATCAATACATTCCTAGGATAATCACAGTCTGCAGCAGAAGAATGATTTCTTAACAGTTAAGTAACCGATACATAAAACGAAGATATTAATAAACAAGAAATTAGGAGGCTTCATTCATTAAAATATCAACCTATGGGTACGAATCTAATGAATCGTTATCGTGTGTGTGTGTGCTCAGTAAGAAATTAGAAATTAAACTTTTTCTTTTCGATATCGTTTCCTTATCATCGCCCTTGCCCTCAATAGAGTCATCACATTCAATTAGGCGTCGATCACATGGTTAAATGTGCTGTAATTCGTCTGACTCCATCTATCCTTACGTGGCGTTTAAATTCTTTATACGCACCAACCTCTCTTCACTTAGGTCTAATGCATTCATCAAGTGTAATAAGATGTTCACAGTATCCTCTGGAGGCTGCCAGGGAGACACGTGAGTTAAGTATGCCTGCTACCAGGAGATGGCTCGACTGTCTTCACATTGCAAGTAATTTAAGGCAAGCGGTCTCAAAGGAGTGACATTTCCAAACTTCCATGGAAATAATTATACTGATAGCCGGAGCGATAAATAAACAATGTGTTTACACATCTTCATATTGTAATATTAATGGACTAGAATGACTCTCTGTAATTATATCTCCTCCGCTTAAAAGGGCACAGAGGGAAAGAAGTTTGCTCCGAAAAGGGAAATGCGATGAGTGTAAATAGAGTTACAATGTTGGAGAACAAATCTCATTATTATTTAGTTTGGGATGAAATGGCGAAAATTGTCTAAGCCAATTAGTAAATCTCTCGAGAAAAGAGCGTTAAATATTCAATTACATCTATAGCCATTAGGGGTCAGTAAAGTGGCGATGTCTCTTTCAATCTGCTGTGGCAAATTACCGCTTCCTCGCTCTTTGAATAAGTTTAACATTAAAGAGATATTTGGATGCGTAAAAGGCTCTCGTCACGAGCTGACAATAGATATGCAGAAAGTCTGTAGCGAATTCTAATAGCTCTTCATAGTTTCATTTTAACCACCTTTCCTCTCTTTCCTAGCTAATTTCATCTTTTCTTTCGTGTGTTAATATTTATCTGCTTTTTTGCCATCAACTTGACCGTATGGTAGATTATAACTCCCTGGATCAAAAGGTCCAAATTTAGGGGACTTTAATGTCAATAAAGGAACAACCAGTCTCCTGGTTGTTCCTTTATTGATTAATGAATTCTTCTTTGAATAGAGCATTTATTTTTATTTATTAATATAATCAAAAACAGTTATATAATTCTCCCATTCAAATTCTGGTCATCCCGCTGCTTAAAAAGACATCTCTGTCAAAACCAGGGATGCACTATTTCTCAATGTTTGTTGCCAAGCTGTTGTTTAAGTGAACAAAACAAATGGAAATAGGAAAAAGTCAGGAGGTAGAGAAAATAATCAAAAAGTTCCTGTCCAAAAGGAGTAATGACTTCTCTCGTTGCATGTGCTTCATGCTGCCTTTTGTTATCAAGCAACAAAAGTACTCTAGTTCTCAATTGCACAAGTCATTTTCTGAGAATTCAATCCCGAACTTCTTTCAGAAGTGTGCAATTCGATGAAGCGTTCACGGCATCTCCAAGATCTTGAAAGACTCCATAAACGCTATGACATTCCAGAAAATAGCCACATTTGGATCGAACAAATTATTTCAAGCAAAATTTCCTGGGAATTCATATTGTCCAGGTAGAGAAGGTCGCCTTTGCACACCACCTTATCTTGCTTGTCAAGGCAAACAGCAGAGCCAGCCTAGAACATCACGCAAACCATTCTCTTAATATCTTGCAGGACTTTGCAAAAACCCATTTCTGAAACTAAAACTAAGTGTAAGGACAGCTATGCAGGCGACCACAGATAAGAATTTCTGATAAAACAATAGGCCTGGTGACAGAGTTTAAATATTTGGTAGTTATCTTTGACTTCAAACAAATCTTTTATTCACATCTCGGCCCTTGGCGCCTAGCGCTAAGAATGATCAAACGATTCTCCGAATGATTTCTAGAGAGTTTTCTCAAAGATATAGTTTTGTTTAGTTGTAAAAGTTCTCTTACTTTCCTATTATTTAATTGTCAACTTAATCTTACGAACTAAGTAAGTGTGTTTAGGGTCAAACGGTACCAGGGGTTTCCCCCTTCTCACGTAGTTTACAACGTAAACTACGCGAGAAGCCTTGGAAATTTCTTGTTGCAGTGAGGACACTTCACAGTAGACATAGAGCATTTGCTGATGATATGGTCATCCAAATTCTTCTGAGTCATTGTTGCCTTACAATGTGGACATTCAACCTTGGCTAAACTGCAATTACTTTTATGCTCCCGGATAATTCAGCATCGCCTCTGGAACTGTAGTTACAGGACAGTAGTTCGTCTTAGATTCCTTTCTATCTCTCTTCAACGGGTTTTCTCCTTTTCTTCTCCCGACTCTTTGTCTTCTCTTCTTAAGAATATTTTCTCCACATTCTACACAAGACTATCATCACGACGGCTCTCTAACTTACTAAATACTAACTCCCACTGACTGCCAACTACCGCTTCCAAGTCACAGCTCGTTCACTCACTAACTAAAAACCCCCAACTCCAACTCACTCTCTCTCCTACCACACCCTAACTGCTGACCGACTCCCCACTATCACGAACTGTAAGCAAGTTTCAGAAAGGAAAACTACCTTTCATTTTTCCTTGGTCACTCTAGCGCCAGTGCTTCTGTCTCCTCGTAATCTATAAGCCGGTAACCTATGAGAAGAAATCCCCTCTCGCAGGGCTGAAAGGAGCAAGTATGAAAAACACTGTGTTTTCTCCTTTAGAGCCATGGAGCTTAAGACTATAGAAATGAAAACTAAAATGACTTTTCTCAACAGTCTGCGATACGGTTTCTTGCCATTGCCAGTTGCAATGGCAAGAAACTTGGAATCAGCAAACTGCAAACAAATTATACCAAATAAAGCTGGATGTTGAAAACTGAATTTCTAGCACAAGAATGTCTAGAAGAGAAGAAACAGCACTTGCCAGACTAAGAACCGGGCATACTCATATTACGCACTCTTTCTTGTTGCGAGTAGCAGAAGAATCACCATGATGCCAGACTAGTGACACTATCCAGTCAGTTCAACACATTTTATTAGACTGTCCTACATACGCAAATGAACGCAAACATGCCTTCAACGATATTCATCGGACACATGACACCATTACCCTAACAGACCTCTTGAATGATAGAGATGACTTCACAGATGTTTTCAACTTCCTTTAAGTTATTAATTTATACCACCTCCTCTAAGGAAGTAAACATAGGCAAAAGACTAACCTAACTAAGTAAGAATCAAGTTGAAAGGAACAATTTAAATCCAAAGTAAACACCTCTGAAATACCTCACACCATATGAACTGGCGCATTATGACCCACGTAGTACATGCGCCACTAAACCTCAATACAAACAAACAAACTTTTTCCAACCTCTCACTGGTATCTCCTCTTGAGGGATTGTTTTCAACAAGCACTCAAGAGGAGATATTAGCAACCTTCATTCTGCAATCTGTATCAGACCAGCCTCTGTGTAAGTTATCACCATTCCTTGTTCAGAAATGCATTGGGACTGCTGCAAGTTCACCTAAATCAGTAAGACGACTCCAGTCCGGTGATATTCTGGTTGAGACTACCCAATCGCAACGTTCTGTGAAGCTATTAAAGCTCACAACCTTTGGAGGATGCCCAATAAAAGATACTCCTCGTTCAACCCTAAATTTCACTAATGGAGGTAATAACAGAATGGGACTTATTAACTGTATTAGAGGAGGAAATTTTCCAAGAGTTACGTGAACAAAGTTATCAAGAAGAATCATGATTCGGAAAGACGGTATTCTTGTTCCCGCAATGAGCATAATTCTCACTTTAGCTCTCCCATCCAACTAACATGAGTTAAAGCAGGCTATCTCCATTTCCGTGCCTATCCTTACATCTCCAACCCAATCAGGTGCTACAAGTACCACAAGTAGCTGAGTGGTCAGGAGCGAGAGTGCAGTAGCACGCGCTCTTTGAGTGGACTGGAGTTCTAGCCCGTGACTGATAAATACAATTAATGTTTGTATTGATAATTTAGTGCAAACTCCACTGACCTGGTGTTCGTGCCGGAGTATAAACAGAAATACGTACACTCCCAAACTTTAAATCGAGGTGAGGCAATATGTTCTAATTGTGGATCAAATGCAATCAGTCTGACTGTACTGCTATCACTTCTCATTGCCCAAATTGCAAGGGTAATCACCCGGCTTTCTACAAAATATATAAATTTGTACATACTATGGAAGCGAGAGAAAAAATCCAGACATATAAAGTCACGTATTCAGAGACGAAAAGACAAATGCCCAAAACAGAGCCAAAGCGTACATACGCCACCACGGCTGCGAAATAATTTAATTTCAGTTACTAGGTATTCAAACAGATGTGACAGATTTTCCTGCAAATATATCTATTGCTAATTGGGAACGTTCCATGCTCTCTGCTTCCAAACAGTGTCCTCCGCAACAAAATACTGAACAAGCCAGCATTACCCCAATTACCATTTCATCCGATCTGCCTCCTACAGCAAAACTAAAATTGGCAGAAACCATGGTACTGAAACCACCAGTTTAAATCGGAATGGACATTGATCAACAGAATGTTCCCAATGACGGAATTTTAGAACTTCACTTGACCGATGAGATGGACATGACACGTTCCTTCTTTCCAAAGAAAGACAAAGCGAAAGTTGATCGACGCAAACAAGTCCCAACTAAAAAGCAGTCAGAAACAAAAACAACCAACAAAACCGCTTAGTGGAAAGAATCCTGTAGTGGAATTGTAGCGGCTTTCGTAATACAAAAGACAATGTACATGATTTCATTGTCTGCTATGAACCAGCAGGCATGTCCCTACAGGAAACTTATTTAAATTCACAAGTGTGTCTAACCATTAAAAAGTACACCAGCTTCAGAAGAGATAGAGGTGTTGACTCGCCAGCCCGTGGAGTGGGGGGCGGGGGGCGGCTCTGCTTAGAAATAATGTTCCATCCAAAGAAGAGCATCCGAAAAGCGTCCGAAGAGCAATATGTTTATAGTGCTCTTCGGACTTCTTTTGAAGTAGTGGCAGTAAGCATTGCAATTGGCATCACTCTTACAATAACATTTCTATAGATCCCTCCTAATATTTCTTTCTCTACAGATGACCTAGAAAATCTAATAGGCCAACTACCGTCTCGGTTTTTCTTACTCAGAGACTTTAATGCTGATCATCCGCTGTGGGTATCTTCAACAATCGACAAGAGAGGTAAGCTAATAGAATCCTTTCTTGATGCTTATTACTTTCGGACTACTTGTCTTAAAAACTGAACATCCTAAGAGCCATCTCCGCCATGTCTTGGGGTACCGATAGAATCTCCCTCTTACATCGCTACAGATGAATCTTAATTCTCTCACGCTTCGATTATGGATCACCTGTCTACGACTCCGCTATGAAAAGTTCTCTGTTACGTCTGAAGGCCATCCAGCATAGGGCCTTTAGGATAGCTGTGGAAGCCTTCAGAACATCTCAAGTCCGTAGTCTGTATACTGGGGCGATGATCTCCCTCTGCATCTCAGGAGAAAATCATTATTGTGTAATTATGCAGCAAAGATTAAAACTATTCTATCCCACCCCAGGTGGTAGTATCTGTTTGATCCTCAGTACTCCGTACTATATCACAATAAATCTAATGAAAACCGCCCCACAGAGCTTCGACTGCAACAGCTCATGCTCAGTTGGGACATTAACCTCCAGAATATATTTCTAGACCTTGCTACTCCTGAACTTCCTTGGACTGAATTCTCACCTCTCTGTGAAAATTTCTTTGTGAGATCGGGAAAATCCTCTCTGACAAACACCAACGTTCAACAGTTACATATAGCACATTATTTGGAAAACTCAGATAACGTACCCATCTATACTGATGGTTCCAAATCAGATGCAGCCGTCGGTGCTGCAGCAGTTTTTTCCACCTTCTCAGCAGCTATGTCTCTTCCTACTGAAAGCAGTATCTATACCGCAGAATTATTCGCAATAAAACTAGCTCTAGATAACATAAACAATCACTATATCAAGCAATCTTTGATATACAGGGTGTTTCAGTTAAACGTTTCAGAACTTCTAAGAGGGTAGGGTACATCCTGACAACTCGAAATCATATAGCAATGTGGGGTCGGAAATGCTTTCCTGGAGCGGTGTTGTACACAGAAGCACCATAAAGAAAAGAGACCGTAAGTGAGAAATCGTTTTAATAATACATGAAAAGAAGCAAAAAGGTACATGGATTAAAGTAAGTGTTCGAAGTTTCTTCCACGGGCTACAATGCACGCCTCACATCTCCGACGCATGGACATCCGAACATTCTGGAATACTCCAGGCGAATTTCGAATTTCTTCGGCAGCTACTGCGATTCTTGCAACCAGCTCCTCAGCATTGTCAACAGGGGTGTCATAAACTAGCGATTTCATATGACCCCAGAAATAAAAATCAAGACATGATAGGTCGGGTGACCGAGCAGGCCAACGCACGGGACCACCACGTCCGATCCACTGTTGACCAAATGTGACATCCAGGTAGTTACGAACATCTCCGCTATAATGGGCAGGGGCTCCATCGTGTTGGAACCACATTGTCTGTTGCGTCGATGCAGAAATCTGTTCATCTCTCAAACGTTGTGGCAATACTTGCTGCAGAAAGATCAAGTAGATAGGTCCGGTTAGACGACACGGTAACAGGTAAGGTCCGATGAGGTGATCTCCCATAATACCGGCCCATACATTGACCGAAAATCGAATCTGTGCTGCACGACGTCGTATTGCATGCGGGTTCTCGACCGCCCAGATATGGTCGTTATGCGTGTTGAAAATTCCTTCCCTTGTGAAGGATGCCTTATCGGAAAACAACACTTCAGCAGGAAAAAGGGGATTTGTAGCACATTTTCCAAGGTACCACTGTGCGAAAGCAATACGAGGTGCATAATCCTCCGGTTGCTGTGTCTGGACACGCTGCACGTGAAACGGATGCATGTCTTGTTCTCGGAGAATCCTCCAGACGCTGTAATGGGAAACCCCGACTGCGTTTGCTAGACTTCGTGTACTCGTTCTTGGATTCCCCTGTACATGCTGCAGCACATTCTGTTCGACGGCTGGAGTCCGTGCTGTTCTTACCCTGTCAGCTCTTTCAAATGAACCTCTCTCAGCTAACCTCTGGTGCAGTCTTGCAAAGAAATTATGACTGGGAATACGCCTCGTCGGATATCGTTCCGCGTACAAACGCTGTGCGGCTGGCCCACTACAATTTGCAGCCCCGTACGCCAAATGCATATCGGCTAACTCTGCGTTCGTGTAATCATCCATCCTACTAACTTGGCGTTCTTGTTCAAGAAATTCGCCTGGAGTATTCCAGAATGTTCGGATGTCCATGCGTCGGAGATGTGAGGCGTGCATTGTAGCCCGTGGAAGAAACTTCGAACACTTACTTTAATCCATGTACCTTTTGCTTCTTTTCATGTATTATTAAAACGATTTCTCACTTACGGTCTCTTTCCTTTATGGTGCTTCTGTGTACAACACCGCTTCAGGAAAGCATTTCCGACCCCACATTGCTATATGATTTCGAGTTGTCAGGATGTACCCTACCCCTCTTAGAAGTTCTGAAACGTTTAACTGAAACACCCTGTATATACAGTCTCCTTAAGTGCAATCACTGCCATTCAATCCACTGTTTTCCCCCTCACCCCAATCTTAAAGAGATCCAATCTAAATTACTTTACTATCAAACAGCCAACCAGAAGGTTACCTTCTGCTGGATCCCTGGTCATGTCGGCATCCCAGGTAATGAACTTGCGGATAATGCTGCTAAACATCCCAACGCTGGATCTTCCTCTCAACTGAAAGTGCCCTACACTGATTACAAATCCATGATTAAAACAACACGTATGAAACAATGGTCCCAACTATGGCAAACTCAAATCAATAATAAACTGCTGCAGATGGAAAAAGAGCGACAGCTGTGGGCATCTACTTTCAGGAGAAGCAGACGAGAAGAAATGATTCTGACAAAATCATTCCCATTGAACTCATCTGTTTTTGCCTCAGAAAAGGGGTTTTTTCGTCCAGCAAAACAGGCAAATCGACCAGAGAACACACGCAATTTACAGACACAAATACGGGTTAATGTATTAAATTACGGGTAACCCTAATAATAATAATAATAATAATATATATATATATATATATATATATATATCATCTGTTTTTGCTTATGGGTGAAAATCCTTCTCAGTTTTCCTTCTGCCAGTCGCAGCTAACAATAAAGCTTATTTTCATTGAATATCCCCAACAGTCAACTATCCGAAAGTCCAGCTTTAGCTCCCTCTCCAACTTGCAAAATTATTAACCTTATCACATATTCTTGCAAACGATGCAAATTTCGAAGAGTTGTTTAAATATTTCAAACGCATAAATTTGTATAATAGTCTCTAATCATTATAACATGTGAAATTAGTGATAAGTAAATCATGAAAACAAAATATGGTCCAAGAGACCTTTGTGCCAGAAAGCCTCAAATACAACAAGAACAATCCACATCTCGTGCATATTGCTAAGAAGGTGAGAAACAACATAGAAATGATAGTGAGAATTAGCCGCACCCGCTGGCGACTGAAGATGAGAACAATTGCACTTATGTACAAGGCAATCTTCCTCCCAGTCATAACCTGCGGTGAAGGTGTGTGGTATTACAGAGCTATCCTAGAACTAAATAAAAAACGACGCAATGCTCCGAATTATACTACTAACCATTACGAGGGAGTGCTGCAGTGTCAGTACACCTGCTTTACAGGTCCTGGCAGGGGAAATCCCCTTGACTTTGATGGTATTAGAAAGGGCCTTATCAGTAGACTACAGTGGCAGATCCCAACAAGCATCTTAGGGATCACTTTGAGTTTGAAGGCCGACCTCAAACAAGAAATGAAAGGGATACAAACCACACTCTACCAGCAATACTAGAGCAGCTCTAGTATTGCTACCAGCAATACTAGAAAGGGATACAAACCACACTCTACCAGCAATACTAGAGCAGGTGGGAACAGACACATAAAGGGAGATTCTTCCCCCAGGAAACACTTCTGTCTGCTAAACCACCCCTGGTTTTCCCAAGGACTTTATGCCACATTTTTGCTAACAGGGAATGGTTCCCTGAAGGTAAAGTTGTGCCATCTGGGTCTCACCTATGATCCCAAACGTATCTGGGGAGCTGATGAGGATTGAGTCCATCAGGTATAAGGCATATTTTATAAGATTATAAGGGATTGGGTTTCGGACAGCTATAAGGGATATTTATAGGGGTCGTATAAGAATTACCACAAAGGGCACATTACAGAAGTCGATACAAGATGCACGATAATGGTCACGTGATACCAGTACTGCGTACGTCGACGGCTAAACAGGCCTCACAGTACCCATTCTTTAACCAGCGCAGACCTCAGCTCACCGAGTGACCGATGAGTTGACTGTCAGCATTCAATGCAACGTGTTCGATCAGATTTAACTCTGGTCATCGTGTTGGCCACAGCAATCATTATATATCTTCTGTTTCTAGATATTCCTCCATCACTTGATCTCTATGAGAGCCTCAGACAACATACACAATACACGCAAACTTATTGAACAGAACAAATATTACTTCACGTCTATTACACTCACGTCTATTATATAGAGTTTTGTTAATATGTTCACATAAAACACCATTATGCCTGGCATTTGTGGATTATGAAAAGGCATTTGACTCTATACAGCATAAGGCAATGTTTCGGGCACTGGAAAGACAAGGCATAGATACTCCATATATTATGATTTTGAAGAAAATATATGAGAGTGCTACATCCTTTATTAGACTAGACAAAGACAGTAGCAAATTTAAAATCGAGAAAGGAGTTCGACAAGGAGACACAATATCTCCGAAGCTGTTTACTGCTGCCCTTGAGGAAGCTTTCAGAAGATTAGACTGGTCGCAGAAAGGAGTCAATGTGAACGGAGAGTACCTAAACCATTTACGATTTGCAGATGACATTGTGGTCATAAGCCACGATCCCAAAGAATTAGAGGAAAATCTTAATCAGTTATGCACAGTTAGTAAGGATTTTGGACTAAAGATGAATATGGCTAAAACAAAAGTAATGATGAACAAGTATGCCACGGAAAGGGAAATAATGATTGAAGGAGCAGTAATTGAAAAGGTGGAGTCATATACTTATCTGGGACAAGTTATTAGCTGTAATAATGATAAATGGCTGGAAGTCAAGAGAAGAATAAATTTTGGATGGATAGCATTCAGGAAATATAGTCACATACTGAAGAGCAATATCCCAGTTTGTCTGAAACGTAAAATAATGAATCAATGTATACTCCCCACCATGACTTATGGAAGTGAAACTTGGGCACTCACCAAAAGAATGGAAGAGAAGCTAAGAACTACACAGCGAAGAATGGAACGAATTATATTGGGAATCAGACTGTTAGATAAGAAGAGAAACACATGGATTAGGCAGCAAACTCAAGTAAAGGACATTCTTATCAAAACTAAAGAACTAAAATGGTCTTGGGCAGGACACATAGCTCGAAGACATGATGACAGATGGACTAAGAAAATAACAGAATGGTACCCAAGAGGAGCTAGAAGAAAACCTGGAAGACAAAGGCGGAGATGGATAGATGAAATTCATGAGTTTTTGAGTAGTAAATGGATGGCCAGTGCTCAAAACAGAAAGAACTGGAAAGTTGCTGGAGAGGCCTTCATCCTGCAGTGGATTGAAAATGGCTGATGATGATGTTCACTCTAACAGGAGGAGTTGGATATATTATAGGGGCCACCATGAGTCATATACACAAAAAAAACATACATGCATAAACTGAGGCCACGAGTGCCAAGTGATTTTTCTCTGCGATTTATAGAGTGCTCTTTGAAAGTGATATAGTTTTATTTTTGTTGTGCGATTTATTCTGTTTTGTTCACTTAAAGTTGTTCTTTCCCTAAAACGTCTGACGTAAGAAGCCAGAAAGGGAATCTACCTTTTTTTTTTAGTATTTATATTAAATACTAACTTACTCTACTGACCTTAATAACCGGTTGGTCACTGGTGGCACCGCTCCTGCCTCCACGTGGCGGGGCCGGTAACCTGGGAGAAGAAAGTCCCTCTTACAGGGGTAAAAGGAGTAACCATGAACACTAATGACTTCCCATCATTAGAGCTACAGAGCTATCAACATGACAATCATGAAACTGGTCAAACCACTCTCAATTCCAACTCAATACCTAAAGTGGCAGAAAAATTGCACAAATCAAATCCTTTGGAGGTGAATCAACCACAAGCAACAAGCATGGATACTGATGATATGCCCAACCAAGAGCATTTTCTTGAATTACACGCAGATGGTGATATAGAAGATAAAAATGATTCAGGACGCCCCAATTTTCCCAGAAAAGAAAAATCTAAACCTGACAATTATAAACAATCCAAGCATAAAAATCAGACAGATTCATCTTCCTCTTGCACAACCAAATAATGGAACATATCACCCAATGGAACTGTAGAGGTCTTCGCAGTAACATAGATGATATCCATGAATTAATTCACCACTACAGACCTCTTGCAATGTGCTTGCAAGAAACCAATTTGACGTCTCTGGGCTCATTTTGAATAGAAAACTACACTGTATTCAGGCAAGGCAGGGCTGACACCAATAGCGCTCATGAAGGATTAGCGATACTTGTGGATTCAATCATCCCCTCCAGACGCATTTCCATTACAAACATCCTATTAACTATAAATGGCTTAGAGGTAAAGCTCGCTATATCAGACGCAAAGCAAGAAAAGAAAGTTGGATTAAATTCACCTCATCAGTTAATAAAAATACCGATATCAGATTAATCTGGAGAAAAATAAAATGTTTGAAAAGTAAATTTCCATCTTTATCCACCCCACTACTGAATGGAAAAAGAGAAGAGCTCTCTAATCTTGCAGAAATATCAAATGCGCTTGGAATCGTAATTTCTCTGTTGTCTTCTTGTAATGCTTATGATCAATCATTTCATAAACGTAAAACAGTTGCAGAGAAAACCAGACTGAATTTCAATGACAATTCTGCTTTATCTTATAATCAACTATTTACCATGTTTGAGCTAACGCAATCTCTTACCAACTCAAGAAACAGTGCTGCTGGCCCTGATGGGATATATCATGTAATGCTCCGAAATCTGGATCAAAGATTATTCTCTTCGCTGCTCATATTTTACAATCGATTTTTTTCTGAACATACCTTCCCAAGTTCCTGGCGTCATTCTTATGTACTACCGATTGCAAAACCCAGTAAAGATCATTCTGTTCCTCAAAATTACACCCAGGGCCAGCTGTTTCAGCAGGATCCGTGTGCCAAGCGATTGTGAGTGAAAGATTTCTCTTTGTGCTTTCACTGCGATTTTCTAAAAGGCGAATTCTAGTTCTGTTTTACGTTCCTCTCCTTAAGAAATCCTTTTCTTTAATAGCAGCTCTTGTATCAAAAGTACTGGTAGAGAGCAAGGAATGAAAGTAACCTTTCTTTATATTTCATATTTAATAGACTAACTCCCATTAATTTCTCTTGGACACACCAGTCACTGCCCCTGCCTGCCAGTGGAGGGGCCGGTAATCTTGTGCAGAAAAATTAATCTGCCAAGGGCAAAAAGGAGCCAACATGGAACAAAATATGTTTCCATCTTTAGAACCGTGAAGCTGTCGGCCAGAGACAGAAAATGAGCACGACTCGTCGAAACCAAAGAGGATAAAAACCATTTCCTCCGCGACCGAGTTTCCTCAATTCTTAATAATGCACTTAGTAAGCTGTCCCCCTTTCTAATCCAGAAACACCTGGAAAGTACTGAAGGGTCTCCCAAGACGGTTAAGAGACTGCAATCAGGGGACTTACTTGTAGATACTGTCAACCGCAGGTCTTATAAATAATAAACTTTGCTAACATTCCAGTGAAAGTAACTCCCTATGCAAGCATAAATACATCAAAGGGTGTAATATTTAGTTGGGACCTTTTGAATGTGACGGAAGAAGAAATTAAAGAAGAGCATCAGGAACAAAATGTAATTGCTGTCAAAAGAATTGACTAAAAGAGACAATATACTTACACCCACCAGAAATATCATTCTCACTTTTAACAGTCCAAATCTACCCTCATCAGTAAAAGCAGGATATTTACTTTGTCGCATTCGTCCTTATATTCCTAATCCGTTGAGATGCTATAAATGCCAAAAGTATGGCCACTCTCAAACGGCATGCAGAAGGAACCCAGCTTGTCCCAACTGTGAATCCTCCGATCACAATCAAAATGATTGTTCAGCGAAAGAAAGGACCTCTCCCAACTGCAAAAGTAACCATCTTGCTTACTCTAAGACATGTGTGAGGTGGAAAATTGAGAAACAAATCGTAAAATATAAAGTTTAAAACAAAGTTAGTTATCAGGAAGAAAGAAAATTAACTGCACCCAGTACACCTAACCGTACCTATGCCAGTATTGCAAAGAAATATCAAACATTAGCCACGTAAACTGATGTTACCGTTCCATCTGACATATCAATCTCTGACTGGGCTCGAGCTGTCCTCTATCAGCAACAGTCCAATGCCCTGAAGCACTCAGACCAAGCAAGTAATACGCTTCTTACGATTCCAGTAAAATCTCCTCCTCTGCCAGTGATTGCTACTACTTCAAATAATCCTAGTTGAACTTCAAAAAAGATTACTCAGGACACATCGATGGATGCAGAGTATTCATCCAAACAGGAAGATCCGATTCTAGAAATATTTATAGAAGAAGAAGATATAGACACAGGTCGCCCTACCTTTCGAAAAAGAGACAAACCAAAGCCAGAACGCCATAAGACAGCCATGTCAGGTACAGCTTCTTCTAAATTCAAATAATGCCTTATATTAGACACAGCATGGTTTTGTTAAGGGGAAGTCTTGCCTGACCAACTTGATTGGATACTATGATGCAGTCACAAAAGAACTGGATGCAGGGAATAACTTTGATATTATATACTTGGATCTTAGAAAGGCTTTTGATACTGTTGCACATGGAAGACTGCTACACAAATTGGAGCAGTGTGACATTGGAGGCAAATTGCTGCTATGGATAAAGGGGTGGTTGAGGGGGAGAAGACAGAGAGTGGTAATCAATGGACACTGCTCATCGTGGACTGATGTTATTAGTGGAGTCCCTCAGGGCTCAGTGTTGGGTCCATTATTGTTTTCTGTATTTATAAATGATATTGATGATGGTATATCGGGCTTAATGTCCAAGTTTGCAGACGATACAAAGGTTGGCAGGGTTGTCAAGGACACTACTGACACTATGCTGCTGCAACAGGATCTGGAAAGGTTGAGCAGATGGGCTGAGAGGTGGCAAATGAAGTTTAACATTGACAAATGTAAAGTACTACACATGGGAAACAGCAACCCCAGAGCAACGTATCAACTCTGTGGTACTACACTGACAGTGGTAGAGAATGAAAGGGACCTGGGGGTGGTTGTGCAGGCAAATATGAAGTTCTCTGAGCAGTGCAGACGGGCTGCAAGAGTAGCTCATGGAGTATTGTCAATGATATACAGGAATTTTTCCAGCAGGGATAAGGAGGTGATTATTCCATTGTATAAGGCAATGGTCAGGCCACACCTAGAGTACTGTATACAGGTCTGGAGGCCTCATTTCAAGAAGGATGTAGAGCTGCTGGAACGAGTACAGAGAAGGGCAACAAGATTAGTGAATGGAACAAAGGGGTGCTCTTACGAAGAAAGGCTTAAGTTTTGCAAATTACAGTGTCTGGAGACTAGGCACCGGCGAGGTGATCTGAAAGAGGTGTATAAAGCCTTGAATGGTTTAAGCATGCTCAATGCTGATGGGATTCTTCCTCTTGCTCAGAATAATCACTGAGAGGGCATAAATTCAAATTGAGGAAAGACAGATGTAGGATAGACGTGCGGAAATTTGCCTTTAGCCAGCGGGTGGTTGGTTGGTGGAACAGACTTCCATCCCTTGTCGTGGAAGTTGATAGCCTAAATAAGTTTAAGGCTCAGCTGGACAGGTATTTTGAACGAACAGAGGGGTGAAGTGGAAGTGGGTTTTTTTTTTTTTTGGCTGATGCTGCATAAGCTTGCTTTCTTGCATCAAATGCCTCTACTAATGCTAATGCTAATTTTACACTTGAATTGTAGGGGCTTTCGTGGCAACATTGACGACATTCAGTACTTAATTAGACTCTAATCTCCAGTGGGTTTCTGTCTGCAGGAAACCTATTTAACTACTCAAATTTCTGTTTCCATAAAAATCTACTCAACCTATCGAAGAGATCGGAATACATCCGATTCTGCCCGTGGTGGTGTAGCTATTTTGACTAACTCAAAGATCCCTGCTAGCCAAATCATTCCCCAAACCCAAATTGAAGCTATTGCTGTGCGTCTGATTACTCAGATTGCATTTACACTAGTTTCAGTCTATCTCCCACCAAATTATCCCTACTATTATAATGATCTTGAATAACTTTTATTACTGCTACCCTCCCCTGTCTGCTTGCTAGGGGATTTCATTGGCCATCATCCTTTATGGGGGATCCTCTAAATTAGATAGACAAGGCCGACTGATTGAAGCTCTACTGTATAAACAAAACCTCACTGTTCTTAATAGTGGTGCACACACTCATATATAGTTACCTACTGGACAGACTTCTGCAATTGATCTCTCGATTTGTTCCCTGATACTGTTTCCAGTCATTCAATGGTCCGCTATGGATGATCCCATGTGCAGTGATCATTTTCTAATTGTTTGTAACCTGCCCACTACACAACCACCATTAGAACAACCCTGCAGGAAATGGAACCTTTCTAAAGCCAATTGGGCCAAATTTCAGTCAGCAATCACTCTGAACAAAAAAAAAACTATTCAACTACAGCCTATAGATAAAGTAACTTATTATATCACATCCCCGTCTTTTAGTTGCAGCTAAATACTCAATTCCGTTATCAAATCCCCCAACCCGACGGCACTTCAACTACTGGTGGAACGAACAGTGCATGAAAGAAAAGAAGGATCAAAATAAAGCATTCAATTTATTCCTTCGATCTCCAACCAGAGCTAATCTAATTAGCTGCAAGAAGCTAAGGGCAAAAGCGCGGCTCATTCAAAGGCAAGCCAAAAAAGATTCTTGGACTCGGTTTGCATGTACTATCAATAGAAATACAGACTCCAGATTAATCTGGAAGAAAATTAGACAGCTTTCTGAGAAGTTTCCAATCACCTCCTCCCCAATTCTTTCGTGCAATGGGCAAGAACTCTCTTGTCCTCTAGATATAGCGAATGCTTTGGGCAAAACCTTTGCCCAAGTCTCAGCCGCATCAAACTACACTCCCAATTTAAAAAAAAAATTAAGACCGCCACCGAACAGAGACTCATCAACTTTGGAACTTCACTAGCACTTCCGTATAATCAGCCTCTTGAATATTGTCTATTGTGAACTTTTACAAGCCATCAGAACAACACGAAACAGTGCCGCTGGGCCAGATGCATATATTGTGTCATACTGCAGCATTTCGATGACAAAAACTTACAACTGCTGTTAGTTTTCTTTAACCGGATCTTGCTGGAAAATATTTATTCCACTTCCTGACACCATGCTACAGTTTTAGCATTTTTGAAACCCGGGAAAGATCCCTCCAGTCCTAATAGTTACAGGCCAATCTCTCTGTCAAGTTTCCTTGGGAAAATTCTCAAAAACATGATCCACAGTCGACTCACTTGGGTCATTGAAACTCAACATCTACTGAGTAACAGTCAACATGGCTTTCGCAAAAACAGGTCCCTTAGATCTGATGATCAAGGCTGAATCTGAAATTAGCAATGCCTTTGTAAAAAACGAAAACGTTGTAACGGTCTCCATCGACATAGAGAAGGCATTTGATACTACCCGTCGGTATGGCATTCTCAGTGACCTACATAGTCTTTGTCTACGAGGCAACCTGCCTATATTTATTAGGAACTTCCTCCAGAGCCGCTCTTTCCAGGTTTGATACTAAAACTCCTTTTCTTCTACATTCATGCAGGAAGAAGGAGTGTCACAGGAGTCGATATTGAGCGCAACCCTATTTGCCCTTAGAATTGATTCCATTACAGAAGAACTTCCAAATACTGTGGAATCCTATCTTTATGCTGACGATCTCTCTATTTCTTGCCATTTTCGGAACATGAGATCTATTGAGCGGCAATTGCAGATGTCCCTTAATAAAGTAGAAAAGTGGGCTGAGTTTAATGGATATCGTCTTTCCCATGAGAAAACAGTTGCGATCCGCTTTTGCAATCAACGTAAATTGCATATAGATCCTGAACTTCGGATATCAAATTCCACCATCCCGATTGCTAACAATATTAGATTATTGTGATTGATCCTTGACGGCAAGTTAAAGTTCTTTGAGCACATTAAAGTAATACGTACTACGTGTCTGAAAAAGTTCAACATGCTCAGAGCTCTATCTGCCCAGTCTTGGGGAGCAGATCGTACAACTTTTCTGCTCTTATATAGAGCACTGAATAGATCCTGTTTGGATTATGGTGACCCAGTTTATGATTCTGCCCGAAAGGGTCCCGAGTGCCAAGCGATCTTTCTAGTGCGATTTTCTAGCGTTTTTTCTAGGGCGAGTACTATTGCTTTCATAAACCCTCCAACGCTCGCAACGTTACTGCTGACCGTTCTCAACGTTACTGCTTCCCTCGCTGAGCAACGTTACTGCTTCAACGCTAGCAACGTTACTGCTAACCCTGCTTGCAACGTTACTGCTATCGCAAGAAATGTACTGCTCTCATATTCTTCTGGTCGCTTGGTCACGGGTTGGCACCGCTCCTGCCTCCACGTGGCGGGATCGGAAACGTGGGGGAAGGAAGCTCCTCTCCCGGGGCTAAAAGGAGCAACAATGGATTGCGGTGAATATCCACCACTAGAGCCAACAGGCTCTTATCATACTGACACCCGTAGAAGGGAACATGATCTTAGTCTCTTGAAAAGAATGAGAACAGATTCTAGCAAATCAGAACCGCCAGGTTTTCTGATAATGCATTCATTATCGACCCAACCAGTAAGAAAATCGTCTCCCTTTGTTATTCAAAGATGTCTTGAAAATTCAGCAGGAACACCAAAAATGGTAAAACAACTCCAGTCAGGAGATCTATTAATTGAAAACAAGCAGGCAAGACACTCTGAACTGTTATTGAAACTGCCAACTATAAGCGGAATCCCAATCAAATCATGCCGCATAATACCCTGAAATCCTCAAAAGGAGTAATAAGTTAGTGGGATTTCTTCAAGCCATCCACACGGAGGAGTTGCAATTCTAGTGGTAAATTTCCAGCAAGAAACATTCCGCTTCAGATCTACTTAGAAGCCGTTGCAGTTCGTGTAGAAATGGGACAAACAATAATTCTAGTCTCATTATACCTTCCCCCTAACAATACTTACACGATGAAAGAATTAGAAGATCTTGTAAAACAAATACCATCTCCGTTTTGTCTTCTTGGGGACTTAAATGCACATAATCCACTATTGGGGATCAGCTCACATGGATAATAGAGGGCACTTGCTAGAAAAGCTCATATACCAATTGAACCGAACATTGCTGAACACTGGTCATAACACCTACAATCATCCCTCCACGGGATCAATGTTAGCAATTGAATTATCTATTTGTTTCCCTGAGTTACTTCCTATTATAGATTGGACGGTTTTAAATGATTTGCACAACAGTCATCATTTCCCAATTATATGCAGAATTCAAACAATGCAGACACCTTGACCTGATCATCGGGTGTTATGGAAATTTTCCAAAGCAGATTGGGAAAAGTATTCTGTCTCCATCTCCTTTGATAGCGAATTGATACGATTAGGGTCTATTGATGATGTCACTGAGCACACTACTAAACAAATATTAGCAGCAGCTTCCAAAGCAATATCACGGTCTTCTGCTTTCAAACATAGAAACTTTAAACATTGGTGGAATGACACTTGTACCATAGCGAAAAAGGAAAAAAATGAAGCCTGGAATCTGTTCCGTAAGTTTCCAACCACTGACAACCTAATTCAGTTTAAAAGGCTTAAGGCAAAAGCACGACAAATTAGAAGACAAGGCAAAAAAGAATCATGGATACAGTTTGCCTCATCTATCACAAAAGACATTAGCAGTAAAATTATTTGAAAAAAGTAGACAACTAAATGGCAAATATTTACGGTTTCTGCCCCAATTTTAACCGAGAACGGACAAGAAATATCTAACGCGCTTGCATATTTTCTCTGAAACGTCCGCCACTACAACTTATGATACTTCCTTTCTAAAAATTAAAGCCATAGCAGAAAAATATGTCTCTAGCCTACAATCAACCTTTTCGTCTTTTTGAACTCCAAACAGCATTAAACAGATCAGCTAATAGCGCTGCTGGAGCTGATGGAATCTTTTATGTAATGCTGAAACATCTACACAATACAGGTTTGAATTTGCTAATCGGATCTTTCTTGAAGGTACACATCCCTCTATCTGGCATCACTCCGTTGTTTTAGCCTTTCCCACACCAGGAAAACTTTCTCCAAAACAGAATTTTCAGGTTCGTTATCACACAGTACTTTCGCATATCTATGCCCAAGAATAAGGTGTCCCCCTATGGTCAATACTTAGGGCTACTCTTTTTTCACTTAGGCTGAACACTTGCGGACGTTTCAGAGAAAGTCTGCGTCTGCAAGCGCTTTAGCTATTTCTTGTGGTGAAGATATATAACCCACAACATTCCCAATATTGTCGAATTATACATGTACGCCGATGATCTCACTCTATCTTGAAGTTCAAAAAATATTCACACTATCGAAAGACAGCCGCAACTCTCCATAAATAAACTAGAAATATGGACACAGCAGAATGGATATCATAAGTCAGAAAAAAAAAACAATTGCAATTCACTTCTGCAAAAAACGCAAGCTGCATCCGGAACCGGAACTTCGGCTAGAGGACCACCTAATACCACTCACCACGTCTTCGTTTCCTAGGTTTAATGTTGGACACCAAACTAAACTTTGTTTCTCACATAACATATCTCCGAACTGTTTGTTTAAAGAAATTAAATATTCTTCGGTCCATTTCTGCCGTGAAATGGACCGAAGAATATTTAATTTCTTTAAACAAACAAATGGGGTGCCGATAGATACTATCGGCACCCCATTTGTTTGTCAAGCAGCATACCATGCACAGTGGACAGAGCTCTGGCATAACCAAACAAATAATAAACTTTTCCAATTGAAGCAAGACCCCAAATTTTGGTATTCAAGCATTCAGACAGTTCGGCGAGAAGTGGTACAGTTATGCAGCCAAAATTCAAATCCTTCCAGCCTCTTCGATAGATACTATCGGCACCCCATCTCTTCTACATCTGTATAGTGTTCTTATCAGGTCTTGCTTAGATTATGGAGGATTACTCGGCTAGGAAAAGTGCACTAACCAGACTGAACACCATCCATCACAGTGCCCTTCGTACTGCGCTAGGAGTCTTTAGAACATCCCCTATCCAGAGTCTGTATGTAGAAGCATGTGAACGGCCACTTCACCTTAGAAGGAAAATGCTGCTCCTTAATTATGCAGCCAAAATTCAAATCCTTCCAGCCTCTTCGACCTCTGCTTCTCAAGCCTGATTGGATCACATTCTACAACAGCGAAAGTACTGAAAATACACCCACTGGTATTCTCGATTAAAAGAATTGATACATGCTGGGACATAAATTTTGACAATATGCTTCAAGAGAATGATGTACCTGATCCGCCCTGGTCTGTAACTCACTATGATACCTATTTTCAGCAATGGGGAAAGAAATCCCTGCCAGATGAAAGTATTAAACAGCTACACAAAAGGCCATGCCCTCAACAATGCTCAACGCTGTATAATATATACGGATGGTTCGAAAACAGACTCTTATGTTGGTGCTGCAGCTGTCTTTTCCTCTTTTACACTTTCTATGTCACTACCAATTGAGTGTAGCAGTTACACTGCAGAATTATACACAATACAATTAGCCCTAGAAAATTTAACTCTTCACCCATCAACAAAATATTTAGTTTATACCGACTTTCTCAGCTCGATTAGAACAATGCAGAACCCCGCTCATAAGGATCATCCTATTTTAAATCATATCAGGAATTTGCTGTTGAAAATTGAAGATCGCCAACAAATCGCTGGATTCCAGAACATTCAGGCATTAAAGGAAATGAACTGGCTGATATTTCTGCTAAAAATCCATCAACTTTAGACTTAACCTCTGTCTTTATTCCAGCCTCTGATTATAACATCATAATTCAAGCAGCATACCATGCACAGTGGACAGAGCTCTGGCATAACCAAACAAATAATAAACTTTTCCAATTGAAGCAAGACCCCAAATTTTGGTATTCAAGCATTCAGACAGTTCGGCGAGAAGTGGTACTCCCACGGATTAGAATGGACCATACTCATCTGACTCACCATCTACTTACAGGCGATGATCCTCCTCAGTATCCACACTAGTCTACGTGGGTAGCCCAGTGGTATCGTCACCGTCCTCCTCACACCGGGTGGAAAATGCCCGGGTTCGAATCCCGTCGATGACGGAAAAACCTTGCTATCTGCGCCTGAGACCGACTAACTCAGCCACAAAGTGAAAAAAGCCCATAAAGTTCCTCCCCCAGAAACTGAGGTTTTTCGTTCAGCAAACAGACAAATCGACCATGGAACACATGCAATTAACAGATATAAGACACAGCACGGTAGATGAATTTAATTATTCGGGTGGCTTAAATATAATACAGTAGTTTAGTTTTTAGTGTCCACACTGCTCAGAACATCTAACAGCAAACACATTTTGATTGACTGTCCACACTATCAACAACGTCGTACTTTAATATTTCACTCTCTGGCTAACATCCGAGAACCGATGAAGTTAAATCATATCATTGGAGAGGAGGCAAATATTAATGAACTTTTCTGTTTTTTGAAACAAACTGTAATTTATGAAAAAATATGATTAGTTTGAGCTGAAATTAAATTGAAACTGTCTTCATAATAATGATTTTTTAACTATTCCTGTGAATAGGCGCACTATAGCCACAGCAGCTTGTGCGCCATTAAACACCCATTCCACACACACACACTGTCTCAGCAAAACTCACGAGAAAATGATACATCGCCGTCTCACTTGGTTCCACGAGTCCCAAAACTTGATAAATAACCAATTTGGATTCCGGAAAAACCGATCTTCATTGGATCTCATGATCAAAGCCGAGACAAATATCAGAAATGCTTTCATCAAAAAGGAACATCTCGTCATGGTCTGTCTTGACGTTGAGAAAGCCTTTGACACTACATGGCGTTTTGGCATCTTAAAGGATCTAAATTCTCTTGGCATGAGAGGTAATTTACCATATTTTATCCAAAATTTCCTTCAACAGAGATCCTTTCAAGTTCATTATCGGAAAACCCTCTCTAAAATCTTTATCCAAGAAGAAGGAATTCCACAAGAGTCTGTTCTCAGCGCTACCTTGTTTGCAATGAGAATGAATCATATAATTGAACTCATTCCGAAAACTGTGGATTCATGCCTTTTCGCAGACGATCTCACAATTTCTTGTCATTCTCAAAACATGCATTAAATTGAACAAATATCAATCAATCGCATCCTGACATGGATGACACAAAATGGTTATAGACTATCCAGCCAGAAATCTACTGCCATTCACTTCTGTACCAGACGCAATATGCACCCTGAACCCGAGCTCCACTTGAATAACCATCCTCTTCCCATAGCTAATAGTATTCGTCTACTAGGATTGTTCTTTGACAGTAAGTTAAATTTCCAAAAGCACATTGAACATCTCCGGGCTACTTGTCACAAAAAAAAAAAAAAAAAAAACTGAACATACTCAGAGTCTTATCAGCCACAACATGGGGAGAAGATCGTTACAGCCTGCTTCATTTATATAGAACTATAATAAGATCACGACTGGACTACGGCGCGCCTGTCTTCGACTCTGCTAGGGAGGGTGCTTTATCTCGCCTCAACCCTATTCAACATTCAGCTCTCAGAACAGCACTAGGTGCATTCAGAACATCTCCAGCGCAAAGTTTGTATGTTGAAGCCCATGAACCTCCCCTAAATATCAGGAGAAAGATGTTGCTGCTGAACTATGCAACCAAGATCCAAAACCAGATTACCCATCCTAATTGGTTAATACTTTATAATCCACAGACAGTTTATGACCTTCTATAGAAACAAACCACAGACAGTTCGGCCTGCTGGTATTAGGCTAAAAACTAGCAGAAGAGTGGGATATACACTTCAATAAAAGGCCCCGTGTGCCAAGCGATTGTGATCGAGCGTTTTCTCTGTGCTTAAAGAGTGATTATCTAAAAGCGATTTATATTTCTTTTAAGTTCCTGTTCTTAAGAAATTTATTTTTTAATATCAGCTACTGTTACAAAAATACTTGTACATAGCAAGAAAGAAAAGCTACGTTTCTTTATTTTTCATATTTCTTTTACTAACACTTACTACTTTACGCTTGGTCACACCGGGCACTGCTCCTGCCTCCCCGTGGCGGAGCCGGAAATCTTGGCAGAAAAGCTAATCTGCCAAGGGCCTAAAGGAGCAAACATGGACCAAAATACGTTTCCGCCTCTCGAGCCGATAGGCTCTCGGCCAGAGTTAGACATTGACAATACTGTCGCAACCCAAGAGGTTGAAAAGCACTTCCTCAGCGACAAATTGTCCCGCATTTCTTATAATGCACTCTCTTCCAGATCAGCCTCTCAGTAAGCTTTCTCCGTTCTTTATCCAGAAACACCTGGAAAGTCTGGCAGGATCTCCTAAGACAGTCAAGAGACAAAGACAAGCCAAAAAGAATTCCTGGATTCTGTTCGCGTCTACCGTAAACAAAAACACCAATTCCAGGTTAATATGAAAGAAAATTAGACAGATTTCCGGCAAATTTCCAACCATCCTTTCCTCAATTCTTTTGTGGAATGGGCAAGATAACCTTTGCCAAAGTTTCAGCGGCATCAAATTGCTCTCTGGATTTCCAGAAAATTAAGGCCATGTTTGATCAGCGATTCATGAACTTTCCAACCTCTATACTCCTTCCATATAATCAGCCACTTCAATATTCTGAACTTCTACATGCTATCAAAACAACATGCAACAATGCCTCGGGGCCAGACGGAATATATCATGTTACAACACCTGGAAGAAAAAAAATTTAAAAATACTGCTGGTCTTCTATAACCGAATCTTTCTTGAAAACCTTTACCCCACCTCTTGGCACCATGCCACAGTTCTAACATATTTGAAACCTGGAAAAGATCCTACCAGTTCTTACAGTTACAGACAAATTTCCCTCTCCAAGTTGCCTTGGCAAAGTTACTTGAAAAAAATAATCCATAATCGACTTGTTTGGACCATAGAAACGAAACATCTTCTGAGTAATAATCAGCATGGATTTCGCAAGAACAGGTTCTCCTTAGATCTCATGATCAAAGCTGAGTCTGCAATTCTTAATTCCTTTGTAAAAAATGAACACCTTGTTATGGTTTCCACAGACATAGAGAAGGCATTTGACACTACCTGGCGTCATGACATTCTCAGCGACCTCCATGCTCTTGGTCTACGAGGCAACCTGCTTATCTTCATCAGAAACTTCCTCCAGAATCGTTCGTTCCAAGTTCGATACCACAACTCGCTTTCTATGACATTTTTACAGGAAGAAGGAGTATCACAGGGGTCTATACTGAGTGCAACCGTTGTTGCCCTTAGAATCGATTCCATCAAAAAAGAACTTCCAAATACTGTTCAGTCCTACCTTTACGCTGACGATCGCTCTATTTCTTTCCATTCTCAGAACATGAGATCCATTGAAAGGCAATCGCATATATCTCTGAATATCTTAATTATCTCTTAAATCTATCTCTGAATAAAGTCCAAAGGTGGGCAGTGTGCAATGGCTATCGTCTGTCACAGCACTTTTGCAATCAACGTAAATTACATACAGATCCTGAACTTCAGATATCAAACTCTACTATTGCAGTGACTGACAACGTCAGTTTCTTAGGATTAATCCTTGAGAGTAAGTTAAATTTCTTTGAGCACATTAAATTTGTGCGTACTACCTGCCTCAGAAAGCTTGGGGAGCTAACCGTACATCTTTGCTGCCCCTATATAGAGCATTTATCAGATCCCGTTTGGATTATGATGCTCCAATCTATGATTCTGCCAGAAAAAGTACACTCTGCTGGCTGGAACCTGTCCATCCAACAGCTACACATTGCGCATTCTCAAAGTTATCCTGACTTCGCTAAAATATATACAGATGGATCGAGTGCAGCAGTAGTACTCCCCGATACTACCATTTCTCTATCCCTTCCAACAGAGTGTAGTAGTTACACGACTGAATTATATGCCATAAAGCTTGGTATAGAAAGTATTTTCCATATGTCAGTTCAAAAGAGCTTAATATACACAGACTCGCAAAGTTCCTTATTAGCCTTGCAAAGCAACTCCCCACCTACTCACTCGTTATTAAAGCTCATTAGGACAGAGTTGATACGTCTCAGAGAGCATCAACAAAAGGTTATCTTCTGCTGGATACCAGTAAATGAAATTGCGGATGCTGCTGCCAAACATCCATCCAGAGCAGCCCCAACGAATTCCCTAGTACCGTTCACTGATTATAAAATGAATATACAAAGTATATGTAAAGGTCGATGGACTCTGCAATGGCAAGCGCAAATTCATAATAAACTACTTCAAGGCGAAAACTTTCCAGCGGGCTCGCAGATCATGGTCATCGGCTGAGGTAGAAGCTCTCAGGCAGCAGTACAGGTAATTTCGGAACACCTACACTGCATTAATTAGGAAGCGCAAACGAAAATAGTGGGAAGACCTTGTTTTTACTTTTGGCAACTCGGATTCCTGGGGGTAGTCTTCAAGGTCACCACCAACAAACTCCTGAGAGGTGAAGTGATTCCATTCGCAAAGACCCCTCTTCGAACTATGACCACGAGTTGACACGCATCGAAAATAACATACTTGATTTAATGTTCAAACAGCCAGCTGCTCCATCCACTCCGAAGCAAATACAACTGTGCGAAGACAAGAAAAGGTCCACCACGCAGCAGCAGCAGCAGACTGAGAGATAGAAAATCACTCGGACTAGACTTGCTAGAACCGGAAATTGTGAAAAAGGTAGCAGAGTACAATCCAGAGGTTCTCTTTAATCTTTTTAACCATTGTCTCCGACGAGGATGGTTCCTAATAGACTGGAAAATCGCGAACATCAGGCTAATTTTGAAAAATTCTAGCAAACCCCATGACTAACCAGATTCCTATAGAGCCATCGCTCTCCTGTCAGTAATAAGCAAGTTGTTTGAGCATCTTCTAAGACAAGGAATAGAAACATATTACAACAATGCCAACTTATTGTGTCCAAATCAATACGGATTCAGAAAGGGTCGTTCCATTGTTGATGCCCTGGAGAACATGGTTGATGGTGCAAAGAGCACGGACAGAAAATATTTCTTAACCATCTCAGTGGACTTTGCCGGGGCGTTTGACGCACTCTGGTGGCCAAGTATCCTCGGCAGACTCCGTGCAGCAAATATCCCTAGCAACCTGTACCAATGCATAAAAAATTATCTATCACAGTGGAGCATAAACGTCAGGACACCATATAGCAAAGTTACGTGCCAGATCTACTGAGGGTGTCCACTAGGGCTCTGTCCTAGCGCCCCCTACTATGGAACCTCGTACTTGATAAGTTCCTAAACATAGACCTGCAGAATGTCAGAAAAACAAATTATGACGTTAAGGTCACCGGTGTATATTATGTCTGTAAATTGCGTATGTTCTTTGATCGATTTGTCTGTTTTGCTGGACGAAAAAATCCCAGATTCTGAGGGAGGAACCTTGCTATCTACGCCTGAGACTGACTAACTCAGCCACGGAATGAAAAAAGTCCACTAAAGTTCCTGGCGTCATCGACGGGTTTCGAACCCGGGCCTTTTCCACCCGGTGTGTGGAGGACGATGACGTTACCACTGTGCTAACCCGCGCAGACCAGTCCTGCAGAATGTCCAGTCTCAAGCGTATGCAGATGACTTAGACCTTACCCTTGCCGCAGATATTAGATCCCAACTGGGAGCCGGAGCAAATAGAGCATTCACCACTTTACAGGACTAGGACTGGCACAACCACCTGGAAATCTCACCAGTAAAGACAAGTTCCATCCTGCTTAAAGGTTCTCTGAACGTAGCGCGGCCACCACAAATCAAAATCCAAGGGAGAATTATCCGGTTAACAACCGGATAATTCTCCCTTGTCGCTTCAATTCCCAGTCCCGACGTGCGATTCTTGCCACATCTGAAATATCTACATACCAAGATTCGATAATATACTGCACTCGTGGCAAGAATCGCACGTCGGGACTGGGGATTGAAGCGACTCGCGTCACCCTGTTCTATAAGGTTCACCCCCATAATTACCTATGCATCCGGTATCTGGTTTTCAAGGGCCACCACAGCAGTTAAGAAGAAGCTTGACTAATTCAGCGCATCATCCTGTTCACCATCACCCGGCCTGCTGCACGGTCATCAACCATGCCTTGTAAGTGCTGGCCAGCGTGGTACCTCTACATCTAGAAATAGTCAAATGTGGTTTGCTTGATATGCTTTCCAAAGGTAAAACCATCTTCTTTCTGGATTTTACCACCGACTCCTCAGATAACATCAAGGCTGAGAAGAAGCGCCTCACTGTATACTTGCAGCAGGTCTGGCAGTAAGTGGACACAGTCTACAAAAGGAGAAGTTACCAGAAAGTTCATACCTTCAATAGCAACAGTATGGCCGAAATCTCCCACATGGTTCTCTCTTGGCCTATACGTCAATTTTTATTAACTGGCCATGGATCTATCAGAGGAAAGCTTACTGCACTCCGGCTCACCGAAAACTGACAATGCCGCTGTGGTTTCCTCAAAAGTTGGGACCACCTGATGTATGAATGCGAAATATATGAAGACTTGAGATGCCTCCTCCCGAGTAGGATACATTACCTTCCTAAAAACCAACAACAGCACATCATCGAAAGAGAAGAAGGATATGTCGCCTTTACGCGCTATGCACAGGATTTATTCGCAGGTCTGGAATTTTATTCGCAGGTTACAGAAGACCATACAATGGATGTAGTCACTATCTGGATCATCATCTAAACCAAGACAAGACAACCACCACCTATATTTTGGGAATCCATGAAGAGGCCTATCAGCAAATCAGACTACACCACCAAATCTGAAAAGATCCAGTATAAGACAGCCACAGCTGCATTCCTATTCATATCCCTACTGACTTAGATACCGGAGCAATATGGCCTTAGTTGCTAATGCTCCTAAAAACCAAATAACAAACAAACAACAAACAGACTTAGATACAGATCACCGGATAGGACATTAACTACCTCACCACTGAAATACCCCTCGACGTGGGCACCTGTACGTGGTGAGGGGACCTCTCAGTGACGCTGCTGGACTTCCAGACTAGCATCACTGGGATCCAACGCCCACAGCCCAGGTTCCAGGCTTACATCAATGGAATCCGGCGTGTTTGCCGTGCGCTGCGACCCGTGAAAATTCGGAAAGGGGGATCCTGGTGGTTGAGGGGCCCAGCTTCAATACACCACTTTGGCCCCTGCTTCGACAAGACGGGTGGTCCTGGAAGGCCCGGCTAGGATCAATCGGCTAATAGGCTCGCCTGCGAGGGTCAACCGTGTCAATGCCACACCCCTACCCTCATGGTCCGAGGGACAGGATTTAGGCTGGCGGCGGTGCGGGTATAGTGTCTGGGTAGCCCTGGCGTCCCACTCCCGAGCGCATTTATTGCATGCCGGGTAGTGGGCGTCCCTTTGGGCCTCGTGGTGGGTGGGGCGCCCGGGCACTGAACCATTTAAAAACTCCCATGAATCCTGATAAACTTACTTCTTCAGGGGCCCCAACCCGGTCCCTATCTGAAAACATAGACGGAGAGGCAGATAATATTACTGCGACAAAGAGGCAGCGAACTGAAACATCATCATCAGGGCCTGTCCCAAGATTTCTCATTATACATTCTAGCAATGAAAAACCGATTGGCAAAATGTCACCCTTTTTTATACAGAAAGGGGTAGATGGGTTAGCAGGGTCACCCAAATCAGTTAAGAGGCTCCGCTCTGGAGACCTCTTAATTGAAACCAAAACTGACAGGCAGTCTGAGCAGCTACTCCGCGCAACATCAATCGGAGGAATACCTATAACAGTGACACCACACAGAACACTCAATTCATCGAGAGGTGTCATTTCGGAGTGGGACCTTCTCGACGTAACCGAGGAGGAAATCTGCTCAGAATGGAAACAACAGGGAGTTACTGCCGTCAAGAGAATTAGCGCGCGTAGGGATGGGAAACTTGTTAAAACCAGGAGCATTATCCTGACTTTTAACTCTCCCAAACCTCCTGATGAGATTAAAGCTGGATACATCAACTGTTCAGTGCGTCCGTACGTTCCGAACCCTTTACGGTGTTTTAAATGCCAGAAGTATGGACACTCTCAAATGGCCTGCCGTGGAGTCCTTGCATGCGCCCGATGCGGTGCAAAGGACCACGAAACAACAGCATGTTCAGCCGTAAAACCCACCTGCATTAACTGTGAAGGCGAACACCCGGCCTACTCACGAGTATGCCAGAGGTGGAAAGAAGAAAAAGAAATACAACGGCTGAAGGCAGAGCTAAGCATATCGTATCAGGAGGCAAGGAAAGCTGTGAAACCGCTCAACATCAACAAACCTACCTACCCCCCCAGAAGGTAGCACGGAGGTGTTTCATCGGAACACAGACGGACATGTCCATCCCTCCAAAAGAATCATTTACGCCCATCGCACGTTATCTCTTAAGCTCCCAAAAACCTAAAACCTGCACAGAAGGACCAATCAGCTGCCACTCCGATATCTGTACCTCCTAATGCTCCACAAGTAACAAAGGCAATCACCAAAGAAAAAAATAAGAAAGGTGAAGTACCTCCTACTACCCAAGAAAACATGGAGGTCGAGCAGAAGGAGGTACACGAAGATTCAGTTTTGGAGCTCTTTGCTGAGGAGGAAATGGACACTGGTCAGCGTCCGTACTTCCCCAGGAAGGATAAATCCAAAACTGAAAAAGGTAAGCCCTCAGCACCTCGGAAGCCGCCTGACGGACCCACCAAGCCAAAATAATGACTAAATTCCTACAGTGGAATTGTCGTGGATTCCGCCAAAATGCAGAAGACATCAAGGCACTCCTGCAAAAGCACAAACCATCTTGCTTTTTTTATACAGGAGACTTACCTAAGGGCAAATAATGACCCCAGGATGCATAACATTTCTATCATTCCCAAGGATAGAATTGGGGATGGCACCCCTCATGGCGTAGTCGCAATCCTTGTGGGCAACCATACCCCTTTTCAGCATCTACGACTTACTACCAGCATAGAGGCAGTAGCAACTCGAATAACTGTGGGGTTTTTACTAACCGTTTGCTCTATATATTTGCCACCTGTAACTGACATCTGCCAGAAAGACCTTGATGATCTCGTAATGCAGTTGCCTCCCCCTTTCTTACTTCTTGGGGACTTTAATGGACATAACACCCTGTGGGGTAGTGCTAGCATTAATAGAAGGGGAAGAGTCATAGAGCGTATGCTCATTGACAATGACCTCTGCCTTCTTAATGTGGGAAAAAACACCTTTTTCCACATGCCTACCCGTATGTTTTCTGCCATTGATCTTTCTATCAGCTCGCCTTCTCTTCTCCCTTCGCTTACTTGGGAGGTAGAAATGAACCCGTATGGAAGTGATCACTTCCCCGTGATAACCACCTTAATTACTGGGAGACCTTGTCTTCCTGTCAGGTTACCGCGGTGGAAGTTTGATCAGGCTGACTGGAGTGCCTTTCAACACCTGGCAAAGTTTGACAACTCGGCAGTCAGTCAGGAGCCTATCAATGATGCAGTTACGTACATAACAGAAAATATTGTCCATGCAGCTGCAACTGCGATTCCAAAGACATCCACGCGGTTTCCTCCCTTTCCAAAACCATGGTGGAATCCAGAATGCACAGCAGCTAAAAAGGCTCAAAACAAAGCCTGGGGGATATTTCGACGATATCCTACCACGGTCACCCTATTAGCATTTAAACGTGCACGAGCCAAAGCACGCTACATTCGCCGTCAGAGTCAAAAGGAATCGTGGATCCGTTTCACATCATCCATTATCCAGACGACCAGCACTAAGGTGGCCTGGGAAAAAATCCGGAAAATGAAGGGAAAATACACAACACACCCCTCCTCGGTCCTTGAATATAATGGATGTACTATTACAGACTTCACTGCAATAGCCAATGCTCTTGGGGAAACATTTTCTAGCATCTCTGCAACGTCATCTTACTCCCCAGAGTTTCTGGTCTTAAAACGCAACGCTGAAAAACAGGCCCTTAAATTCACATCGAAGGGTTCCCACCCATACAATGGGCCATTTAATATCCATGAGCTGAAAACAGCACTCGCCCGTACAAAGGCTACCGTTGTTGGACCAGACAACATCCATTATGAAATGATCAAACATCTTTCACCAGAATCCATGGACCGTCTGCTCTTCCAGTACAACAGAATCTTCCTCGAAGAGCATTTTCCGGATACCTGGCGCAAGGCAACTATTCTTGCTTTTGCTAAGCCAGGAAAGGATCCTAAATATCCAAAAAACTATCGTCCTATTGCTCTGACCAGCTGTCTGTGCAAAATATTGGAGAGAATGGTGAATGCTCGGCTCTTATGGTATTTAGAATCGAATGACCTTCTCTCCCGCTTTGAGTGTGGCTTCCGAAGAAACAGGTCCACATTGGACCACTTAGTTAGACCTGAAACATCTATCCGAGATGCTTTCCTAAAAAGAGAACATTTGGTGTCCATCTTCTTTGACATGGAAAAAGCGTACGACACAACTTGGAGATTTGATATTTTAAAAGACCTTTACAATCTCAGTCTAAGAGGTCACCTTCCCTTTTTTATTAAAAAACGGGAAACCATATTAAAAATTTTTTATCCTGCCGTTATTTCCAAGTTCGTGTAGGATCCTCCCTTTCGCGGCCCTTTTGCCAAGAGGAGGGGGTACCACAAGGATCTGTCTTAAGTGTCACGCTTTTTGCCATTAAAATAAACTCTATTTGCGAACAACTTCCTCCAACTATAAACAGTGCACTCTACGTCGATGACTTCAGTATATTTTCTCAATCATGCAATATGAGGGTTATTGAGAGACAACTGCAACAAGCTATTGACCGTCTTAACTCCTGGGCCACGGCCAATGGTTTCAGGTTCTCACCGGAGAAGACCGTTTGCGTCCATTTTTGCCGCAAACGTAACCTCCACCCTGAGCCTGAATTACGACTTGGACAAAGCACCATTCCAGTCTTATCAGAGACGAAATTCCTGGGACTCATTTTTAACAAAAAGCTGACATTTGTCCAACACATTCGTCAGCTTCGCACAAAGTGCACGAGAGGGCTTAACATTCTCCGCTCTCTTTCTTCTACATCTTGGGGTGCAGACCGATGCACTCTACTCCGCTTATACCTTACGCTAATACGCTCAAAATTGGATTATGGGTCTCAGGTGTATTCATCTGCCAGAAATAGCGCTGTTCGTTTGCTTGACCCCGTCCATCATCAAGCCATCCGTATTGCTTCTGGTGCTTTTAGAACTTCGCCTGTCCAAAGTCTGTATGCCGAAGCAAATGAACCATCTTTGTCGCTTCGGCGAATGCAGTTGTCTCTGCAATATGCCTTCAAGCTGAAGTCCTTACCACACCATCCCACGTGGACATCCGTTTTCGAGCCACGATGGGAAAATCTTTATAACACACGATGTACTGCCAATCGGCCATTCCTCATTCGTGTTCAAGAGCTACTCAATAAGCTTAACATGTCGGTAGACAAGGTTGCTCAATCACCAAAGGAGCCCCTTCCACCCTGGCATGCACAAACACCAGCATGTGACTTCTCGCTCAAACTTGCGACGAAGTCTAATACTCCAGCTTCGGTCTACGTTCAGCTCTATTCACAACACCGTGCAGAACATTCTGACTTCTTGCCAGTTTACACAGACGGCTCGAAGTCAGAATCGTATGTGGGATCTGCTGCTGTCTTTCCAAATAATACCATATCAGAGCAGATACCCGTTAACTGCAGCATTTACACTTCAGCGCTGCATGCGATAGAGTTAGCTCTAAATCACATAAGAAAACACCGATACCAATGGTGTAATATATATGCCGATTCAATGAGTGCACTGTAGGCTTTATCAGCGGTGTCATGCACTAATCATCCAATCCTGTCCCGAATTCAGCAGATAATATACAGCTTCGATGCAAGTGGATTCGATATCCGCTTCTGCTGGATCCCCAGTCACATCGGGATTGGAGGAAATTATTTGGCTGACACTGCAGCCAAATCGGCAGCCCTGATGGATAATCTTGACCTGTTAGTCCCCTATACAGACTACAGGCAAGTGATCCGTAGTAACCCGCATTCTCATTGGCATGATTCGTGGCATCGCCTGATTACTACGAACAAGCTGTGTCGAATTAAGCCTGTGATCCATCCTTGGCGATCTAGCTTACGCAGGGATCGCAAGGAGGAAGTTGTTCTTGCTCGGCTGCGCATAGGACACTGTCATTTAACACACTCCTTTTTGCTGAGGGCTGATGACCCTCCTATGTGTGAATAATGCGACACCATTTTAACCGTTCAACACATTTTATGTGATTGTTCCAGTTTTATAAATGCTCGTTTTACTGCTTTTACCCATCTGACTGAGCCGTATACACTCAGTCAGATTTTAAATGACAACGACAATGTGTTAGCAGTTTTTAAATTTTTAAAATCGATCAATATGTATACATTCATATGGAATATACAATTTGCTTTTATCATTGTACTGATTTTATTTATTTATATGATTGTATGTATCTTTAGGCGAAGTAACATTTTTACAAGTTACCAGTCTTACCTTTTTTATATTTTAACATTTTCCTGGCGCACTATAACCCTTTTGTTTTTGCGCCACAAAAATCAAATCAATCAATCAATCAATCAACCACTGAAATTGACATCACGGCCGGAGTCTTAACCACTGACCTTACAGAAGTTAAAGGATCTGCTGGTTACGTGTTGGCCAGATACCACAAGACACTTTTAGAAATCTTGTTGCATCCATGCCTCGCCGGGTACGAGCTGTTTTGACTGCACGTGGAGGACCAACATCATATTAGATAGGTGGTCATAATGTTTTGGATCATCGTTGTATATATAAACGCGGAATATATATTTTTAATACGTGTACTGCTTTTTACCATTATATGACTAGTGACGAGGTAACCTTGTTTCAAAGGTTCCCAGAATTTATTTATACTGTATATTTATTTTCTAAACTGGTATAATTATGTTCTGGAGCTTAATAACCTTAGTCGGTAATGCGCCAATAAAATCGTAATCCAATCTAATCGAACCCTCCGTGCTGTCTCTGCCATAAGGAAGAATTTCTCATCTCTCTTACCTGCCTGGAAAGACATTCATTCCGAGCTATTCTCCTACAGCATACCCAATCAGTCAATCAGTTTTTGCTGGATCTCACTCGCTGATTCTCTCCTCTCCATTTTGGGGAGCAGACCACTGCACCTTAGTACGCATGTGCCCTGCACTTACACGATCTAAACTAGACTACGGATCCCTGGCATATGCATCAGCCAGAAACTCTGTACTTCGCTTGCTGGACCTTATCCATCATCACCCTATCCTTATTGCTACTGGAGCATTTCGAACATCTTCTGTCCAGAGCTTGAATGTAGGATCAAATAAACCACCGTTATTGCTTCTACATAAACAGTTGTCTCTAAAATAAGGTGTAAGGTATGTTGGTGTCTAAGGGCTCCTGGGATTTCTCCCATCTCCGCGGGTGTACATTGTATCGGGCCAGAGATTTGAAGGTGTTTAGGGGTCATGTGCTGTATATTGTGTTGTGCCCTTTGTTCCTCCGGTCTATTAGCCGCCAAGCCCCTAGTGGGACCCGACTTTACCACATAATGCCACAGGAATGCTGACCGGGTGTACCACTGATGCTGAGTACTCTGGCGGGTCCTGCCACCAACTTTCCTGGGATTTCAGTGGCTAGGACCAGATTTGATAATAAGCTGATCGCTGTTTCTTGAGCGACGGTTGGAATTTTAACAGAGCGTAGGGTTGTTCGCTGATAACTTGTTCTAGGGCCAAATAGGTCGGACAATAATTTTGGTGTATTTAGATTTAGACCTGTGGTATGTACATATATATACATACCAATACATATATACATGTGTAAAAGAAAAAAAAAAAAAAAAAAAAAAACATTGTGTAAGAGAAGAGTAATGGAGGAAGGCAGAAGAACGGATGGCAGGAAACAGAAGGAAGGGGCTGACAGGGAAGATGGTCCCTGCTGACAGTGTGGCATGCCCAATGCCTGACCAGAGGGAAGAGTGAGTTTGCGGGGGGGGGGTTGAAAACCACCAAAAAGAGAGAGAGAGACCCCCCGCAAGTGCAGGGTAGGTACGGCTGGCACGGCCAGTCAGTAGGAGCCGACAACTTGGTGGAGATCCGGCAGCGTGAGTGCTGCTATGGTGGATGGATCGTGTTTGGGGAAGGTCTAGAGTCGTCATTGGGACTCCATTTGGTGAGTCTGTGTCGCATCCAGACTGAATCCAGGCTGGTCCAGTATTCCAGGATAGCGAGTAGTGGGGAGGTCAAAACTGGGAGTCCAAGATAGGATGGTCAAGTCCAGGGATCGATGTTTGGTCTCTTCTTGATGAGATATATGACGTTCAGTGGGGAGAAGTTGGTTCAGGAGTCAATGATGAGGAATTTGTCACGGTATGTGATGACCCTGTCTTTGATTACACCGCTTGTGTTGTCCCATCCAAGTGGGGAGACCAGTCGACTGCTTGAAATGTGAGGGGTCAAGTTTGGTTCTGTACTCCGAATGGCTTGTTGGTCAAATCTAGTGTAAGTTGGTCCAAGGCGTTAGCATCCATGACTCAGCGATGAGCAGCAACAATTGGCAGCCGTGGTTGTTTTGACCTATTGATTCGGATACTATGGTGGTGGTAGCGCTTTCTGCCTGGTAAATAGGTCCATTGCAAATTGAGTCAGGACTCGGTAAGTTTCTTCATTCTGTAGGGTGAGGTGTTCTTGATTTTGGTAGCTGAAGCGTAGTTTCGTTATTAGGATCCTCCTGAAGTCCTCGTAGATTTCACAGCTGTGGGAAAGGTGCTCCTACGTCTGATCCTCTCCACAGTGGCAGCGGGGTGAATCTGAAATTCTGAAGTCATGTAGTTTTTTCCTGGAAGGAGCCATGTCCAGTGAGGAGGTAGGTAACATAGAGTCCCTTTGAAAACCAGGCAGGTGTGAGGCGGTAAGAGGCCATGACATCCGGGAGGAATCTTTTGGTGACAGCGCCTTTACTTGAAGTCTCCCATCTTTCTTGCCAGGTGTCTGTTAGATGTTCATTAAGTCTGTTATTTTCAGTGTTTCTATTATTTGCTGGGTCAGTGGTGAAACCGGTGCAGGTAACTGTTCTTCCTTTGACTAATTGGTAGAGCAGCCCTTGACGAACAATCTCCAGGTCCAGTGAGGACCTGGAGCGCACGGGTGCTGACAGTACGACAGGCACGCGAGGACAGAAGGAGAAGAGAACGCTGGATAGTTCCTAGGCGCGATCTGTTTACAACTGTATTGGCCTTCTTGTACCAGACTCCAGAGGCATAAGCGATAACCGGGATGAAGACTGCCTTATAGAAGAGGGAGAGTGTTCTCTTCTTCAAGCCGGTCCTGGATATAGGTCTTGATGCATGTATATAAGTTTTCTGGGACTTGCGCCTGATGTTCGGAGCCTCCGGAGCCTGCCCAGGACGCTGGGCCACCAGACGGTATCGAAGGCACCAGCAAAGTCGAAGAAGATTAGTAGAAAGTATTTGGAATTGTCTCTAAAACTAAAATCCTTCCAGACCATTCTACATGGACATCCGGTTTTGAGCGACAATGGGAAAATTTGTACGTCGCCCACAAGACTGCCAAGCGTCCTTTCATTATTCGTGTCCAAGGGCTACTGAGAGAGCTACACGTCATGTACAGAAATTGCTTCCAAGTTCGCGTGGGATCCTCACTCTCTCCTTCCTTCAGCCAAGAGGAGGGAGTACCACAAGGATCAGTATTAAGTGTCACGCTTTTCGCCATCAAAATAAATTCAATCACAGAACAACTTCTTCCAACTGTAAACAGTGCCCTCTATGTTGATGACTTTAGCATTTTTTGTCAGTCGTGCAACACGAGGGTTATTGAAAGACAACTGCAGAAAGCCAATGATAATCTGAATTCCTGGGCACTTGCTAATGGCTTCAGGTTCTCGCCGGAGAATACCATTTGCGTTCACTTTTGTCGTAAGCGTAATCTTCATCCTGAACCTGAATTAAGGCTCGGACAAAATGCTATTCTAGTAGCAGAGGACACAAAATTCTTGGGACTCAGATTTGACAAAAAGCTGACCTTTCTGGATCATATCCGTCAGCTCTGCACAAAGTGCACACGTGGGCTTAATATTCTAGGCTCGCTCTCCTCTACATCTTGGGGAGTAGACCGATGCACCCTTCTTCGGCTTTACTGTGCACTTGTGCGATCCAAATTAGATTATGGGTCCCAAGTATATTCCGCAGCCAGAGACAGTGTCCATCGATGGCTGGACCCCGTCCATCATCAGGCCCTACGTATTGCTACTGGAACATATCGCACATCTCCTGTCCAGAGCTTATACGTCGAAGCAAACGAACCACCGTTATCGCTTGGACGTAAGCAGTTGTCTTTAAAGTATGCTTTACAACTGAAATCCCTGCCAGACCATCCTACGTGGCCATTCGTTTTTGAGCCACGATGGGAAAATTTATATAATACCGTAAGACTGCCAATCGTCCTTTTGGTATTCGTCTCCAAGAGCTACTCAAAGAACTTAATATCAAGGTAGACAAGGTTGCCCAAACACCAAAGCAACCAATTCCACCCTGGCATGCTCATGTCCCGGCATGTGACTTGTCTCTTAGAAATTGGGCAAAGTCGGACACTCCATCATCTGTCTACCTGCAGCTTCATTCAGCACACCGAACTGAATATTCTGACTTCGCGCCAGTTTACACAGACGGTTCGAAGTCGGAGTCATATGTGGGATCTGCTGCTGTCTTTACAGACACCACTACATCGGAGCAGATTCCCTCTGAATGCAGCATATTTACTGCAGAGCTGCACGCTATAGAGTTAGCCTTGGATCACATTAGTGAATGCCAATACCAACGATCCATTTTATATTCCGATTCTCTCAGCGTGTTACAGGCTTTAATAACTGTGAGATATAATTCTCATCCAGTTCTGTCTAGTATCCAGCAGAAGATTCACTTCCTCCGTGGACGTGAATATGATATCCGCTTGTGCTGGATTCCCAGCCACATTGGGATTAGGGGAAATGATTTGGCTGACACCGCAGCCAAATCAGCAATCCCAATAATAATCGCTGCCTGTCAGTCCCTTATACAGACTACAGGCAAATAATACACCAAAACATACACTCCCAATGGCAGGATTCGTGGAATAGACAGACTGCGAATAAACTATATTGTATAAAGCCTGTAACTGAACCGTGGCAGTCTAGTCTGCGCAGGAATCGTAAGGAGGAAGTTGTTCTTGCCCGGACCCGCATAGGACATAGTCATCTGACTCATTCGTTTTTGCTGAGGGCTGATGACCCTCCTATGTGTGAGTCGTGTGGCACAATTTTAACAATAAGACATATTTTAGTTGACTGTCCAGATTTTAGCAATATCCGTTTTACCGCTTTGAATCATCTGACTGAGCCGTATACACTCAGGCAGATTTTATCCGACAATGACAATGTGTCTGCTATTTTTAGATTTTTAAAATTAATAAATATTTTTGCTCGTATATAAAATTTACATTTTTCTTTTATATATTTGTTATACCTCTTGACATAGTGACCTAACTAATTAGGTCACTGAAGGTTTAAATTTTCTTTTATAAATGACATGGTCTTGGCGCATTATAGCCTTAGTAGCTAATGCGCCAATAAAATCAAAACAAAACAAACAGAAATTGCTCAATCACCAATGGAGCACCTTCCGCCCTGGAAAGCTCACGTTTTAGGATGCAACTTTTCCCTTGAGAAATGGTAAAAATCGATATTCCATCGCGTATATCTGCAGCCATTGTTAGGACATCGAGCTGAACATTCTAAATTCTTGCCAGTTTGTACAGACGACTCGAAGTCGGGATCATGTGTAGGATTTGCAGCTGCCTTTCTAGACAGTTCTAAATCTGAGCAGATTCTCCCTGAATATAGCTTATACTCTGTAGAGCTGCATGCTATGTAGTTCGAATTGAATCATATCAATACTTAGGAGTACCAACAGTACATTTCATATTCCGATTATGTGAGCGTTTTACAGGCTTTATTGTCGGTGAAATATAACCCTCATCTAGTTCTCTTTCTCAAGTCCAGCAGAAGATCCACTCTCTCCATGAATGCCAAAATGATATTGGATTTTGAATTGGAATTTCATTGAACTTGGATGGAAATCATGACTCAGACCAGAGCAGCAAAGCAAAAGGCTCAATCTAGTGAAAGTGCTGTGGCTCAGGGGAGAACTGCGGGGGGCGGTTGTCCTCTGAATCACAGTCTATTGAAATGCACTGCTTGTTTGATGTTTTTGGAGCAATTAGGAACGGAACATGATATTGCCAAGGGGGATATCTTTGTGTCCGCGTGATGTAAGGAGTGCAAGGAAATCAGGCGCCACTCGGCATTGTTATGGGCTTATATGAGAGCTTGAAGGACAGGGTGGAAGCCCTCGAAGGATTTAAATTGAGGGCCCATCAAGCTCTCAGCTGCCCACATCAATGCCAGAGCTTGCATTTGAACATCACACAAACAACACAGCGGCAACCCACAAGGCAGAATGCGCTGGTCCCAAAGGAACTAGTTGTTGTAGATGACTCTATTGTCAGGGAAACGGGAAACATATTGTGCAAAAAAAGATAGATGGAACAGGACCAGGGCATATCTGCCAAGGGCAAAGGTTGATGACGTTGTAGGGCACATATCATCCTTTAAGGGCACAAAGGGTGATATTGTTGTACACGTTGGCACTAATGATATTAAGAGTAGGAGACCGGCGGAATTTCTTAACAAGTACAAAACAATGCTGAAAAAAAGCCGTGAGTTAGGGTTGAATTTGAAAGTGTCTGCAATTCTGCCCAGACACGGTTTGAGGGAGTACATTATGGGAGCCTTGTCGATCAATTCGGCCCTGGAAAGATTGTGCAAGGCTCAAGAAGTAGAATTTTTCTCAGCCTGGTCTGTGCTTGTTAACAGGAGAGACTGCTTCTACGGGGATGGGATACACTTAAATAGAAAGGGTGCAAGAATATTTGCTGATGCTATCGAAGAAGAGTTAAGTGAGTCGGAAAACTGCCTTGGGGGAATACATGGACTAATAGATTAACAGTAGCCGCTGGTAGAGGTAAAAGTGATTCTTGCAATACTTATATTGAAATGCAAATGAGCAGCAGCCTGGAGAGCAAGGCAAGGAATTTCCAGGACTGCTGGGAGTCATACTGGAACAAGTAAATACATGGGCTGTGTTAGGGTAATCAAGAGTAGAAACAGGTGCATGTATACTTGCATATACACTAATGCTAGGAGTATAGTTAATAAATTCGAAGAACTGTTAATAAATTCGAAGAACTTGAAGTGCTAGTCAAGACATCATAGGCAGATATTGTTGTGATATCAGAGACATGGTGTCACACAGAAATAAGCAGTGCAGAACTGGAATTAGGGGAGTGCAATGTGTACAGAAAGGATAGACAGGACAGGAAGGGAGGAGGGGTTATGCTGTTAGTTAAGAAACACATAAAATCTGAGGAACTACATCCAATTGATGTTGGTGGACAATGCAATGTTGAGTCTGTTTGGTGTGACATAAACACTGGGAAAGGAAAAATGAGAGTAGGTGTGTGTTATAGGCCTAATGAATCTGATGAGTATAATGAGTAATTTTGCAGAGAAATAGAGTGTCTTATAATGGGGGATTTTAATTTCCCGGATATTGACTGGAATTTGTGGGTTCGTCACTTACACACTAGCAACTCTTTTGTGGATTTATTGGATGATTGTTTTCTACAGCAACGTGTTCGAGAGGCAATTAGAGGGAGTAATACTCTTGATCTGATTATCAATAGTGATTCTTCATGCATCAAGAATCTGCAGGTAATGGAACCACTAAGTGGCAGTGATCACAGTGTGCTGAAGTGGGAGTTACTCAAAGAGGTAACTACCATTAGAGGTAAAGGGAAGGGTTTTTGCTTTTGTGAAGGTGGTCTCAGAAAGTATTAAAATTCTGTTCGGTGGAACCAACTGATGATGTTACCAACAACAAATTCAAAATGGGAAGCATTCAAAGAATTAATCTTGGAAGCCACTAGTCCTTTCATACCAACAAAGAAATATTGTTCAAGATTTAGGCCTAAATGGATGTCAGATTAACTAATTAGACATGTAACATAGAAGAAAAATGCATGGGATACATATAAATTAACACGTGACACAGAAGCCTATGATAGATACAAGTTGATATGCAACCAAGTTACAAAGGAGGTTAGGCAGGCAAAGGCAGATTACAACAAATCTTTGGCAAGGGATGCAAAGAAAAACAGCAAAAAGTTCTTTACTTATGTAAAGAACTCTAGAAGGAAGGGGATGAATCAGATTGGTCCACTTGATATCGATGGTTCAAGCGTTGATGATCCTGTTCAGGTAGCTAACAAACTGAATGAATATTTTGCATCGAAATTCACACATGAGGAGTTATTCAGGAAGTGGAATGCCAGAGGTATATTCAACTCTGGCAGTAAGCTGGATAATCTTGTAATAACTGAGAGTAAAGTGGAGGAGAAATTGTTGAAAATAAACACAAGAAAGGCACCTGGGGTGGATGGAATCTATCCAGTTATATTAAAGGAGGCGACAAAGGAAGTAAGCAAACCCTTAGTCATAATTATGAGAGCTTCCCTGGTCTCAGGGGAGGTACCCATGGACTGGAGATGTGCAAATGTGATCCCAATCCACAAAGGAGGATCAAAGGGAGACACAGGTAATTACAGTCCTGTTAGTTTTACTTCTGTTCCAGCGAAATTAATGTAGGCTCTGCTTAAAGAAGCACTGCAGAATTGTTGTTGTTGTGGTGGTGGTGTTTTCTGGCGCAAGGCAACTTAGACCATATTGCGCCTCCCAAATCAATTAAATTTAAATATAAGAACTGCTTGTCCAGCAGTTAGAAACAGTCATACATTTGAATTTGTTTTAAATAGAAAAACAATTCAGAGAGATTTGCTTCTTTGCCTATGATGCTATTGAGAGACAGAGGTTGTTGCAGATCTGAAATGAAATTAAAGGCCATTCGTCGGGCGTTATTAAACAAGCTACATTCAAGGAGTATATGTTTTACTGTAAGAGATTGGGAGCAGTGCGCACACTGAGGAGGATCCTGTCCTGTAAGCAAATATAGATGAGTGAAGTGAGTGCGACCTATTCGGATTGTAGCTAAGATTACTTCTTTTTTTCTATTTTTACGAAGGCTGGAAGTCCATAATTGTGGTTCGGGTTTGTTTGCATTTTCCACAGAAGTGTCCATTGTTCCATGCATGTCCTCCATATTTTGTGTCTATAATCACGATATGGGACTAGACCATTTGTTGAGGCTACGTAGGAAGGATGCTTTGCATCACCTGCACATTCATTTCATGGAATACCACTGTGGCCAGGGATCCAAGAAAATATAACAGGTTGTTGATGCTCATGAAGCTGCATCAGCTTATGTCTTACGACTTTTAATAAAGGATTTTTAGGTGAAGAAGTGCTTTTCAAAGCTAAAATAGCGCTTTGTGAATCAGTATATATTATACTTTTATTTATTGACAACAGTGAGATATTTTTCAGAGCAAGCTTAATGGCATGAAGCTCAGCGGTATAACTGCTGCATTCGGCTGGAAGTGAAAACGAGACAGTTGAATTAGGGAAGACAGCAGCTGCACCCACTTCATTGTCAGACTTTCAACCATCAGTATAGAGCTTTGTGAATTGGGGGTACTTTTGTGTATGAGCATGATGTAGTTGTTGGATGTTAATATTTGCTATTGAACCTTTACCCCATTGCTCAAAGTATTCATTAGAAGAAAGTGTGAAGGTAGTCCATGGTGGATTTAGATCTTTTGATTCTCTGAGGATATTATCAAATTGGATGTTCCAGCTTTCTGCTAGAATCTGCAGTCTGATACCAGCAGGCCGAATTGTTCTGGGTTTATTTGCATAGTGGGTTTTCCACTGGGGATCATACAGGAGTGGCCAAACAGGACGAGTAGGCAGACTTTTAATTTTATCTGAGTAATTCATCAGCAACATCTTTCTTCTGATGCTAATTGGATGTTCGTGAGCCTCAACATAAAGACTTTGTACTGGTGACGTTCTGTATGCACCTAGGGCTATCCTAAGAGAGGAATGTTGGATGGGCGCAAGATGGGCTAAGGTGCTGTCCGTAGCTGAGTCATAAACAGGTGCTCCGTAGTCTAGACGAGATCTAATTAGGGACTTATATAAGTGGAGCAGGGTATAACGATCTGCACCCCAAGATGTACTGGAGATGACCCGGAGTATATTCATTTTCTTTGCGCAAGTGGTTCTTAGATATTTTATGTGCTCCTGGAAGTTTAATTTCTTATCAAAAATTAGCCCTAGGAGACGAATACTGTTTACTATTAGTAAAGGGTGATTGGCCAAAAGCAACTCAGGTTCAGGATGCATTCTGTGCTTTGTGCAGAATGCATCCTGAACCTGAGTATGCCTGTAGATTTGTGGCTTGACAGTCTATAACCATTTTGTGCCATCCATAATTCAATGTTATTAATGGATATTTGTAGATGCCTCTCGATATAGTTGATATTCCGGGAATGGCAGGATATGGTAAGGTAATCTGCACAGAGATATGAATCAATGGTGTTTGGAATGCGGTTTGTGATATTGTTAATTCGTAGTGAGAACAGAGTGGCTAAGAACAAAGCCCTGTGGGACGCCTTCTTCTTGTATATATGTTTGAGACAAAACCTGCCGGTACTTAACTTGGAAAGATCTGTGTTGAAGGAAGCTTTGAATAAAAGATTGGTAAATGCCCTCTCATATGAATAGAATGGAGATCTCTTAGGATGCCGTGTCGCCACGTTGTATCAAAAGCCTTCTCTATATCAAGGCATATCATGACGAGATGTTAATTTCTCATGAATGCGTTTCTTATGATTGATTCAGCTTTTGTCATGAGGTCTAGGGAAGATCTATTCTTTCGAAAACCAAACTGATTGTTATTGATTATGTTTCGGGATTCAAGATACCAGGTGAGACGATGGTGAACCATTTTTTCCAAAGTCCTGCTCAAGCAGCTGGTTAGAGAAATTGGTCTATAATTGTGTGGAATCGAATGATCTTTTCCCGGTTTCGGTATAGCTATTATATAAGAATGTTGCCAGGAAGTGGGAAAATAAGTTCTGAGAATATCCGATTGTAAAGTTTAAGCAATGAAGATAGTGATTTCTAATTGAGATGTTGAAGCGTTATATAGTAATTGCCGTCAGGGCCAGGAGCACTATTTCTTGAGGGTTATATAGATTATTTCAGTTCAGATATTGTTAATGGTTGGTTATAGGGTAAATGGTATGTAGCTTTGAAGTTCAGTTTCCTTTTCTCAGTTTCGGCTTTAATTTTTTGGAAAGACGGTCGATATGCGCTAGAGGCGGACAATTCACAGAACACAGTTCCTAAGGCATTAGCAATCTCTCCAGGAGAGAGATCTCCTTCCCATTCCAGTTAGTAATAGGCGAAGGTGATACATGATATTTTCCGCTTAGTTCTTTAATTTTTCCCAGATTATTCGGATATCAGTATCTTCGTTGATTGATGAGGCAAACTTTATCCAAGAATCTTTTTGGCCTTTCGCCGGATGTAACGAGCTTTGGCTCTCAGTCACTTGAAGGTAGTAAGGTTAACAGTGGTTGGATATTTGCGGAAGGTGTTCCATGCTGCGTTTTTTTCTCTTTTTGCTTTTGTAGAATCACTGTTCCACCAGTGGTTGGTATGCGGACGGTTTCTTATTTGAGACTGTGGGATGGCGGCTGTTGCAGCTGTTAGTATCTGCGTTTTGATATGATCGGTGACAATGTCAATAGCAGAAGACTCAATGATATCCTTGTCAAAAGATACATGTTCAGTAAATTTTGTCCAGTTAGCTCTGGAAAAATTCCATTTCTTTTTTGTTTCTGTTTGTTTGGACTGGGTGGTTTGAATGCTACAAATCAGCGGATAATAGTCACTGTTTACAGGATTGTCACGTACAGTCCACTCTATAGTTGGGAAGAGGATCGGATAGCAGATTGAGAGATCTATTGAAGTGGTTGAGCCAGTAGGAAAATGGATGTAAGTAGGTAATCCAGTATTCAACAGTGTCAAATTCTCTTTGTCAAGTAGCAATTCAATAATCTCGACACGCCCATCTGAGACCAGAGAACCCCACAATGGATGATGTCCATTAAAATCTCCTAATAGATGGATAGGAGACTGTAACTGAGAGATAAGATTTTCCAGATCCTCAATTGTGCATGGACGATTTGGTGGAAGATATATCGAGACTACTGTCAATGTGATACCGATTACTATGTGGGTAGCAACAGCTTCTAATGGCGTTTGCAATGGAATGTGCCCGGAGGGGACTCGTGATACCACTAGTATAGCTCCTCCTCCAGGGGGACTGTTAGTTTCATATCGATCTTTTCTGAAGATAGTATAGTTTTTGACTGAAACAGATATCTTTGTTGTTAAATTCGTTTCTTGTAAGCATATAGCAGCAGAATTTTAACGGTGTATTAGTTCATAGATATCATCAATATTGCTGCGAAAACCTCTGCAATTCCATTGTACGATTTGTTCCATTATTTGGTTTTGTGAGCGGAAGAGGAGTCAGTTTGCTTTTTGTAAGTGGCTTGTTTATATCTGTTGTGTTTAGATTTTTCTTTTCTTGAAAAATTGGGGCGTCTTGTGTCATTGCCTTCTTCCATATCATCATCTGCATGTATTTCAAGCAGATCTTCTGAGTTGGTGGTATTATCTGTGTCCATGCTTTGAAGGTGAGATTTCTTCACGTCAACAGGATCAGATTTCTGCAAATTATCCAATGCTTGACAAGTGGGGACTCTCTGAGATGGAACTGTCAATGGTGTATTATTGCATTGGTCTACTACGTTTAGTGGAGATGGATGATGGTCCGAGAGGACTAATCGAGCCCAGTCTGAGATCGATGTGTCTGGAGGGATAGACACTTCTGTCTGACATACTACTGTTTGATGACAGTAAGTAGTAGAAACATAGGTGCATTTTGGTATACTTAATTTTATTTGTTTTCTTGCCTCTTGGTAGGAAACTTTATTTTCAATTTTATACTTCTGTACTTTTTTCCCCAACTTCCAGAGGTCGCAGTCTTTGGAATATACCGGATGGTTGCCTTTGCAATTTGGACACTGTGGGGTTGATGCCTTACATTCTGTTTGTGAATGAGTTTTACATTCACAGTTTGCACATGTTGCATCTCCAAGGCATTCTGTTTTAGAATGGCCGAATTTCTGGCATTTAAAACATCTTAAGGGGTTCGGAATATATGGCCGAACGGGACAATTTAAATATCCTGCCTTGACTGAAGCTGGTAGGTTTGGAGAACTGAAAGTTAAAATTATACTCCGGGTAGGGAATAAACTGCCATCTTTAAGGATCATTATTCTTTTTGCTTGCGTGACTTTTTGTTCTTTAATTTCCTGAACAATTTCATGAAATTAAATTTCAATAGATCCCATTCAGTGATCACTCCTTTTGAAGAATTGAGGGTGTTATGGGGTGTAATTTGAACTGGGATTCCACTTAAGGATGTGAGACGTAATAATAGTTCAGAGTGTCGAGAATTGGTTGTCTCTGTTAACAAATCTCCAGTTGGAGACGAGTCACCATTTTTGGTGAACCAGCGGCATGTTCGAGGCATCTCTGAATGATGAAGGAGGAGAGCTTTCTCACAGGTTGAGTTGACAGAGAATGTATTATTAGGAAAGCTGGTGATTCCTCTCTGTCAGTGTCTTTTTCATTCTCTTCGAGAGAGAGAGAAGTCACGGTCAGTATCGTATTTGTCACTTTGTTGAGAGCACTTCGGCTCTAAACGTGGAAATTCACTTGTTTCCATCTTTGCTCCTTTTAGTCTCGAGGGTTCGTTTTTCCACCAGGTTACCAGCCCCGCCACGTGGAGACAGGAGCGGTGCCACCAGCGACCAAGCGGTTGTTTATGTTAGTGGATTTGGTTAGTGATATATATAAAGAATAAGAAAAGAAAGGTGGATTGCCTTTCTGGGTTCTTACTTTTAACTTTTAAAGCGCAGAACCACTTCAAGTAAATAAAATAACATCCGCACAAGATACTATATCACTTTGGAGATCCCTCTATAATCACAGGAAGAAAATCGCTTGGCACTCGGCGCCACTGCAGGATTATCTAGACAAGACTTCAGTTATAGCTCGGACACAGCATGGGTTTGTTAAGGGGAAGTCTTCTCTGACTAATTTGTTTGGATACTATGATGTAGTCACAAAGGAACTGGATGCAAAGAATAATTTTGATATCATAAGTTTGGATCTTAGAAAAACCTTTGATACTGCTGCACATGGAAGACTGCTGCACAAATTGGAGCAGTGTGGCATTGGAGGCAAATTGCTGCTATGGATAAAGGGATGGTTGAGTGGGAGAAGACAGAGAGTGGTAATCAATGGACACTGCCCTTCGTGGACTAATATGGAATGTTGGAGTCCCTCAGGGTTCAGTGTTGGATCCATTGTTGTTTTCTGTATTTATAAATGATATGTATGATGGTATATCAGGCTTAATGTCCAAATTTGCAGACGATACGAAGGTCGGCAGGGTTATCAATGACACTAATGACAGTACACCGCTGTAACAGGATCTGGAAAGGTTGAGCAGATGGGCTGAGAACGGGCAAATGAAGTTTAACATTGACAAATGTAAGGTACTACCTATGGGAAACAGCAACCCCCGAGTAACGTATCAACTCTGTGGTACCATACTGACAGTGGGAGAGAATGAAAAGGACCTGGGGGTAATTGTGCAGCAGATATGAATTTTTCTGACAGTGCAAACGGTCTGCAAGAGTAGCTCATGGTGTCTTGTCAATGATATGCAGGAATTTTTCCAGCAGGGATAAGGAGGTGATTATCCCCTTGTATAAAGCAATGGTCAGCCACTCCTTGAGTACTGTATACAGGTCTGGAGGCCTCATTTTAAGAAGGATGTAGAGCTGTTGGAACGACTACAGAGAAGGGCAACAAGATTAGTGAATGGGACGAAGGATTGCTCTTACAAAGAAAGGCTTACGTTTTGCAAATTACAGTGTCTGGAGACTAGGCACCAGCGAGGTGATCTGATGGAGGTGTATAAAACCTTAAATGGTTTGAGCATGATCGATGCTGATGGGTTTCTTCCTCTTGCTCAGAATAATCACCTTAGAGGGCATAAATTCAGATTGAGGAACCACGGTTGTAAGATAGATGGGCGGAAGTTTGCCTTTAGCCAGCGGGTGCCTGATTGCTGGAACTAACTTCCAAACTTCCATCTGTTGTTGCAGAAGTTGGTCGCTTAAATAGATTAAAGGCAGAACTTGACAAACACTTGGAGCTAGTGGATTGATGAAATAAAGGTGTTTTTTTGTTTCTCTTTTTGGCTGATGCTATATAAGTTTGCTTTCTTGCATCATGTGCCTTTGCTAATGCTAATGCTAATATCCCCCTTCCTGGATTCCTATCCAACTTGTGATTAAGGGAAATGATTCCCTGCCACAAAATTACAAACCCATCTTCCTGCCCAGTTGTTTAAGTAAAACTCTAGAAAGAATGTTACACAGACGTCTTACCTGGCTTCTTGAAACTAAAACACTGATGAACAACAATCAGTTTGATTCCAACAGAATAGATGAACTTTGGATCTCATGGTAAAAGCCGAGAAAAACATGCGTAATAAGTCAAAAATGAACAACTTCTAATGGTAATTGTTAATATTTATTTGTACAGCTTGTGCGCTAGGAGGGTTAAAATTTTCATATCAATTTTCACTAATATACTGGTGTGCAAATTTAAGGACCAGTCAGGTTTTCACCTGTAGCTTTAGGAGTCATACTAGATGAGAAACTAAACTTTGTAGAGCACGCAAAATATCTAAGAAATAAAACCCAACAATTAACAGGAAAATTATTGAGAATTGCCCGGAAAAAGTGGAACATAAAATCATCTACACTGGCAATGTATTACAAATGTCTATTCCTACCCATTATATGCTACGGAGCAGGTGCTTGGGCACCCAGCATTAAACACAGCCTAGTAAAAAAATACTTAATGCAGGCACAGAGAATTTTCCTGCTGGCCTCCTCCAGAGCATGTAGAACCATCTCTACATCAGCACTCCAGATAATATGTGGTAAAATACCAATAACATACGAAATTATACAGGTATATCTAAAATACTATAGAAGACAAGGAACCCCACATTCCCTAGGAGAATATACAACAGATCCAAATGAGACAGATAAGGAAGAAAAAAGAAGATTAAGAGAAATGTTCATTACAGACTGGCAAAGAGAATGGAGAGAAGACACCAAAGGGAGAACAACATACCAGTTCATCCCCCTGGCACAGGAAATAAATAAAAACAATAAACCCTGGTTGAGCCCAGATTTATATACTACCTTCCTCCTGTCGGGTCATGGAAGCATAAATGCAAGACTGCATGCTCTGGGGCTGGCTGATTCCCCCAACTGCAGATGCGGATCACTGGAAACCGTACAACATATAATGCTCGAATGCATAAACTACACAGACCTGAGACAACCATTCCAGCTTGTAACAGAAGTGTATCACACTGAGGATTTCCCCAAAGTGCTGGAATCACCAGATAACTTTCAAGCATTAGTAAACTTTGCAACAAGTGCATTCAAAAGAAGAAGAACCCTCCTCGGTATGCCGGAGTAAAGCAAGAGGCAACACACAAGCCTATACCTAAAATTGGGAGAGAGGACACAGCATGGATGGAGACTAACCTACGGAAAGGGACTGATATATATTCTCAGTACCCATGCTAAAAATACCACAATAAAAAGGAATACATGCTGACTGCAGCACTGTCATTTCAGATAGTCATAACAATGGACATAAACTGTACATGTACCATAATAAACAGTACCAGGAACAAAAGACCAGTCAACCCCAACATGGCAAAAGTCTAAGACACAACAAGTGAGTAAGGGAAATGGAGAGTATACCCTATGCCACAGAAATATGACAATAACAAGAAGTAATGATTGCAACATGGAAAACAACAAAAATAAATTCAAGGGCATGGTACTGAACTACATCCTCAGTGCCCATGTTTCAGACAACACGGTGCACTTACCACACAAGTAGTTTAGCACCATTAAGAAAATACATGTTGACTACAATAGTGCCTTCTTAGGGAACCTCAACAACGGTCATAAACCTTATATGTACCACAAATTATCAGTACCAGGCTCACTCAGACCAGTTAACCCTGTCAGTGCCTGGGCCTAGGGCACATCTGGTAGGTATAGGAAGCAGTGAATAATTGTCCTAGATCATGGTAGTAGTGAATAAGTGTCCTAGATCACAGTATGAACCACAAACTATTAGTGCCAAGCTCACTAAGACCAGTTAACCCTACCAGTGCCTGGGCCCAAGGCTCATCTGGTAGGTATAGGAAGTAGTGAATATTTGTCCCAGATCACAGTAGCACTGCAAGAACAAGAAGGAATGATTGAGGCATAGAAGACAACAAGAAGGGAGGAAAGGGAAGGAAAGAGAGTAGAAGGAAAAGGGGAAGAAGAGAGACAGAATAAAATCAAGGGGCAGGTCACTGAATCACATTCCCAGTGCCCATGCCTCAGACAGCTCACCCTGCAAGCAGTTAAGTGCCAATGAGAACAAAGCAGGTTGACTGCAACACTGACATCACAAATTACACCAAGGGCCAAAAACTTTGTACCTCACATCAACAGTACCAGGCACAATAAGGCCAGTTAACCCTAACATTGCCAAAGCCAAAGGCCCATCAAGTGAGCAGAGGTAATGGGGTGAAATTCCCAGGTCACAATAGTATGACATGGACAACAAGCAAAGATTGAGACATGAACAACAACAAAGAAGAAGGGAAGGGGAAGAGAAGAAACTTTGTCCCCTCATTCCCACTCTTGGTCAGGATTGAGCCCTGCAAGAGATGGAATAGTACATCCCTCCCACTCTTGGCCAGGACTGAGCCCTGTGAGAGATGGGGTATAGGGATATCGAAAAGTAAATGATAGTCCTTATATTATTATAGTTTAATTTATTTTATTTTATTTATTTTATTTTAATATATTTTACTTTATTTTATTTATTTTAATTATCTTATTTTATTTTACTTTACTTTATTTTAATTGTTTTATTTATTTTATTTTACTTTACTTTATTTTAATTGTTTTATTTATTTTATTTTATTTTATTTTATTTCATATCTAAGGGGAAATAAAACCAAAAAAGTGTGCCCTGGTAATTCTGAGGGGACCTTCCCTGATGCATTACCCGGCCACACAGGATTAACTTGATGGGACATCAGACGTCCAAAAACTTAACCACAGGACCGGATCAGTCCGTGTCCTCTTAAGATACAGTAGATCCTGGCTGCCTCCATGTGGCTAGGGATGGGAGTGAGGGGCTATGACACAAACCTGCCACAGCCCCCTGCTGCTAAATGCCAGGTGCCGGCTAACACACAACGCAAACACAACACTAATGCACACCTAATTACATATTTCATCTATAAGATGCATTTTTTTTTTTTTTTTTTTTTTTTTTTGTTTTGAGTTAAATATATACGTGAAATTTTGATGCTCTTTTAAGTTCTTTTCTAAGCCGGCAACTTGGCAAAAAGCCTAACAAACGGCGGATATAGGGGAAACCCTGGAAGCCGCTAATAACTTACAAATACACTTTATCTGTATACATGTCGCGAATGGATATATATGTGAGAATGTATATAAATTGTATATAAATCTTGTATCATGTATATATAAATGGATGTATATAAATCGTGAGAATGTATATAGAATTGTGTGTATAAATAAATGTAAAAAAATGTAGCTTCTCACAGGAGTGTCCTGGATATGGGAAAAGCATACCAAAGGAACCTCGTGCGGTACAGAAATGATGAAGGAGGCAACACCAACGCAATAACGGAAACAAAACGGAACAGAGGGACTTTATTCAAAAATGGTAGCATAGCACTGGCTGCCATGATACAGACGCATCACTGTCAAAGGTGGAACAAAGGGAAGAGGTGGTCCTCAGTAGGAGATATGACCATCCCTAATGTCGATGCAGGCTTTGCACCGCCTGTCCATACTTCGAACAATGTTGTTGATAAGTTCTTGAGGTAACATTGTCCATTCCTCTGTCAGCGCCATCTTCAGCTGGTGAACATTTTCTGGTGGGTGTCGACGTGCCGCTAGGCATCTCCCCAGAGCGTCCCATATGTGTTCAATGGGATTTAGATCGCAGGAACGGGCAAGCCAATCCATACGAACAATGTCCTCACTTTCCAAAAGCATATAAACAGCTGCAGTGCAACGGGGTGTGGCGTTATCATCCATAAACTCGAACTCGGGGCCAAGGGCACCTTGGAACAGAAACATGGGAAAGGATTACCTCAGTACACTAGTGTGCACTGGTTACAGTACCGCCTTACAGTATCTGGAGTTGTGTACAAGATAACGCCTCCCCGGACGAGAACACCTCGACCACCATATCGATCCGTATGTTTGCGGGGTGACACCGTGGGCCAACCTCTCTCCAGATTAGCTGACGTCCGGAATCGCTGCTGAGACTGAATATATTCTCATCAGTACAGAGTACCTTAAATAAAGATTTTGTGTTTTGCACACCAGTGTATTAGCCTATGGATTTATTAAATTATATATATATATATATATATATATATATATATATATATATATATATATATATATATAATCAGCCATTTTCAATCCACTGCAGGATGAAGGCCCCTCCAGCAACTTTCCAGTTCCTTCTGTTTTGTGCAATGGCCATCCATTTACTACCCACAAACTCTTGAATTTCATCTGTCCACCTTCGTCGTTGTCTTTTCTGCTTTTCTTCTAGCTCCTCTTGTTGGGTACCATTCTGTTATTTTCTTTGTCCATCTGTCCTCATGTCATCGCGCTATGTGTCCTGCCCAAGACCATTTTAGTTCTTTAGTTTTGATAAGAATATCCTTTAATTGAATTTGCTGCCTAATCCATGTGTTTCTCTTCTTATCTAACAGTCTGATTCCCAATATAATTAACCAGTTTGCTTTTGCATACAGGAGACTTATTTAAAGGCAAATGATGATCCCACCATGCATAACATTACCATCATTCGTAAGGATAGAATTGTGGATGGTCCTGCCCACGGAGGAGTCGCAATCGTCGTCGGCAACCAGATCCCATTTCAGGCTTTGCAGCTTACAACTAGCATTGAAGCTGTAGCAATTCGCCTTACAGTGGGGTTGTTATTAACTGTCTGCTCTGTTTATTTGCCACCTGGGACCCCTCAACGTGGGCACCTGTACGTGGTGAGGGGACCTCCCAGTGACGCTGCTGGACTTCCAGACTAGCATCACTGGGATCCAACGCCCACAGCCTAGGTTCCGGGCTTACATCAATGGAATCCGGCGTGTTTGCCGTGCGCTGCGACCCGTGGAAATTCGGAAAGGGGGATCCTGGTGGTTGAGGGGCCCAGCTCCAATACACCACTTTGGCACCTACTTCGACAAGACGGGTGGTCCTGGAAGGCCCGGCTAGGATCAATCGGCTAGTAGGTTCGCCTGCGAGGGTCAACCGTGTCAATGCCACGCCCCTACCCTCATGGTCCGAGGGACAGGATTCAGGCTGGCGGCGGTGCGGGTATAGTGTCTGGGTAGCCCTGGCGTCCCACTCCCGAGCGCATTTATTGCATGCCGGGTAGTGGGCGTCCCTTTGGGCTCCGTGGTGGGTGGGGAGCCCGGGCACTGAACAATTTAAAAACCTATATGAATCCTGATAAACATATTTCTTCAGGGGCCCCAACCCGGTCCCTATCTGCAAACATAGACGAAGACCCAGATAGTATCATTAGTACAAAGAGGCAGCGAACAGAAGTAACATCAGGGCCTGTACCAAGGTTCCTAATAATGCACTCAACCGGTGAAAAACCGATTGGTAAAATGTCGCCCTTTTTCATTCAAAAAGGGTTGGATGGGTTAGCAGGTTCACCCAAGTCAGTTAAGAGGCTCCGTTCTGGAGACCTCTTAATTGAAACTAAAAATGACAGGCAATCCGAACATCTACTCCGAACAACATCAATCGGAGGAATCCCTATAACAGTGACACCACACAGAACACTCAATTCATCTAGAGGTGTCATTTCGGAGTGGGACCTTCTCGACGTATATGAGGAGGAAATCTGCTCCGAATTAAAACCACAGGGAGTCATTGCCGTCAAGAGAATCACTGCGCGAAGGGATGGAAAAATTGTTAAAACCAGGAGCGTTATCCTGACTTTTAACACTCCTAAACCTCCTGATGAGATTAAAGCTGGATACATCAACTGTCCAGTACGTCCATACATTCCGAACCCTTTACGGTGTTTTAAATGTCAGAAGTATGGACATTCTCAAATGGCCTGCCGTGGAGTCCTTGCATGCGCCCGGTGTGGTGCAAAGGACCACGAAACAACAGCATGTTCAGCCGCAAAACCCACCTGTATTAACTGTGAAGGCGAACATCCGGCCTACTCACGAGCATGCCAGAGGTGGAAAGAAGAAAAAGAGATTCAACGGCTGAAGGCAGAGCTTAACATATCATACCAGGAGGCAAGGAAATCGGTGAAACCCCTGAATACCAACAGACCTACCTACGCCCAAAAGGTAGCAGGGAGATGTTCCGTCGGAACTCAGACGGACATGACCATTCCTCCAAAGGAGTCTTTCACTCCCATCGCGCGGTATCTCTTAAGTTCTCAAAAACCTGCACAAAAGGACCAATCAGCTGCCACTCCTATATCGGTACCTCCTGATGCTCCACAAATAACAAAGACAATTATGAAAGAAAAGAATAAGAAAGGGGAAGTCTCCCCTAGTACCCAAGAAAAGATGGATGTCGAGCAGAAGGAGGTACCCGAAGAGTCAGTCTTGGAACTCTTCGCGGAGGAGGAAATGGACACGGGACAGCGTCCATTCTTCCCCAAAAAGGACAAATCCAAGACTGATAAAAGTAAGCCCTCAGCACCTCGGAAGCCGCCTGATGGACCCACCAAGCCAAAATAATGGCTAAATTCCTACAATGGAATTGTCGTGGATTCCGGCGAAACATTGATGACATCAAGGCCCTCCTGCAAAAGCACGAGCCAGTTTGCTTTTGCTTGCAGGAGACATATCTAAAGGCAAATGATGATCCCACCATGCACAACATCTCACTTTTTCGAAAGGATAGAATTGCGGATGGCTCTGTACATGGGAGAGTGGCTATCCTCGTGGGTAGCCAGACCCCAGTGCAGCCCTTGCTAATTACAACTAGCATAGAGGTTGTTGCAATTCGCCTTTCAGTGGGATTTTTAATAACTGTGTGCTCCATTTATTTGCCACCTGGGACTGACATCACCCAGGCAGACCTTGATGATCTTCTAACGCAGCTGCCTCCCCCTTTCTTACTTCTCGGGGATTTTAATGGACATAACACCCTGTGGGGTAGTGCTAACATCAACAGAAGGGGACGAGTCATAGAGCATATGCTAAATGACAATGACCTTTCCCTTCTAAATAATGGAACAAACACCTTCTTCCACATGCCTACCCGTACGTTTTCTGCCATTGATCTCTCTATCAGCTCGCCTTCTCTTCTCTCTTCACTTACCTGGGAGGTAGAAGGGAATCTGTATGGAAGTGATCACTTCCCCGTGATAACCACCTTAATTACTGGGAGACCTTGTCTTCCTGTCAGGTTACCGCGGTGGAAGTTTGATCAAGCTGACTGGAGTGCCTTTCAACAACTGGCAAAATTTGACAACTCTACATTCAGTCAGGAGCCTATCAATGATGCAGTTACGTACATAACAGAAAATATTGTCCATGCAGCTGCAACCACAATTCCAAAACCATCCACCCGGTTTCCTCCATTTCCAAAGCCATGGTTGAATCCAGAATGCACAGCAGCTAAAAAGGCTCAAAACAGGGCTTGGGGGATATTTCGAAGATATCCTACCACAGTCAATCTGTTAGCCTTTAAACGTGCCCGAGCCAAAGCACGCTACATCCGCCGTCAGAGTCAAAGGGAATCGTGGGTCCGTTTCACATCATCCATTACCCAGACGACCAGTACTAAGGTGGTCTGGGAAAAAATCCGGGAAATGAAGGGAAAATACACAGCACACCCCTCATCGGTCCTTGAATATAATGGATGTACTATTGCAGACTCTACTGCAATAGCCAATGCTCTTGGGGAAACTTTTTCTAACATCTCTGCAACATCACCTTACTCCCCAGAGTTTCTGGTCTTAAAGCACAACATTGAAAAATGGGCCCTTAACTTCACATCAAAGGGTTCCCACCCATACAATGGGCCGTTTAATATCAATGAGCTGAAAACAGCACTCGCCCGTACAAAGGCTACAGCTGCTGGACCAGACAACATCCATTATGAAATGATCAATCATCTTTCACCAGAATCCAAGGACCATGTGCTCTTCCTGTACAACAGAATCTTCCTCGAAGAGCATTTTCCGGATACCTGGCGCAAGGCAACTATTCTTGCTTTTGCTAAGCCAGGAAAGGATCCTACATGTCCAAAAAACTATCGTCCCATTGCTCTGACCAGCTGTCTGTGCAAAATATTGGAGAGAATGGTCAATGCCCGTCTCTTATGGTATTTAGAATCGAACGACCTTCTCTCCCGCTTTCAGTGCGGCTTCCGAAGAAACAGGTCCACACTAGACCACTTAATTAGACTGGAAACATCTATTCGAGATGCTTTCCTAAAAAGAGAACACTTGGTGTCGGTGTTCTTTGACATGGAAAAAGAGTACGACACAACTTGGAGATTTGGTATTTTAAAAGACCTTTACAACCTTGGTCTAAGAGGCCACCTTCCAATTTTTATTAAAAAATTTTTATCCTGCCGTTATTTCCAAGTTCGTGTAGGATCCTCCCTTTCGCGGCCTTTTTGCCAAGAGGAGGGGGTACCACAAGGATCTGTCTTAAGTGTTACGCTTTTTGCCATTAAAATAAATTCTATTTCGGAACAACTTCCTCCAACTATAAACAGTGCACTCTATGTCGATGACTTCAGCATGTTCTCTCAATCATGCAATATGAGGGTTATTGAGAGACAACTGCAACAAGCTATTGACCGTGTTAACATCTGGGCCACGGCCAATGGTTTCAGGTTCTCACCGGAGAAGACCGTTTGCGTCCATTTTTGTCGCAAACGTAACCTCCACCCCGAGCCTGAATTACGACTTGGACAAAGCACCATTCCAGTAGTATCAGAGGCGAAATTCCTGGGACTCATTTTTGACAAAAAGCTGACATTTGTCCAACACATTCGTCAGCTTCGCACAAAGTGCACGAGAGGGCTTCACATCCTCCGCTCTCTCTCCTCTACCTCTTGGGGTGCAGACCGCTGCACTCTTCTACGTCTGTACCATGCACTTGTACGCTCAAAATTAGATTATGGGTCTCAGGTCTTTTCATCTGCCAGAAATAGCGCTGTTCGTTGGCTTGACCCCGTCCATCATCAAGCCATCCGTATTGCTTCTGGTGCTTTTAGAACTTCGCCTGTCCAAAGTCTGTATGCCGAAGCAAATGAACCATCTTTGTCGCTTCGGCGAATGCAGTTGTCTCTGCAATATGCCTTCAAGCTGAAGTCCCTACCACACCATCCCACGTGGACATCCGTTTTCGAGCCACGATGGGAAAATCTTTATAACACACGACGTACTGCCAATCGGCCATTCGGCATTCGTGTTCAGGAGCTACTCAATAAGCTTAACATGTCGGTAGACAAGGTTGCTCAATCACCAAAGGAGCCCCTTCCACCCTGGCATGCACAAACACCAGCATGTGACTTCTCGCTCAAACTTGCGACGAAGTCTAATACTCCAGCCTCTGTCTACCTTCAGCTCTATTCACAACACCGTGCAGAACATTCTGACTTCTTGCCAGTTTATACAGACGGCTCGAAGTCAGAATCGTATGTGGGATCTGCTGCTGTTTTTCCAGATAAAACCATATCAGAGCAGATACCCCTTGACTGCAGCATTTACACTGCAGAGCTGCATGCGATAGAGTTAGCTCTAGATCACATAACAAAACACCGATACCAACGGTGTATTATATATGCCGATTCAATGAGTGCACTGCAGGCTTTATCAGCGATGTCACGCACTAATCACCCAACCCTGTCCCGAATTCAGCAGATAATATACAATCTCTATACAACTGGATTCGATATCCGCTTCTGCTGGATCCCCAGTCACATCGGGATTAGAGGAAATGATTTGGCTGACAATGCAGCCAAATCGGCAGCCCTGACGGATAATCTTGACCTGTTAGTCCCCTATACAGACTACAGGCAAGTTATCCGTAGTAACCTGCATTCTGAGTGGCATGATTCGTGGCATCGCCTGGTTACTGCGAACAAGCTGCGTCGAATTAAGCCTGTGATCCATCCTTGGCGGTCCAGCTTACGCAAGGATCGCAAGGAGGAAGTTGTTCTTGCTCGGCTCCGCATAGGACACTGTCATTTAACACACTCCTTTTTGCTGAGGGCTGATGACCCTCCTATGTGTGAGCAATGCGACACCATTTTAACCGTCCAACACATTTTATGTGATTGTTCCAGTTTTATAAATGCTCGTTGTACTGCTTTTACCCATCTGACTGAGCCGTATACACTCAGTCAGATTTTAAATGACAACGACAATGTGTCAGCAGTTTTTAAATTTTTAAAGTTGATCAATATGTATACACTCATATGAAATATATAATTTGCTTTTATCATTGTACTGATTTTATTTATTTATATGATTTTATGTGTTTTTAGGCGACGTAACTTTTTTTACAAATTACCAGTCTTACCTTTTTATATTTTAACATTTTCCTGGCGCACTATAACCCTGCTGTTTTTGCGCCATAAAAATTAAATCAATCAATCAATCAATCCACCTGGGATTGACATCCCCCAGAAAGACCTTGATGATCTTATCATGCAATTGCCTTCCCCTTGTTTAATTCTTGGGGGTTTCAATGGAAATAACACTCTGTGGGGTAGTGCTGACATCAATGGAAGGGGACGAGTCATAGAGCATATGCTCACTGACAATGATCTCTCCCTCCTAAATGTGGGAACAAACACCTTCTACCACATGCCTACCCGTACATTCTCTGTCATTGATCTTTCTATCTGCTCCCCTTCTCTCCTTCCTTCACTTACTTGGGAAGTAGAAGAAAATCCATATGGAAGTGATCACTTCCCCGTGATAACAACCCTAACTAGTGGTAGACCCTGCCTGCCATTTAGTTTACCGCGGTGGAAGATTGATCAGGCTGACTGGAATGCCTTTCAATATCTGGCAAACTTTGACATCACTACAGTCAGTCAGGAGCCAATCAATGAAGCAGTCATGTATGTCACAGAAACGATTGTCCAAGCAGCTGCAATTGCAATCCCAAAATCATCCAGCCGGTTCCCACTATTCCCCAAACCTTGGTGGAATTCAGAATGCACGGCAGCAAAAAAAGCACAAAACAAAGCGTAGGGGATATTCCGCCGATATCCCACCACTGAAAATTTAATATCATTCAAACGTGCACGTGCAAAAGCACGTTATGTACGACGTCAGACCCAAAGGAAATCTTGGATTCGTTTTACATCTTCCATAACTCAGGCTGCTAGCTCAAAAGTAGTCTGGGATAAGATCCGGAAAATGAAGGGAAAATATTCACCATGCCCTTCAGTGATCCTCGAGCACAACGGATGTCCAATTGCAGATCGAACTGCAGTTGCAAATATTTTAGGGGAAACATTTGCAAAAATCTCTGCAATAACATCTTTTCCCGCAGAGTTTCTGGCCCTGAAAAAGAAAAGTGAGAAAAACCCACCGAACTTCTCTTCAAAAGGGCTTGAATCGTATAACAAGCCCTTTTTACAGGAAGAGTTAAATACAGCACTCTCTCTCACACATGCAAGTGCCGTGGGGCCTGATGACATCCATTACGAAATGCTTAAACACCTCTCGCCACAGTCAAAGGATCACCTTTTAATTCTGTTTAACAGAATTTTTATTCGCAAACAATTTCCGGATTCCTGGCAAAGGGCTATCGTCCTTGCTTTCCCAAAGCCAGGAAAAGACCCTAGCAATCCAAGTAACTATCGTCCTATTGCTCTGACAAGCTGTTTGTGCAAAGTCCTGGAAAGAATGGTTAATGCACGCCTCGTATGGTATTTAGAAACAAATGGTCTGCTTTCCAGGACACAGTGCGGCTTCCGAAGAAATCGATCCACTCTGGATCATTTAATCCGATTGGAAACGTCCATTCGTGATGCTTTTATTAAATCCGAGCATTTGGTAGCAGTTTTCTTTGATATTGAAAAAGCGTATGACACAGCCTGGCGATTTGGGATTTTAAAAGACCTCTATAATTTTGGTCTTAGAGGTAACCTTCCTGTTTTTATTAAAAACTTTCTTTCGAATCGCCAATTTCAAGTCCGTTTAGGATCCACCCTCTCTCGAGTTTTCTCTCAGGAAGAGGGAGTTCCACAAGGATCCGTTCTAAGTGTCACGCTTTTCGCAATCAAAATAAATTCTATCGCAGATCAACTTCCACCCACTGTAAACAATGCCCTCTATGTTGATGACTTTGCTATTTTTTGTCATTCATGCAATATGAGGGTCATTGAAAGGCAACTGCAGAAAACCATTGACCATCTTACAGCTTGGTCTTTGGCTAATCGGTTCAGATTTTCATCATAGAAGACTGTTTGTGTACACTTCTGTCGCAAACGTAATCTTCATCCTGACCCAGAATTAAGGCTTGGGCAAAATAACATCCCAGTTGTAGCAGAATTCAAATTCCTTGGACTTATTTTCGACAAAAAGCTGACATTTTTACAACATATTCGTCAGCTGAGGACAAGATGTATCAAAGGGCTTAACATCCTTCGTGCCCTTTCTTCAACCTCATGGGGCGCAGATCGTGCTACCCTTCTTCGTCTCTGCCGGGCACTTGTCCGTTCCAAACTCGACTATGGGTCTCAGGTCTATGGTTCTGCTAGAGATAGTGCACTTCGGTGGTTAGATCCAATCCACCATCAAGCCATCCGGACAGCCACTGGAGCATTTCGCACATCTCCTGTCCAAAGCCTTTACGTTGAAGCAAATGAACCATCTCTGTCTCTTCGACGTAAGCAGTTGTCCTTACAGTACGCCTTCAAACTAAAATCCCTGCCCGATCATCCCACGTGGCCATCCGTTTTTGAGCCGGGCTGGGAAAACCTCTATAACACCCGTCGGACTGCCAATAAACCTTTTGGTATTCGCATTCAAGGGCTGCTGAATGAACTAAACTTGACGGTAGACAAGGTTGCCCAGTCACCAAGGCAATTCTTTCCTCCCTGGCATGCTTATTTTCCAAATTGCGACTTCTCCCTTGAGATCTGGGAGAAGGCTACTACACCGCCATCTGTCTACCAGCAACTCTTTGCATCACATAGACAGCAGTATTCTGACTTTCTGCCAATCTATACAGATGGCTGAAAGTTAGAATGTTATGTGGGATCTGCTGTTGTGTTCCCTCACAAAACATTATCCTATAAGATCCCACAAGAAACTAGCATTTATACTGCAGAGTTGCATGCAATACAAACAGCCCTAGACCACATTAAAAATCGCGACTACCAGAGGTGTATGATTTATTGCGATTCATCGAGCGTGTTACAGGTTCTGGTATCGGTGAGTTTTAACCCTCATCCAATCCTGTCCAGGATCTGGCAGATTCTTTTTTCTCTCATGAAACTAGAATTCGATATTCGCTTTTGCTGAATCCCAAGCCACATTGGGATCCTGGGAAATGAATCGGCTGATACCGCTGCCAAATCATCAGCCATTTCCCTGGATAATCATTGCCTGTCAGTCCCCTATACAGACTACAGGCAAATAATACGTTCTAAATTATTTTCCCAATGGCAAGATTCTTGGAACGGACAGGCCACAAATAAATTACATCGCATTAAGCCTGTAATTACGCAATGGCAGTCCAGTCTACGCAGGGTCCGAAGAGAGGAAGTTGTTCTTGCTCGGCTCCGCATAGGTCATAGTCATCTAACCCATTCCTTCTTGCTGAGGGCGGATGACCCACCTATGTGCGAGATGTGCAATGTTATTTTAACCGTCCGTCATATTTTAATAGAATGTCCTGTTTTTATAGAAGCACGACGTTCGTATTTTACCGCTTTTAATAATTTGACTGAGCCATTTACACTCAGTCAGATTATAGGTGACAGAGACAATATGTCCGACGTCTTTAACCTTTTAGAATCTTTTAATTTTTATACAAAGATCTAAGCTTTTATACCTTTTATGCTTTTAATTGTACCTTTTTTTTACATTAAAATTAATTGCTTGACGTGGTAGCCTTGCCTACCAAAATGTTTAGTAACGTTTTAAACTTGACGGCGCATTATGGCCTTAGCTGCCAATGCGCCATAAAACACCACATCTTCCTCTTTCTCAGAATAATCACCTTAGAGGGCATAAACTGAAATTGAGGAAAGACGGTGTAGGATAGATGTGCGGAAGTTTGCATTTAGCCAGCGGGTGGCTGATTGCTGCAACAAACTTCCATCTGTCGTTGCAGAAGTTGATAGCTTAAATAGATTAAAGGCAGAACTGGACAAACACTTGGAGCTAGTGGATTGATGAAATAAAGGTGTTTTTTTTTCTCTTTCTGGCTGATGCTATATAAGCTTGCTTTCTTGCATCATGTGCTTTTGCTAATGCTAATGCTAATATCCCCCTTCCTGGATTTCTATACACATTGTGATTAAAGGAAATGATTCCCTCCCACAAAATTACAAACCGATCTTCCTCCCCAGTTGTTTAAGTAAAACTCTAGAAAGAATGTTACACAGACGTCTTACCTGGCTTCTTGAAACTAAAACACTGATGAGCAACAATCAGTTTGATTCCAACAAAATAGATGCACTTTGGATCTCATGGTAAAAGCCGAGAAAAACATGCGTAATAAGTCAAAAATGAACATTTTCTAATGGTAATTGGTGATATTTATTTGTACAGCTTGTGCGCTAGGAGGGTTAAAATTTTCATATCAATTTTCACTAATATACTGGTGTGCAAACTTAAGGACCAGTCAGGTTTTCACCTGTAGCTTCTCACAGGCCCAGGTGCTAAATGATTTGTTGATTAGTTGGTCAAAACTTTATCATTGCGACTTGCTTGGTCTTGTGATAGTGCGGCTGTTTGTTTGGATCCCTGAACAACAAATTGTTTGAAGAGGCTCTTCCTCCAAGTGGTCTGGGCTGGGCAGCTGAGGTGATTGTTCCTTCAGCTGGCAGATAGAGCCTGTTTAGGACTGGTTCTTTTTGTAATTTCGTGTAATCAAAATTTGTGAGTGGTTAAGAAGGTTGTAGAGTATAATGCCAAGAACTAGGAAAACGATTCCGGTTCCTCCAGTGGAAGAGTCAGAATCAGAAGAATCTTCGGAGGAGAACTTGGAGTCTTTAGTTGAAGAAGAATCAGGAGAGGTCTCGAGTAGACCACCTGTAAAGAAAAGAATTCCAGATGGGAAGAGTTCAAGAGAGAAGACACCTTTAGATTCACAGGAGAAGTCCTTGGAATATGCACGGTGTATCTTAGAACCTACCACCTTGGAGAATTTGGATTTTTATAGAAGTAAATTAAGGTTTTTTGTATCGGCTGTAAATAAGCCAAGTGCACACGATCTGGATATTGTAATGGGATACTGGGACAAGATGGCTGAGTTGGTGCAGTCTTTGACTGTTCGAAATGTGCTCCTTGAGACTAAGTTGAGCACTTTGATGGAACAGAAAGAAAAAGAAGTGACTGATCAAAGATCATATGCAGAGGCTGTCAGTTCCAGTGAGGTAAAGTCCAAGAATAAAATGATTATAGTGAAGGCAAAGGCGGACAAATATAGTACTAGTGACCAAGTTAAGAGCGAGTTGATGGGACGAGTTGCCCCTGTCTTAACTGACGTCAAGATAGTATCGGTTCGACCTATAAGGAATAAAAGGGTAATGATCGAAACTGCTTCTGAAGTTGATGTCAAGAAAATTGAAGAGTGTACGGAGGTACAAAAGCTTGGGATGGAGGTTGAAAGGCCCCTTCGTCGGTTGCCAAGATTAGTAATTTTTGATGTTGATTCAGATGTAGATCGAGAGTCCCTAAAAAATGAATTGTGGAAAAGGAATTTGGTTGACGGATTCGTCAATAAAGACCAAATTCTTTCCGAAATAAAAATACTTGCAAAAAATAAGGCAAGGAACTCTCCAGGGTACAATGTAGTGGTGGAGGTTTCCCCACGTGTAAGGAGATATTTGTTAAAATATTCAAGAATGTTTTTGAATTGGAGCTCACACCGTGTTCGGGAGTTGTGGACACCGACGCAATGTTATAAATGTATGGCGTATGGCCATGTGGCCCGGTACTGTGATGCGGGCGAGTTCTGCAGTCATTGTGCCGGGAGTGGTCATACCTTTAAGTCTTGTACACAAAGAGCGGATGCTTCAAAATGTGTAAATTGCTGGAGGAGGAAGGTGCCTTCTGCACATGGTGCTAATGATCGAACTTGTCCAGAATATTTAAAGGCGGTTGATACCTTAAAGAGAAGAACTGAACAAGATTAGTTTGGTATCATGTGGAGGTACACCCCTTTTAGTAATTGTAGGAAGACGTCTCCCGGTGGTGACTGGGGGTCGTCGGTCACAGTAACGTCAGTGTTGGGGTTCGCAGGGACTGGACTGGTGTGAGTATGTTCAGTATTGTATGATCAATTTTGTTATTATGAATTTTTTGAAAGATCAATTGTTATTATTATTTAGTCTGGCAGGTACCAGACTATGTTTCACTAGATAGAGTAACCTACCTCCTCGTGGTGGCGACGGAAACTCGTGGTGGGGGCGGAGATGCCGACTCCGCCGCGAGGCTAAAGGTTGTGCTGTCTTTTGATTTATGTCATTAGTCAAGTTAGACTTTTGTAATTGTTTGTTGTTTTGTTAAAGATTGATTGATCAAGGTTATTAACAAATAAAACAGTTATGATTGTAAGGGGCAGGTGAGCTACGGCTCAGGGGGCCATTTGGTTTAGCTTGATTAAATGTAGCTTCTCACAGGAGTGTCCTGGATATGGGAAAAGCATACCAAAGGAACCTCGTGCGGTATAGAAATGATGAAGGAGGCAACACCGACGCAACAACGGAAACAAAACGGAACAGAGGGACTTTATTCAAAAATGGCAACATAGCACTGGCTGCCACGATACAGATGCATCACTGTCAAAGGTGGAACAAAGGGAAGAGGTGGTCCTCAGTAGGAGATATGGCCATCCCTAATGTCTATGCAGGCTTTGCACCGCGGGCCCATACTTAGAACAATGTTGTTGATAAGTTCTTGAGGTAACATTGTCCATTCCTCTGTCAGCGCCATCTTCAGCTGGTGAACATCTTCTGGTGGGTGTGGACGTGCTGCTAGGCATCTCCCCAGAGCGTCCCATATGTGTTCGATGGGATTTAGATCGCAGGAACAGGCAAGCCAATCCATACGAACAATGTCCTCACTTTCTAAAAGCATATAAACAGCTGCAGTGCAACGGGGTGTGGCGTTATCATCCATAAACTCGAACTCGGGGCCAAGGGCACCTTGGAACAAACACATGGGGAAGGATTACCTCAGTATAGTAGCGTGCACTGGTTACAGTACCGCCTTACAGTATCTGGAGTTGTGTACAAGATAACGCCTCCCCATACGAGAACACCTCGACCACAATATCGATCCATATGTTTGCGGGGTGGCACCGTGTGCCAACTTCTCTCCAGATTAGCTGACGTCCAGAATCGCTGCTGAGACTGAACATATTCTCATCAGCAAAGAGTACCTTAAGTAAAGATTTTGTGGTTGTAACCTTTAGAAGTAGTGTTGGTCTTTAAGTTTTGCACACCAGTGTATTAGCCTATGGATTTATTAAATTATATATATATATATATATATATATGATCAAATTAATCCGAAAATTAAATAAAGTATATATTAAAAATAAATAACAAAAAATAGCAGGAAAGCTAATATCAGTGACAGCAGAAAAGCACAATCCACTACATATTGAAACGGGTGCCATTGAGGGGGCACCACTAAATTTCTTTCAATTGGCTTAATTTTCTAAATTATTTTAGGAACATTGCTTCAACACTACCCTCTTCTTCTTTACCCCCCCTCCCCCCGTTTTCTGTTATGTTATTTTATTTGGTTAAATTTTTTTTCACTCTACTGGTTTGCCATGCTACCTGCAAATATCCTATTTTAATTTAGCTTATATATATATATATATATATATCATATCTTCGAGCTATGTGTCCTGGCCAAGACCATTTTAGTTCTTTAGTTTTGATAAGAATGTCCTTTACTTGAGTTTGCTGCCCAGTCCTTGTGTTTCTCTTCTTATCTAACAGTCTGATTCCGAATATAATTCGTTCCATTCTTCGCTGTGTAGTTCTTAGCTTCTCTTCCATTCTTTTGGTGAGTGCCCAAGTTTCACTTCCATAAGTCATGGTGGGGAGTATACATTGATTCATTATTTTACGTTTTAGACAAACTGGGATATTGCTCTTCAGTACGTGACTATATTTCCTGAATGCTATCCATCCAAAATTTATTCTTCTCTTGACTTCCAGCCATTTATCATTATTACAACTAATAACTTGTCCCAGATAAGTATATGACTCCACGTTTTCAATTACTGCTCCTTCAATCATTATTTCCCTTTCCGTGGCATACTTGTTCATCATTACTTTTGTTTTAGCCATATTCATCTTTAGTCCAAAATCCTTACTAACTGTGCATAACTGAATAAGATTTTCCTCTAATTCTTTGGGATCGTGGCTTATGACCACAATGTCATCTGCAAATCGTAAATGGTTTAGGTACTCTCCGTTCACATTGACTCCTTTCTGCGACCAGTCTAATCTTCTGAAAGCTTCCTCAAGGGCAGCAGTAAACAGCTTCGGAGATATTGTGTCTCCTTGTCGAACTCCTTTTTCGATTTTAAATTTCCTACTGTCTTTGTCTAGTCTAATAAAGGATGTAGCACTCTCATATATTTTCTTCAAAATCATAATATATGGAGTATCTATGCCTTGTCTTTCCAGTGCCCGAAACATTGCCTTATGCTGTATGGAGTCAAATACCTTTTTATAATCCACAAATGCCAGGCATAATGGTGTTTTATATTCATTTGCTTTCTCCATTAGCTGTGATATTACGTGAAGGTGATCCATAATTGAGAATCCTCTCCTAAAGCCAGCTTGCTCTTTCGGTTGATTCTAATCAAGTATTCTTTCTAATCTGTTAGTAATGACCCTTGTGAACAACTTGTAGATGTGGGATAACAAGCTAATTGGTCTATAATTTATTCCACTCCTTGGGCGTCACACCTTTTCTAATGCATTTTGTGAAGAGTATTGCCAGTTTCTGCGTCATATCTCCTCCTCCCAATTTTAACAACTCTACAGTAACTTCATCTTCCCCATACGCTTTCTGATTCTTCATTTTCTTAAACGCATGTTCTACCTCATCAGTAAGGATATGTGTTACTAATTTGTGATTCATCTTCCCCACTGCTGGTTTAATTCCCTCGCTCCTTGTATAATTCTCTATAGTAGTCTTCTGCAATTTGAATTATGCCTTCTCTGCTGTTTATAAGTACACCATCGCTATTCTTCAGTTTCAGTATCATTTGTCTTTCTGTATTACTGCTCATGACCGCTTAATTTAAGTCCTTTGTTTTCCCTTAATGCTTGTTCTACTTTTCTTCAGTTAAATCATCTTATGTCCTCTCTGAATGGCCCCGGGTGCCAAGCAAATTCGAGGTCAAGCGATTTATCTGCGATATATGGAATGCTTATCAAAAGCGACTAAAGTTATTTCTAAGTTTCTCTTAGCAGCCTTATTTTTAAAACCATTCTATACTTGAAAAGCCACATGTTACAACACAGTAAGGAAACTCACCTTTCTTTATTTATCTACATATTTCTATTTCCACTAACCGATTAATACTTCAACCGCTGGGCCTCCTAGCGGCACTGCTCCTGCTTTCCCGTGGCGGAGCCAGAAAGGTTGGCAGATAAGTCCTCTTGCCAAGGGCTAAAAGGAGCAAACATGGCAAATACAGACCATGCAGACATGGAAAATGACAATCCGAAAAGACAGAAGACTGATTCAATGGAGCAACCCAGCCCAACTTTCTTAATCTTCCACTGTCTTAGTAATCAGCCTACGAGTAAACTATCTCCCTTTGTTATAGAGAAACATCTGGAAGGTATTGCAGGATCATCCAAGACGGTGAAGAGACTGCAATCTGGAGACTTACTAGTACAAAATCACGAGCCACAGACATTCCGAGAAGCTGTTGCAATCCTAAATTCATCTAAGAGTGTGGCATCCAATTGGGATCTATTAAATGTCACCGAGGAAGAAATAACTCAAGAGCTGCAGGGACAAGACGTAACTGAAGCAAGATGAATAATGATTAAAAGAGATAATCAACTTGCACCTACCAGAAATATTATTCTCACCTTCAATACACCCAACTTCCCTCCTCTGTAAAAGCAGGTTATTTACTTTGCCGCATTCGCCCCTACATTCCAAACCCTTTAAGATGTTATAAATGCCAAACGTATGATACAAGGTTCAGAACAAAATCACTTACCAAGAAGCGAGAAAACTAGTTGCACCTACTGAAACCAAAAATATGACCTATGCCAATGCTGTAAAAAAGTATCAAACAGTCTCCACTGAAACTGATGTAACAGTTCACACAAACAAATCAATTTCTGATTTGGCAAGAATTGTTGTCTCTGAGCAACAACCAAGTATACGTATGCAACAATCCAAGTTCTCTGACCAGGCAAATAATACTCCTCTGACAATACCAGCGTTATCTTCTACTGCAGTCACAGATACCATATCTCACAGTACAAACGCAAATGTAATGAAATATATTCAGAACACAACCAGGGACACAGAGGACACATCCATACAGGAAGATCCGCTTCTATAAATCTATGCAGAAGACGAAATGGAGACTGGTCGGCCAGTTTTCTCCAAAAAAGATAAACCAAAATTGGAACGTCATAAGCCAGTAACCTTTATAAAGCAGTCAGATACAGCTCCCTCAACTAAACACAAATAATGCCTTGTATTTTACAATGGAACTGCAGAGGCTTTCGTTGCAACACAGATGATATCCATGATATAATTAACCGAAATTCTCTAGTTTCTCTTTGTCTTCAGGTAACTTACCTAACCTCGCAAATTTCTCTTTCGATAAAGAACTATTGCCTTTATCGAAGAGATCGCAATACAGCAAATATTGCCCATGGTGCTTTAGCAATCCTGATAAATGCAAAGATCCCAACTAAACACATTGCACTTCAAACTGAATTAGAAGCTGTTGCTGTTCGTATAACTCTCCGTATTTCAATGACACTTGTCTTAATCTACCTACAACCACACCATACTTAGTGTTGAAAAGATCTTGAAGATCTCTTCATACAGATACCTTACAGTTCTCTGTATATTAGGGGATTTTAACGGTCACCACCCGTTATTGGGTGATCCTAAAGTAGACAGACGTGGCAGACTCATTGAATGCTTTCTAGAGGCACAAAACCTCACCAGACTCAATACTGGTGCACACATTCACATACAGCTCCCAACTGGATACACCTCAGCAATAGATCTCTCCATTTGTTCTCCAGTACTGGTCCCGACCATAGAGTGGTACGTTATAAATGATTCTATGGGCAGTGACCACTTTCTAATCGCATGCAGTTTTGTAATAGCTCAAACTACTTCAACCACACTCTGCAGGAAACGGAAATTTGTCCGAGCGGAGTGCTCAAAATTTCGGCCATCAATCTCTTTTGATGAGGAAAAAATCCAACTCCTTGATAATGTAAGATCACAGATTACATCCCATCAGATCTAAAAGTGGCCAAGTACACAATACCAATATCCAATCCCTCGGGTCGAAAGCATTATAATTATTGGTGGAATGAGGAATGTACAAAAAAAAAAAAAAAATAAATAAATAAATAAAGCAAAAATTAAAGCCTGGAATTTATTTCGGCAATGTCCTACCACAGCCAACCTCATTATTTATAAGAAGTTAAGGGCAAAAGCACGTTTCATACAAAGGCAAGCTAAATAAAAATCCTGGACACGTTTTGCATCGAGATTTAACAGAAACACTGATCCCAAAATAATATGGAAAAAAAATTAGACAGATGTCTTGTAAGTTTCCTACCATACCTCCAATCCTCTCCTGGAACGGGCAAGATCTATCCAGTCCCTTAGATATTGCTAATGGTTTGGGCAATACTTTTGCTGAAATCTCAGCAGCATCAGCCTATACTACATCATTCCAAAGAAATAAAAACACTAGAGAAAAGGATGCTATTAACTTTTAAACTGTCCGCCTTCTTCCATATAACAAACCTCTGCAATATTCTTAACTTTTGCATGCCATTAGAACAGTCCATAATTGTGCCGCCGGGCCAGATGGGATTTATTATGTCATGCTAAAACATCTTGATGACAAAGCTTTGCGCGTGCTCCTGGTTTTTTAACAATCGTATATTTTTAGAAAATGTTTTTCCAGCTTCTTGGCATCACTCTACTGTTTTGGCATTCCTAAAGCCTGGGAAAGATCGAACTGACCGTCATAGTTATAAACCAATATCTCTCTCAAGCTGCGTTTGCAAAATCCTAGAAAAAAGGTTCATAGAAGACTCGTCTGGGTCATTGAATCAGAACATCTAATGAGCCCTAGTCAATATGGTTTTCATCAAAATAGGTCATGCTTGAATCTTATGGTCAAGGCTGAATTCGCCATTCGAAATGCCTCTGTTAAACGTGAACATCCTTTAATGGTTCCAATAGATATAGAGAAGGCTTTTGACACCACCTGGTGGCATGTCATACTTTGACATGATCTTTACTCTCTTGGTCTGCGAGGTAACCTTCCTATATTTGTACAGAACTTCCTACATACTAAATCGTTTCAAGTTCAATACTAAACGTGCCCTGTTTGCAACGTTTATGCAGGAAGAAGTATGTGTTCAGCAGGGATCAGTACTGAGTGTCCCTCTTTTTGCTCTTAGAATAGATTCCATCACCAAAAACAGCTTTCAAATATAGTTGAGACTTACCTTTATGCAGATAACTTTCCTTCAGCATACAAGTGGTTGTCAAAATGTATTTTTTCGGTTTTATGCGAGGCAAGAAGGTGTATCACAAGGATCAGTACTTAGAACTACTCTTTTTTTTTCACTTAGAATGAACACCGTAACAGACAACATTGCCAATAATGTGGAACTATATATGTATGACGATTATCTTCCTATATCTTCCTGTTTTAAAAATATTCATACCTTTGAAATACAGCTGCAACTTTCCATCAGTAAGTTAGATATGGGCATTGCAAAATGGATATCGGTTATCAGAACAAAAAAGAGTTGCAGTTCACTTCTGCAAAAGAGCAAGCTGCATCCAGAACCGGAACTCAGGTTAAAGAACCATCTGATCCCTCTCACCAGTGCTTTGTTTCCTAGGTTTTATGCTAGACAATAAATTCAACTTTTTTTTCACGTATAACATACCTCCGAGCTGTCTGTTTGAAGAGACTTAACATACTCAGGTCCATATCTGCCATGACATGGAGTGCCGATAGACACATTCTTCCACATCTGTATCGTATTCTTATCAAGTCCCATCTAGATTTCGATGCTATTGTCTATGACTCAGGTAGGAAAAATGTGCTGACCACACTCTATATCATTCAATACAGTGCTGTTCACACTGCTCTAGGGGCGTTAAAAACGTCCCCTGTCCAGAGCCGCCAGGTAGAGACATACGAACCTCCACTTCACCTTAGAAGGAAAATGCTACTCCTCAATTATGCAGCCAAAATTCAAAGCCTTCCAGTTCGATCGTTACTTTTCATCCCTGAATGGACTGTGTCATATAACAGCCAGCTGACTGAAAACAGACCCACTGGTATAAGACTAAAACATTTGACGCACACCTGGAACTTTCATTTTGACGACCTACTTCAAGAGACCGGTGTACCTGGTAATCCTGGTCCGGAATCTCCCTCATTCTGATAACTATTTTCGACAATAGGGAAAGAAATTCCTGGAAGATGAAAGTATGAAAAAAAAACTGCATAAAGACCCTGTCCTCAACAATGCTCAAAGTTGTTTAATATATACAGAGTGCGAAAACAGACTCTGCTATTGGTGCTGTGGCTGTATTTTCTTCTTTTACAGTCTCCATATCAATAAAGGGTTGAATGCAGCAGTTCTACGACAGACTTATATGCAATTCAATTAGCCTTAGAGAATATTAACTTTCTTCTTTCCATAACGCTAGTAGTGTAATATACACTGAATACATAAGTGCGGTGTTCGCATTGGACAATAAATTTTCCACCTCGCATTCCATCATAAAACAAATCCTTTCTTGTTTAAATAATCTACGGAAGAATAATCATTCACTGAGGTTTGCTGGATCCCATGACGTTTCTGCTCTGCTATCTCATTATCGCAGATAACGAGATAGCAGATCACGCAGCCAAACAACCAAACAGTACAGCACCAGCAAATTACCAAGTACCATATATTGATTTTTTGAGGCATATAAAAAAAGTCTGTACGTTTCAGGGGTTGGAAATCTGGATATCACAAACGACAGCACAAATTGCTCCAAATCAAACAGGAACCAGAATTATGGAATTGTAGCTTCAAGAAAAACAAGCAGGATGAAGTTGTATGAGTAAGATTACACATAGGGATACACACATAACTGATATGTTCCTTATCGGGGGGGAGGGGAATCCTCCACCACTATGCAGGCATTATTCATCACTACTTATTGTCAGACTTTTCCCATATCACAAAAAGTACTGTCCACTCTGGCACGATTACAAGACGATGGATCAAATTATTACATAGACATTAGATGGACCAAATTATGACTATATGTCATAATTAGTATGACATATAGAATCTCGATGATGAGTAAGAACCAGTAGGACTTCCGAAAAAAATTGGTGAACCCTATATCTTATGATCAAGGCAGAATCCAACTACGGAATGCTTTTATCCGAAATGAACAGGTTGTCATGATCTGTCTGGACATTGAAAAAGTAAGCACCTTGCGCTATGGCATTCTTCAAAATGTCTATGCCATGGACTCCGGAGTAAGCTGCTGGAAATCATATAGAGTTTTCTCCAAAACAGAAATTTTAAGTGCATTACTACAATTCTCTGCCACGAACAGTTGTCCAAAGAGTAAGAGCCCCATACGGATCAGTTATTAGTGCCACGCTCTTTGCAGCAAGGATAAACAATGCAACAGAAAGTAGACCAGCTAATGTTGGCATGTATCTACACAGTACTGCTATAAATACTGTCAAATGGTTTACTGCATGTAGTCACAAAATAAAAAGAGAACTCAAAAATTCTGAGAACACAAGAACTCAAAATTCTGTGGGTTTATTCTTAAACACCCAACAAACGAAGCAACACAACGCTCATTCAAAATGCTTGTTTTTTACACAAGACCTCAAACGTTCCGATCATTCCTCAACAGAAGTACACACAACATCCAGCGGGAAATTGGCCACAGCATGCTCAGTGATCTCTTCAGGCTCTCCAATGTGATATTCTTTTTACCACTGACCATCCCTTCCAAAATAGGCCACAAATGGTAATCAAGTGGATTAAGATCAGAGCTGGTAGGAGGCCATTCGTCCTGCTTGATGAACTCAGACACGTTCTCTGTCAGCCATGTTTGGGTGATCTTTGCCTTGTGGGCAGACGCTGAGTACTATTGGACGATCCCTTTTCAACCCTTTTAACGGCCTGACATGCCTCTGCAGTGTTATGGGCATACAACTTTTCATTTTGACGGTTGTAACTCTCCTCAATAGCAAAAATCTTTTCATCGGTGAAAAGTATCTGTCGATGCTTACCATTCGCGTATCGACGCTGCAGTGCTTCTGATCTTTTTTGCCTCCGTTCAACCAGAGCTGGAGTTAGGAATTGTCCTATTCTCCTGCGGTAGGCACTCATTCCTAGATCACTTTTGATTATGCGTGACATCGATCTTGGTGATATTCCCATTTCTCTGGACATGATTTTCTGTTTTCGTAGGGGATTCCTACGAATTCTTTTCTCCACCGCCTTGATTGCTGCAGGGGTCCTCACAGTTCTTGGGCGGCCGGACAGGGACCTGTCAAAGATTTTCTGTTCTTCATTGTACCTATAAATTGCCCTGTAGACAAATCTTCTGCTTGTTCCAAGTGGTTTCAGAAATTTGAAAATTTTGTAGGCGCATCATGACCTGCCTTATGAAGACCTATGACAGTAGTCCTGTTTTCTTTATCTCCCCATTCTGTGTAATTTTCTACTTGTAATTTCAAGACCTAGTACTTGACATTAAACTTATCTTCCTGAAGCGTATAATGCAAACACCAACTCGGTGAATGAAGAAGAATGTGCTACCAGTTATTTATTTTATGACAAGGAGAACGGATCGTTTTATATTGCTACACCATTATCGAACCATAATCAGATCCCGTTTAGACTACAGAGCCCCAGTTTCTGACTCTGCGCGTAAGACTGCATTGGCTTGGCACAATCCAGTCCACCATAGTGCTCTCAGGATTGCCCTAGGAGCTTTCAGCGCATCCCCAGTGCAAAATTTTATGTAGATGCCAATGAACCTACAATACATTTTCGGAGAAAGGTATTGCTTCTTAACTATGAAGCCAAATTACATAGTCTCCCTTCTCACTCCACCTAGACTTATCACTTTGATCCTCAGTGGGTAAATATATATTGAAATAAATTCAATGAAAACAAACCTGCTAATATCCGGTTAAAAGAGCTAACACGACACTGGAACACCCATCTTGTAAATCTCTTAACCTTCAGACACAGTACAACCACCATGAACACATGAAAGCCTTCCTGAAATCGAAGTGTGTGATGTCAAATTTATTTTTTGCATCCAGTTCCTTGGTCATTGCATCATAGTAATCCGTCAGATTTGTTACACAAGACAAATCTCTTGACAACTCCATGCTGTGATTGCAGTATAATTGCATACCCGTCCAAATGGTCCTACATTACTTCTTTATCCAGTGATTCCATTATTTTCCTTGGAACAGACGATAAGTTAACAGGTTTGTACTTACTCATGCTGCCTTTTGATCCCTCTTTTTCAATTGGAGATATACTCGCACTTCTTCAGTCCATAGGGACCTCCCCTGATCTCTCCTCCACTTTGTGGAGGAGAGATTGCTGAAGACAGACTGAAGAGTTATCATAAAGTCATTTAGCTCCTCGTTAGAGTTTGATAAACTACTGACATCCGCTTCCCATCTAGGCCGGCGAAAGTGACTCTTTTATTGATTCATTTAGCATACTTTAATCGATCATCCCTAGAACTCATGGTCAAAGCTGAAACAAATATCAGGAATGCGTTTATCCGAGATGAACATCTAGTCATGGTATGCCTCGACATAGAGATGGCGTTTGTCAGCACTTGACGATTTGGTATCCTGTGAGATCTTCATTCCCTTGATCTAAGAAGCACTTATTGTACTTCATCCAGAAATTTCTTCAGCATAGGACCTTTAAGTTTGCTATCGGTAATTCCTTTCGCAAACGTATATACAAGAAGAAGGAGTCCCTCAGGGCTCTGTTCTCAGTGCAACCTTATTTGCAATAAGGATAAATCAGAAGACTAAAATATTGCCAACACTTTAAATTCATACCTATATGCCGATGATCTGAGAGTCTCCTGCAGTTTACAGAACGCGAGCTTCATTGAGAGGCAACTGAAATTTTCAAGTAATAATATTGAGCTATGGATGGCACAGAATGGTTATCGACTCTCATATCAGAAATGTAGAGTCAATCACTTTTGTAACAAACTGAAAATGCATCCAGATCCACAGCTACATTTAACAGATCATTCCCATCACAGTTGTGAATAGCGTTCTTCTCTTTGGTCTGATTTTTGAAAGTACATTGAACTTCTCAGAATACGTCAAACATCGACAGCCTACTTGCCAGAAAAAAATTAACTTCTTAGAGTTAGAGTTATTTCTTTTACGTCGTGGGGTGCAGGTCGTCACACTTTACTTCACTTGCATAGACCTTGATTACGATGCCCCCCCCCCTTGTGTGATTCTGCTAGGGAAAGCGTGCTCGTATGGCTTGCCCCCATTCATCGTTCTGCCGTCGGGACTGCTATAGGCACGTTGCCAGTACAAAGTCTTTATATTGAAGTCCATGTACTTCAACTCAACCTCAGGAGATGTTACTTCTGAACAACGTAGCCAAAATTCGAAGTCTGCCGATATTTCAGGAGTCGCAGTTCACAATGTACTGTAGAACACAACGTTCTACACAATGTACTGTACCCAACTGGGTTCACAATGTACCCAGAGTAGCTGACTGATATCAGATTGCAGGAGATTATCACAAATTCGAATATACATCTTGACAAAGTCCTCCAAGATACAAACAGTTTGGATCCTCCATGGTCCTCTATTAAATTATCTTGTGATAGTTATTTCCTAAACTGGAGAAAACGTTCCTTTGCAAATATCATCATTTAACAGTTTCATACTGATCATACAAAAATTTATTCAAATTTTACGAAAGTTTACACTGCGGCCGTCTTCCTTTATAACATTATCTCTGTATCACTTCTCACAGAATGCAGCAGTTATACAGCTGAGTTATGGTGCCATCAAGCTTGCCCTTGAAAATATTCTCCATCTGTCCATCCAAAAACGCGTAATATATACAGACTCACAGAGTGCACTTTTAGCCTTACAAAATTCCTTCTCACCAACTCATCCTTTAATAAAAACCATAAAAAGTAGTCTGATGCATATCCAGGAACACCAGCAGGTAGTCATCGTTTGCTGAATCCCAGGCCACAGTGGGATACCAGAGATAAATATTAATACTAATAGTAATTCAATACTACAATATTAAATGAACTGAACGAGATAACAAAGATTGAAGTACGTCTTTAGGGTTTTTATTTAGGATAAGTTGTTCTTTCCATCAATATATTAATTAAATTACATCAAAAGCACCAGAAACCTGTGATTTTATCAATATTGCATTTCTGATTCAATGCTAATTACTGTCTAAATTTGTAATAATTCCCAGAAGTTTACAATGCACTGGTTTGGTAGTCCTACTAAAAGTAATTCCCTACACAATTTGAAACGGTATAGGTCTATTTGATTCGTTCGCTAAGTTTTGAAGTAGAATAGTTTATCAACTGTCTTAACTATATTTATGAACGAAATTTAATCTCGTATCTTTATATATTTGCGAGTCCCAATACAGTACATTAAGCAATGGTAAGCTGGATTATTCACATCTTTGTTTCAGTTTCTCTAAACTTTGCATTCAAGCCAAAGTTCATTCTATATTTCCTCCTCAATTTAGTTGGTCTAATTATCCGTCTACATTTGTTTATAATCTTTGATATATTTCTGCAGATTAATTAAATAAATAGTTTTAGTTTCAGGCTTTCGTCTCACATTATAAATTCTGCTCTTCAAAGTTAAATTTCGTCTTAGTGTATACGTTTTACTCTAACATATAAATTTCAAATAATTTACTTAGATTTAAGATTTATCTTTTTAAATATAATTTAATGTACTGTCCTACTAGCTTACATCGAAACAATCACCACAAGCTTATCCGTTAATAAATATATGCATAAATAAACAATATTTGAATCACATAAATATTTCAGCTTTATATATTTTACTACAACTAAAATTAGCGTAAAAACGAACCATTTTATTTTAATACAGTATCATCTTCAAAAAACCAGGGCTGGATTATTAATTATTTCTGATATAAGCAAAAAAAAAACGTTGAAATGTCGTGTTTTGCTAATCTAACTCTATTCATTTGCAGCGATGTGTTTTTCGCAGTGCTCATTAGATGGCGCCACGATGACTGTATATCAAAATTTCTTGAACGTGCACTAAGTAGGAAAGTTTATGCATTTTTTTTATGAGATTTCTGTACATAACTATAACACAGAAAATGTACAATTATAACGAATACTTTACTGCAGCATAATGCAGTCTGTATTTAGCCTTAAATCAATTCTGTTCAAATTTATGGGATACGAGATTTCGGAATCAAAATATATTCACAAAAGGATTTATTAAGGTGTTCATTAATGAATAATTTTTAACTTTCGTAATGCATGTCATGAATAATTTTTATTGCCGCATTTTTATTACATAGATAATAACCCTGACTGAATTTAGCATCTTTTTTAGTGATAGATACTAGACAACGTTTATTTTTAATTAATATAAGGATACTTATTTACTTTCCGAAGAGTATGGTGAAGAATGTCCCACCGGATTTAATCAGCAGTCCTATTTTGCATTGTTTGAAAACTCTGCTAGCTTCCAGCCAACATTTTACTTTAAATGCCAATGAGCAAAGAATTAAATCTTCACTCACCTCCATCATTGGCATTCGTATAGAAAAGGACACTTCTCACAAAGAGAAAATGCATTGTCATTGATGCCTCATCTGAGAATGATCCTGCCAATTTAGCAAACTTTTAAGGAGACAAGAAACTTGCCAGGAACTTGTTGGGTTTCGCAACATGAAGCTACAGAATTATGTTGGACGTTGTGTTTATTAGTGGAGCTGTCCGCTTCAGTGGTTGACAATCTGTCCTCATATAGAGGCAGAAAAGTCCCTCCCAATCAATCTCTTTAACCTACTTCCATTATTATTATTATCAATAATGGAAGTAAATTATTGCAATATCAAAAACATCTTAACCCATGTTTAGCTTATAAAACATAGGACTGAGAAAACGCAAAGGAAAGGCTCTTCCGGCCAACCGAAGGTTAATAATCCTAAAAGTAAAATTTGACCATCAAATTCCTGCAACATTCTTGTATCTTTCCAGCAAAACTATTAATTATGTGGAGGTGGACTTCATTTCTGAAAAATAAGATGTACAGCGAGAAATTATTTGAATAATTGTATTCCACGCTGGAGCTTTGTTGTCCGAGCAATAGAGGTGAAGTTTGACTTCTGAGATGATGATTCCACCCACTTCTACATCATAGAACAGAACATGCAGAAAACGTGGTGTTACTAGTGCAGTTTTCGATAAAGTGGGAAAAAAATTGGTACGGTGGCATACCATAGAATAACGATGAAATGAGGACACAGCCAGAAACTTCGGATAGGTGTAAGGGACATTTATAAGGGTTGTATATTTACCAAACAGGCCACATTACAGAAGTTGATATAAGATGCTCGAAAATATGGTAACGTGACATCAGCATGGTGTATGACCCCCGTCAACGGCTAAACAGGCCTTACAGTACCAATGTAACAGTGCTCCTATTCTTCGACCAGCGCAGACCTCAGCTCACCAAGTGACCAATGAGTTGACTGTTGTCATGCAATGGAACGCCCAAAGGTGTCCAACACATGTTCAATTGGATTTAACCCCAATGATCGTTCTGGCCACAGCAGTCATTGGATATCTTCTGTTTCTAGATATTCCTCCATCGCTTGAGCTCTATGTGCAGTGGCGTTGTCATGCATGAAAAGAAAATCTGGGCCAACGGCACCCCTAAAAAAGTCGCACATAGGGTTTGAAGATCTGTTCTCGGTACCTCTGCGTATTTACGGTACTATAACAAAGATATGAAGAGGGGTGCGGCCGTTGATCATTAATCCGCCCCACACGAGAACACCGCAGTGTATCCCTTTCTTTTATGTTGGAGGGATGGTATCACATTCTTCGTTTTCTCCTGATCAAATAATAGAATGCACTCTAGAAATAATAGTCTAGAATCTGTCTGTAGGCTAAACGGGACTGTTTTCTGATGAGGGCTCAAGGTCACACGTTTATGGCATCAGTTTCGAGTAGCTTCGCAGTGGTTTGGGGTTAATGCTGTACAAACCAGTGGTATTATTTCGTGGAGTCCACTTGAATTAAGCCTTTTTAACACAGTCCAGTTGGAAATACAGTATTTTCACCTGTGGCAGTAGCAACCTCAAAACGCAGTTGATGACAGGACATCGTAGGTTTCTGTCGCTGTTAGAGCCAGAAGCGGTCTGTTCTGGTTGTGTAGCGCTCGAGCGGTCTTAGCCAGCTCTTCTTGTAATGGTTGCTGTCTCCTGAAATTGCTTCCATAGTGCCGAGACTACACTGAGTGACACATTAAACCAACGTGCCACCTTCGCCTGCAACTGCCGGGCGGGCTTAAACCCGTCCAACTCTCCGCCATCTTAAAGTATCATTTAAATGACGATGACCTGCCATCCTGAGTACTGGAGATGTGGTTATACCACTGAGCAAGCAATGAAACGGGAATGAAGTGATGTGGTCGCAACCAGTGTTTTTATAGGCATGAATAATTTGCATAATGTGCGGCTCTGTAAGGTGGCTGATTGATTTCTATTGGATACTCGCCATTTACATGCCAGGATGCCTATTATATCAAATATTCTCCTTCTGCGACAATGTTCACAATAAAATATTCACGAAAAACATTTTGTTCTATTGCAGTGGAGTGGATATCATAGAAAATGGGATAATGGAAATGAAAATGGCGAAAGTTAAGAGGAAAAGTGAAAGATGATGGCTAAACTAGAGAGGAAAGTTATGTGCTCATGTGCCACAGAAGGTTTAGAGAAGTAAATGAGAAGAGTTTGAAAATGATGGATCAAATATTGCAGAACATATCAGAGGAAGAAAGCATTATCATTAGGAGAGATATAAATGTAGGTTAGATCTTCCACAGGTAGAGGATTAAATGGTGGAAACTGACTTAAGAAAGGAAGATGCTTTTCAAGCAGAAGATTGTGGAAAAAGAGAAATTGGAACTGCAATGAAGGCGTGTTTAATGAAATGTTGATACAAATTGCTGAATACATAGAATCGGTGGCGTGAATGGAGGAGTCGTAACAACAAAGCACAAAGATAGACGTGGTGGTGGTGGTGTGAGTAAATGCAAAAGTGGATCAGCGACAAGAGATGTTTTAAAGATTGGAAAAGATCAAGAGGATTTGGAGAGACATAAGACGGCTAAGAAGGAAACAAGGAAAGCAGTGAGAAAAGCAAAGTATAAAGCATTTGACGACCTGTATAACAATTTGAGTACTCAGGAGGTACACCAATTTGAGTACACCAATTTCGTTTTATGGAAGAAGATTGACCATTAAGGAATTTTTTTTTATAATGAAGCAATTGATGGAGAAGTTTTGAGAGGAGAGGACCGATATGCATATGATCTTTAATCATTTACAGTAGAGAGGGCCTTACCAATGGAAATAACATGATGGAAGAAAGAGGATTGCAGTGGGTCTATTAGGGCTTGTCCAGCATATGCATGAAGGGACCAGTACGAGTCTACGAAGTGTTTGTGCGGCAACTGATACGTTTCCAGTAAGAGTGGTGTGCACAAGGGTCGGTATTGAGCTCATATTCATTTATTGTGATTTTGGATGCGATAGCAGAGAAGATGCAGGAGGAAATACCGTGGATCTTGCTATTTGCTGACGATATTGAGCTAATTGATAGGAGCAGAGAAGGGGAAGATAAATATTAAGAGGAATGGGCAACTCGTCGTTCTGCAAACTCAGAGTATCGGTAAGGCTTAAAGAAAAATTTTATAAGACAGTAGTGAGACTTTCATTGATGTATGGAGCGGAGTGTTGGCAAGCAAGGCGACAACGGGAACAGAGGTTGCATACAGAAGACATGGGAATGCTAAGGTGGATGTCTGGTGTTAAAGAAACAAAGTGAGAAATGAGTATATCCGAGGGAGTCTAGGTGTGAAGTCGAATAAAATGTAGGAAAGTAGGCTGAGATAAGTTATCACATAAAGCGAAGGCAAAAGATGGTCCCACTGGATAAGATCATAGAGATGCTAATGGGATACGAAGAAGAGGAAGACCAACCATAGAAATATGGTTGGAGACACTGAGAATTAGTAAACCAAGGGATATGGAAGGGATAAAAATGGTGAAAAGAAACATTTTCACCATTTTTATCGCACGTGATTATTATTTAAAACTTTCGCCCTCCATTCTGGTTCATATTTAACTATAATGATTTTTTTAAATATATACGTTCTTGATTGAATACAGCCAATGCTTTTATATTTTAGGAAGATATGATATGAAGATTAACTGTGTTTCCAAAAATTTTAAATCCAGCGATTTGTAGCTAGAGGGAGAATCTAGTGGTGATTATCGCACGGATGTATCAGGCACGACTGATTATGCATTGGATTAATTAATTATTTTATTTATATTTAATCGCAATTAGACAATGAAGAAACTTAGAGAGATGTATCAGCCAGAAAAACTAAAAAGAAAAGTGAAGAAAGACAGAGGGATGAACCAGGCGGTCTATTCAAAAACGTATCAATCTTCGAATGTACTGCTGTAAGCTAAAAGTCGTAAGGGGAGCTAGTTTGTGGTTTATAGACCAATTTCCTGGCTGGAATATTAAATTATAATTTTATAACGCCATATTTTTTGCAGGAAGCGTGCGTTGAAGGGGTAAACAAACGAAAGAGCTTAAGCCCAGTTGCTACCTAGCAACATACGCATCACATCTTCCTAGTAAAGTTTATGCAGGTAGGAAGAGGAACAACAACGTTATTAGTTGAAGGTTTGGTCGTTAAAACAGATATTTTACACTCAGATCTGATGCATTATTGTTGTGGAGTGAGACAATGAGTGAATCATATTTCTAAAAGCCACGCAAACTCGGTGTGAGCTTGCACCATCTGAAGGTTGCACAACCTGAAGGTCATAAGATTATTTGTGGTAAATGAAATTCAATCTTAATTGTTAATAGAAATATGATTGCAGCTAGAGGGAGAATCTAGTGGTGATTATCGCACGGATGTATCAGGCACGAGTGATTATGCATTGGATTAATTAATAATTTTATTTATATTTAATCGCAATTATACAATAAAGAAACTTAGAGAAAGGTGGCAACTTAAGCCTTTCTTCTTAAGATCAACCCTTCGTTCCATTCACTAATCTTGTTGCCCTTCTCTGTACTCGTTCCAGCAGCTCTACATCCTTCTTGAAATGAGGCCTCCAGACCTGTATACAGTACTCGAGATGTGGCCTGACCATTGCCTTATACAAGGTGATAATCATATCCTAATCTCTTCTAGAAAAATTCTTATATATCATTAACAAGACATCATGAGCTACTCTTGCAACCCATCTACACTGCTCAGAAAACTTCACATCTGCCTGCACAATACCCCCAGGTCCTTTTCACTCTCTACCACTGTCAGTGTAGTACCACACAGTTGATACGTTGCTCTGGGGTTGCTGTTTCCCATATGTAGTACTTTACATTTGTCAATGTTAAACTTCAGTTGGCACCTCTCAGCCCATCTGCTCGACTTTTCTAGATCCTGTTGCAGCAGTGTACTGTCATGATTGTCATTAACAACCATGCCAACCTTCGTATCGTCTGCAACTTGGACATTAAGCTTGATATACCATCATCAATATCATTAATGAATACAAAAAACAACAATGGACCCAACACTGAACCCTGGGGGACTCCGCTAATATTAGTCCACGAAGAACAGTGTCCATTGATTACCACTCTCTGTCTTCTCGCACTCAACCACCGTTTTATCCATTGTAGCAACTTGTCCTTAATACCATTCTGCTCCAATTTGTGCAGCAATCTTCCATGTGCAACAGTATCAAAAGCCTCTCTAAGATCCAAATATATGATATCAAAATTATTCTTTGCATCCAGTTCCTTTGCAACTACATCATAGTATCCAGTCTAATTGGTCAGACACGACCTCCCTTTAAGAAACCCGTGCTGAGTTCGAGCTATAACTGAAGTCTTGTCTAGATGATCCTGCAATGCTTCTTTAACCAGTGACTCCATTGATTTTCCTGGAACAGAAGTTAAACTAACAGGTCTGTAATTACCTGTCTCCCCCTTTGATCCTCCTTTGTGGACTGGGATCACATTTGCACATCTTCATTCCATGGGTACCTCCCCAGAGCCCAAGGAAGCTCTCTCAAATTTTAATGAACAAATTAAAACGTGGGTCCAGTGGAAGCACCTATCCATCTGAAACACTTTCTACTAGTTCCTTGGAGTAGGCAGCAAGAATTTGTGTCCATTCCTCTTTCAGTGCAGTTGTCAGTTCAGCTGTGGAAGAGTGCCAATTGGCTGCTTCCTGGCCCGAATTTCCAGAGGACTTTGACCAGATACAAGTCTGCACTGTGAGCCTATTAGGCAAATTACACTTTTTTCTCCTTAAATCAGGTTTAGTACACCACAATGCTTCATGCTGTATAGGATGAAGCATTAGCTTTCTGGAACATGGTCCATTTCCATAGAATTTCCCAAATATGGCATCATAGAATTATTCAGGATGTCAGTGTACATTTTATCTATAATATGTTCCACACTGTTTACAAATATCTCATAGTTCCAAAGTTGTATCTCACACCAACTAGGAGAAAATTTTCTTAGCTTCTGTAAGTTACCATATCCTTTATTATGCCTTAATTAAAAAAGTAAAATTACATTTTACGGACACCTGCACTAATTAGAGTTAAATTATATTCTACTTAAAAGTAGTTCACTAATTAGAGTTAACTTAGTCCCTATATTCTACCTAAAAGTAGTTTCAATTTCTCATTCTTCCATCTATTTAATATTTTTCCTTAGCTGAACAATTGAAATGTTTCATAACTGTGGGATAAAGTTAAGTAGTCGGGTATCTCGTCATAAAATTAGATTATTTAATATGTATTCTTTATATAATATATGATTAAACCTCAATAAACTCACACGATTTTGTAATAATTCACGAGCCTCTCGAGTGTCTTTTTATACTTAATATTGAAGAGTTAATTTATCCCACGTTATGTCTTTCACACTACTCTTGAAAAAAGCGAAACGCGTTGACAAATTTTAGTGACTTGAAAGTAATCTATTGATTAAACACAAAGTAATTTTAAAATGCATCGAAGATGGCGTGTTAGTTTAGACGGTAAAACCAGTCCCATCTCCCAAAGGACAGTTTTTACCAAAAACTGAACCCTCCTGGCATGCTGGTATTTTTCAGCGTTCATTGCATTCATCGTGCCTCTTGAGTAAAAAGGGAATAAATATTGAACTGAATCGGTGTTTTAATTTCCAGAGTTTTCTTTCGTTTATTTCCACAAAAATTGCAATACATTGTGCATTCTTTCTAGATTCATTTAACCAAGCCCTATGGTTCCTTTACTAAGGGAAAACAAAGAAAATAGTTAATTACAAACTTTATAAGTTTCATATTACCCAGATTATGGGAGAATTTGATCACATCTTCGATTAGTAGAATATTTTATTTAATAACAGAAACCGAAATATTAATAGTTAATTGGATATATTAATGTTATGGTATAAATGTATAAATTTATAAAACTTGAACAGAAAAAGCCAATCCTGATCCAACATTCCTCTATCATCAAACAATAGATCCAGCATTGCTCCAACATGCAACAATAGATCCAGCATTGCTCCAACATCCAACAATAGATCCAGCATTGCTCCAACATCCAACAATAGATCTAGAATTGCTCCAACATACAACAATAGATCTAGAATTGCTCCAACATACAACAATAGATCTAGAATTGCTCTAACATCCAACAATAGATCCAACAGTCTGATCCATGCTTGTCGCATGAGTAGAACAAGTCATGAATATTATCGATAGTACGCCATGGACTCCTCATCTACATTCCTCCAACTGTGAATAGTGCCCTCTTTACGATGGCTTTACTATTTTTACAGTCATGCAATATGAGGTTCATTGAAAAACATTTGAAACAAACTACTGACTGTCTCATTTGGGCAAGTCTAATGATTTCAAGGTTTAATCTTAGACTATTTTGAGAACATTTTTGTTGCAAATGGATTATACACCCTGAATCGGAATTAAAACTCAGATAAAATGTCATTCCAATAGCACCTGAGACAGTCTTGGGTTATATTCGATAAGAAGTTAACATTTCTCGAACACATCCATCAATTGCAGATAAAGTGCTCGATGGGTCGCAGTCTCCTACATTCCATCTCATCTTAAAAATGGGGTTTTTAGATAGTTGCACTTTGTGCTTCTCATCTAACTTGCCCCTGCCCAGTCTAAACTGCATTATGGGTCCCCGGTTTATGCTTCAGCTAGGAACATCTATAACAACTTTCAGACACCCAGTTATCCCTTTTAAATTCGTGTACCACAGCTGCTCAGAGATGTTATTATCACAGTAAACAATATTGCCCAGTCATCAACGCAACCCTAATCACTCTGGCATGCTCAACCATCATCATGAAACTTCTCCATTAAAACTGGAGAAAGGTTTGTACTCCATTTGCAACTTTGCACTCCCCATGGAACCCAACACTCGTACTTCTTGCCAGTCTTCACAGATGGCTCGAAGTCAGAATTATCTGTGGGTGCCATCTTCCCAGATAAACTGCATCCGAGAAGAGGATTCCCGAGGAATGTACACAGTTGTAATGGGATTCGCGACAGAGGACTGAGGCTATCAGGCGTTAGAATATCATGTCTGTAAACTGGGTGTATTTCTGCTCCCTTTGCAGGTTTACCTGATGAAAAACACAACATTTTAGGGGGGGGGGAATGATTATGCAATCCTCTCTCGAGACCGGCTAATTGCACACTACGTTGTGTATAAAAAGCTTGTTAAAAGGTCTTCCTTCGGGACGGAATTCAAACTGAGGCAGTTCCTCACGTTGTGGAAGAACGATAATTACCACTGTGCTAGCTTAGCTGAGAGGGTGTAGTTCCAGAGATGTTTACTAAGGGTCATTCATTGAATACGTGGACGATATCATAATTAAAAAGATGATGGAGTTCTTTTCCAAATGCTCCAAGTTCGATGTTTCCCTTTTCCTCCTTTTTAATACCTCCCTTACGTCTCACTCTCTCTAGTCTGCGCGGGTTGCACAATAGTGTCGTTACTGTTCTCTTAAGGCCCGAGTTCGAATCCCGTCAATGTCGGGATGAACTATTATGGGCTTTTTTCACTCTGAGGTTGAGTTAGTCGACCTCAGGCGTAGATAGCAAGGTCCCCCTCCCCCGAAACTCGGGTTTTCGTCCAGCATATCAGTTTCTGCCCAGGAGGAGGCACTTGAGAGATTATGCAATTAACATGAACAGCCCCTCTCTCATCTTCCACAATTATTCACTGTTATTCACAAATATTTATTGTCATTGAAAATGGGGTTTAAAAACTTCAACAAAAAAGAGATAAAAAAAAATGATGGTTTTCCATCTTTTTAATCAGGCTTGGTATTGTTGAAAGGACTCCACTATCAGACATGGCGATTATTGCTATAACATTTGATGTCTCTTCACTGTAATTTACTTTTATTTTTGTTGTGTGACAAAACATTAACAGAAACTTACTTTCAAAATCAGTCCTAAATTATATTTAATTTTAATTGCTTTCTGGAAGAAGCTTCTTTGCCGCATTCCTTAGTTTTAATGACAAGCAAACATGTAAAGTGCTCCACTGCCGACTAAGATCACCAATTACCGAGAAGATCAACGATTTCTCGATCAAAGTCGACTCCGTTTGTAGTCGCCAACAAATCATGCTGTCAGGGGTCAGGAATTTAAAGTGATGCTTCGATTACTGACAGATACAAATGATAAAATCCAACTTCCACCAGAGACTTCTCTCGGCACACCGCGAATTCTGCGAGAGAGATAAATGACTTGATTGCAGAGAGTTAAGCCATTTGAAAGAGAGCAAGTGACCTTTCTGTCTCTATCTGTAGTCAATGAACCGATGATCAAACTTTTGCTCTTCCTTAAATTATTTTATTTCGGATTTTTCATAGTATTCAGATAAATGATGGGTACATCTAACCAAGCAATCCTTAAAGCAAATATCTCTCTCCTTTTATTTCTTGTTAAAAAGTATAAATGGTAATTTTTACGTTCTTTTTCAGTAGTTCTATTAATTTCGCCTTATCCTCCGCGCACAGATAGCTGAACGGATACTGATGAGTTCTCATACTTTGAAAAATATTGTATTTGTGGATTGTTATTAATTTTGTTTATTCCTTTGAAATGAAATAAAGCAAAATGTTCTTAATTAATAAGAATTAATTTATAGTCATTTAAAAACCATTCAAATTTTCTTTCTTTCCTTTTTGGTTTGTCGAATCCACATAGCAAGGAGTGTCAACTTGGGATGATGGCAGCTACACGACTTCCACCTCGCGACTGCTCCACATATCTTAGATACTGCTGAATGCCAGTACCAGCATCTACCACCTCACTTTCTCTAATTATTCATTTTCATTTCTTTTCTTTCAAATACTAATATTTCTATGTCAGTATTGAAAGAGAAAGATTTTCTATTTCCTCTCTTCAAACGTCTCTATCCTATCAAACTCGTTTACAGTCTTCATCACTTTATAAATTACTTGGAATTCTTTTATTTTCATTACTTGTATTTCCACTTACTCCGATATTCTTTGAGAGCGAAATTATTTTCTTTGGAACCCTGAATGTCACAGTTAAGGATGGCTTTATTTTTCCAGTAGTACTGGCTAAGCTATTTGAAATACTGAAATACGCCAGATTGTCCAAAGTGATCTGGAACATCACATTTCAAAGAACCTTTTATTGATAGAATACTTAAAATGTGTTCGGTGCAAATTTGGCCTTAAATACATACTAATCTCATGAGTGGACTCCGAACCTATTTTTGATAACAGAAAGGTACTCCATTCCTGCTCCAACACAGTGATGAATTTAGCTACTAATAAGAGACGTGTTAGTCTGGTCCGAATCTGACGTTCCAGTTCACCCAATAAGTGCTTAATGCGGATAAGTTTGGACAGGCCACTGAAGTTTTTGCTCACTCACACCTACAAACTCCGTCACTAAAGGCTCTGCAATATGGTGCATATTTTATGATGAAACTGAAAAGGGCCTCTCTGTACTGCTACTGCGGTGTAGGAAACAGCAGAAATTGCAGGATATCAATGTACCAAAACATACTATCATGTTACTCTGTCATGCTTTGCTGCAAATTACAAATGCAGCGCTAACGAGATCTGCAAGAAATGACAGTATCCACGCATAATACGCTATCCAAACTGTGACTTGGCTCATGACCTCAACGAGTACAAGCGCAAAATGGTAACTCTGCACATTCCATTTGGCAATGAGGAAACAGAGATACTGTCAGAGATGAAATATGCCAAGATCTACGACGACAAATGAAGATTTCATACTAGATCTTATTTGTATGAATCGGACTTGGACATTAGCAAAACGATTGAAATATGTAAGACGATGTGTCAATACAAAGACGACGGTGACTCTGACGAAGCATGCGGTAATGACCTGCATAGCCTTGTAACGCGACTGCGAGAAGAAGACTCCTTTCGAAACTTTTACAATTATCCAAACAGCAATCTGAATGAGGATCTAAAGCTCACCACGCTCAACTGACTCGAGGAAATTGCAAAGAAACGCGAAAACTTGATGACCAACGAGGACTTCCGCAACTTAATGATAATGGCCAATGACAAGCAAACGATTCTACTCATGCATGTAATTTGGAGTCTGTTATCTCCCAATCGCGGACCGATTCAAATATTCTTGACCAGCCCAGCTGGTTGCGGGAAAACGTTTATGATTCGCCTCTTGATGGAAATATACAGCCGCTTCAGTAATACAGACGGGTACTATAACGCCTACATCACATGCGCGACTGGTAAGGCGGCTGAAACGTATCCAAGATCAGTGTCCTCAAGATATCCATTTCTCTGGTTACCAAAAGGTTTCTGCCGGGTGGCAATGGTTAGCCCAAAGCCATCCAAGTCAGTATGTCCCTAATCATAAACGTTTTTACGCAACCAGCTGGTTTTTGCCTTCTCTGAGCACATCCAAGATCACCTCTCTGATCCTTTGCGCGGTCTCCTCCCCCGACTCCGCTTTTCTTTGTTTCTAAACAGAAATGACGTCATTTATGCATCGGAAAATCGTGCAACTTGATTTTACTACCGTCCGAAATTTGGTAGGTGCCCCCAAAGATGGTTACTTCATGGGTCATTTTCACGTTGTGAACGCCAAAAAGCTCGCGCTACTCCCTCCGCCTGATCTCGCCAATAACAGCCTCGACTAAAGAGGACCTCAAATTCCTGTAGTCTTCGATGGGAATCAAACCTTGACCTCTCCAAACCGTGGCAGGCAGCGATTATCGGGTTGACTAAGCTGCCACGGAGGAAAATATCAGTGTGCCGCATAGCATTCATTGTTTTAGGAACAATGATCAACGGTCCAAGCCCAAGCCAAGAAACAACCCGAAAATGACAGCACTTTCGACAAACGTCGCAGTTTGGATGATACACTTTTGTAAATAACATTTTTCAAGCCCACGTGAGGATATTAAGGTTTTTTCTCCCGATTGTGTCAGCAATCGTCGATCTACAATGCTGCAGTTTTGCTGCGATGGCGCAAATAAATTGAGCGATTTCCAAATAACGACCCCGTGTGTTGTTTGCCATTAAAACAGTGTCAACTCAGATGTCCTGCAGTTCCATTTCTCTGCTTTCCTGGATTGGACTGCTATTTTAATCGAGACCTACTTCAGTTGTAATTGAAATTGTTAATGCAGAAAGTCTTCCCTTCCATATTTCACCTTAAACCCTTATCTTTCATCTAAACTTCAGAAAAACCTTGTCCTTTAGAGAGTCCGCTACAATCTCTAAATAGTGCTGTAATTTTTTTCTCTCTATGTAGGTTTGTCCACCAAAAAGAATCTTTCCAGAAACAACGGTACAAATGTACTTTTATAAATGTATACTCCAAAACGAGGATAATCGTTTCAATGTGTAACTGGCATCATTTACATTAAAATGAAAGGTTGTCGTGTCGTTCGCAAATAAAACTGCCTCGAAGATTTGAATATCCCAGCTGGAGCAACCTTCCGCTAAGTGTCATGTGACCGTTCAAGTGGGTGGTTGACATAGATTAAACGTTAGACTGTCGCAACACCTTCAAATGCCACGGAACACGACATGTTGTTGCTGAGGAAAACATTAATCACTCTTTATTTCATCAGATGGACATTAATCAGAAAAAAACTAAATTATCTGTTCGTGCATTCCTCAGACACGAAGTTTGTCACTTTTTTTAAGTGAATATATTAGTCCATAATTATTCACAATATCACGAAACTATTTCTCACGTGCTCCTGAAAAGACTCTACCCTTTTTTATCCTCCCTCTTTTTTTTTTAATCGTTGAATGGATTATCCAAATATGTAAACTTTCATTGTACTATTTTTTATTTAGTTTTTCCATAGGCACTTATATTGAGGTTTTTGAATGCTTGAGAACGCGGAACATATAAAGGTTTTAAAAGTATTATCTGCTGTTAATCAAGTAATAGGATTATCAAATAATGTACCTAAGGAGTTAAAAACTCCCATCGTTAACTTACGATTTTTTTAAATGAATTTCAGCTGCTGTTTCAAATTTATAGCAGAGTTGCTGTAGAAAAGGGGGAATGGAGTGAAGCTATGGAAACAAATTTGGGCCTGAAACGTCCCAGGGTCTAACAAAACACTGAAAATTTGACCTTTGTTCCTTATCAAAAATTGAATTTGTTGTTTTTATATTGCAGTGTTCAAAAACTGAATTTAGGCCTTCAGAAATTCATTTAGTGCTACAATGAATAAGCAGAAACATAGGGGGTGCATCAATCATCCAGACAATTTTTGTTATGTTTGTGGACGGTTTATCCCAAAGACTCAAAGGAAAAATATTTATGACGTTACAAAACTTTCGCATTCTTTTTATTTCGGATGTAAAATTGGTGATTAAGACAGCCCTTGGGCGCCTCAAGTGTTGTTCACTTGTATGGAAAACTGAAAGCATTAGCTTTCGCATTCCCTATGGCTTGGCGAGAACTATCTTTGGCGACATTTAAGGTGGTAGTACATGGTTTTTTGGGCAATATGAAAGAAGAAGACTATGAGATGGTTTTTTGGGTAATAGGAAAGAATAAAACTATGAGATGTTGGTGTCTAATTTATTCGAGTGCTAAAAAAACATGGGCTGTCGAATGTCGTTGAAAATTCGTTTTCTCATCTCGAATTTCCCCCCGAAAATTTGGGAGATGTGAGTGATGAACAAGTGGAGCGGTTTCATCAAGATATTTCCACGATGGAAAAGCGGTACCAAGGTCGCTGGGAGCCTGTAATGATGGGGAGATTACTGCTAGTCCTTGTGAGGGAGAGTAGGCAGGATTACAAGAGAAAATCCCTTAGTAAAACAATTTTAAGGATAATTACAGGTATGCTGATTATATATCATTGAAATATAACTATTTCGCAATGATTTATGATACATTTTCCGAAGTTAAATGAGTTATTGAGAATGTATAATATTTTTACACGTATTACAAATTGAATTATACGTACAGATCCCTTTATTTTAACATTAAACGTTGGTACATCTTTTGATGTAGACGTGATAGACTTTTTATGGTGATTATCGGAATCAGCACGTTTATTTTATCCAGAATTACATATTTTCATTGTGGAGGCATGAATTTTTTTTAGTTGGCTAGTCTTAATATACCTTAGCCCTCTATTACGAAAGGCAGGATATAATAATGTTCATCCGGCATAATATGCGTCCCACACTTCACGATATGAGGGGGAAGTTTCGGTGTGGATAAAACAATTTGATTTTTTGCCTGCTCAGACAATATAAAACTTTTAATCAGATTTAAACATTTTAATAATAATTATTAATGAAAGTTTCTGTCATCGTTATGATAGATGCTTTTGTAATAAAAGGAGTTTGCATACTTTAATTCATTAAATTGCTAAACAATTAAATGAATTGATTAAATTTAAATAATTAAACACACCTTTTTAAGTTTCTAAATTTTTAACAGTTACTAAACTTGCTTTCTGGGATGCTGATACTAAATACGTTGATGTTCTTGTACTCTCTCTATTCTGTAAGCTCCTTTGCCTCTATGTGGCGGTCTCAGAGCTTAAACATAAATTTTATCTTTTAATTTTTATAATTAATAACAAAATATACTGACAAGGGGCGCTGACCAAATTCCATGTGTCAACGTAACCTAAGTTCAAATCAGATCGAGCACGATTTATTTTAGATTGTTTTTTATCCCTAATGAATATATGCTCCAATTTTTTTATGAATACAAATGGTTCGTGGCTTATAACAACGTTTCTGTGCCTTATTTTGGACGGTTTTTTGTTTTGATTTTTTTGTCAAGACGCAATTTTTTTTGTTCTGACACTCTGTGATGTATGCTTAAACTTTAAACAGCTTAACTGTATCTGGTTAGTTGGAAAAACTCGCCTATAGACAATAAACCTGACATGGGCTTATAATTGTGCTAAATAGGATAAATAGAAGAATATTAAGTCGATTTTTTATTCATATATTTGTATTTGTGAATTTGTATGAGGAACATGATAAACCGCTATAAAACTAAAAACAAAATTTTGGGTGCATTGGCGTATCCCTCCCTCCCCTCAGATTTTTCATGGTGGTACGCGTATCAGCAGTTGAGAAGCACTTATCTACAAAACGAGTAATACGGCTTGTTCCTCTGTAAATGTGGTTTCCTTGTAGAGCACGCATGTACTGCGGTATAGCCAAATATACATGAGAGGGTAGACTCGTGTGAAGAATTTCTAAAAAAAAAATAAATAAAATAATAATAAACTAACATAAATAAATAAACAAATAATATAAAGATGCAATTCTCTTTGAAATTCGGTATGAATTACTGAGCTGAATTACACAAGAAGCGAAGAGTGCAATACTGAGTTAGTGAGAATAAACCTCCATTATTACTCGAGAATGTCCCTCTTCCGATAGTGCTCCGAAGGCGGAGTTTGGTGGACCAGATTCCTTGTCAACTAACCAGCTAAATGGATTGATGCTACCGTTAGTAGAAATGAATTAAAAATAATCACCGAGTCCGCTTATGGCGGGAGGAGTTAAAACTTACGGCACAACTGTTGCCTGTTACTGACCGCGAGAAGAGCGCGATTCACGAAGACCCCCGTCACCGTACATCCTTCGTTATTTTGTTCACGCATTATATGCTTTATCCAGTTTCTCCGCTATCCCGCAGGATTAGAAAATGCTTAGAAATCGTCCATGTATTGCGCTAAGGCTGGCACGTTGGACAGGATAAGATTACCCCTAAAAAATCGGAAGTCTCCATGGGGGGCTGTAGCTTTCTGTTATGGGCAAACGTTGGACGTAAAGCCTGTCTACAGTAAGCCCCTGCTGCCATCGTATCCACGGCGCAGTCTGCGTGATGGGCTGCCGCTATCTGCAGGTAGCTACGCCCTTCGCCCCCGACCGACTGGCAACAAGATGGATGGCGAGCCTGCCTAACTGCTGTCTCCTTTCCCAGGTGGGCTGTAAAGTTCCGAGATAAAAGCGCCGTTGCGGCTAATGGCTCGAAGGGGGAAATTTGTCTGCCGTCCCTTGGGCTCCTTTCTACACTAACATCAGCCTTTGACCACGATACCCCATAGACTGTTTCCTGCACTTCTTGTCCCGCCGCTTACTACCTGAATTTTCTCTGGCTGTCTCCGCTATCTCCGCATACCACCTAAGTAGCAGCCATCTGATTGTTCGTGCATATCGTCTGCTTGCATTCATGGCTGCCAGGTTGGGAGAGGGAGACAAATTTCGATTAAGGTCTTTGCACAATCAGACTCCACAATAATCAATAGAAAACCGTGTAGACGACTGGAGAGACCTTATCTTAATTGTGTGGGGCGTGAACATGATTCTTCGGGGGAGAGTCGTTTGGGGGGGGGGAGAGTCTTTATCATTCATGTACTAGAAACGGCCAATGGCCCGAAAAGGGCGAAACGTTAAGAGGTGAAAATTACCTCTTCACTTCGTCTGTGTCTTTCTCTCTCTCTCGCTTTTCACAGCATTCATGCTTCACGACATTTCCAAATTACTAACGATTTTGTTTTGGAGCTGCTCGCTTCGCACTTGCGCACGTACGCACACAAGTGAAGGAGAGAGAGAGAGAGGGATGGGTGTAAAGTTAACTGCTTGTGTTAAAGAATGCAAGCGTATATCATTTAAACTACAAAAACGACTACATCAATTTATTAACAGGAAACTGATTAGAGACAAAAAAGAAACGAGTCGACCGTAATGAACGCCGCAATCAATATTTAAACAATGTAGCTATTTTATGGCGTTTTTATTTCTTTATGGTTCGTGCGCGCCACAAACCTCCAAAACCTCGTTTATCACCGTGGAAGGGATAATATCATTTGGGGAGAGGAGGAAAAAAAAGGCGGTTGCATTTGAAAATGATAAAGAAGACTTAAAAAACACATCCAAGAGTTTAAAGTACCTTCACTTAAGTTGGATGATAGATAAGAATTGTTCGCCAAAGTACAGAAGTTACTATTACTATTATAAACAAAATAATTCAGAAAATTATAGCGAAATTGTAACTATTCGAAAATTATTTGCTGTCAGAAGGAAAGTTATGGTATCCCATTAATATATTCAAAATTTAAGGTCTCTCCACAAACCAATAGAGGGATGAAGACAATAAGAGAAACATACCCTGTATTTAAAAAAAAAACTTTCTAAAACAGTAATGATGGAACTTACTACAAATCATAAAAAGAAAAAAAAAAAAAAAAACAGGAAAGATACTTAAATAACACAAGATATATGACTGTCTTCAGAAAATAGATCTTACTCCGGATACTCGAGTTCCTCCCTTACAAACAGAATTGGAATAACTCCTCTAAGGAACGAATAACTTACAAATTCATTCCAAGTGTTCTTTTTTCCATCTTCGGAAATAATTCTCGTTGGTTTCTCCAACGAGACATGGACATTCATCCTTTGCCAACTTAACTGAAACCCATCGTGACACATCAGAGTCGAAAAGTCTACGTATAGACATGAAGCAACAGGAATTCTCCATCCTTATCATTCACTCTTTGACAAAAAACTGTGTATCAGAACCCGATATCTGTTTCTCATACAAAAATGTCTAGAAAACACAACAGATTCATCTAAAATGGTAAAATTGAAACAACGAATTGTAAAAAAGCAGAGACCCTGCTTAAACTTTCAAACTTTGGCGATTCTGTGCAACCGACCCCACATGCAAATTTTAAATACGTCAGAAGGAGTAATTGCAGACAGTGAGACCTGAATAGTCCAGGAGCAGCAAGAACAAAAGTCACGCAAGCTAATCGCATCATGATCAGAAAAGATGATGACCTGGTTCCGACGCTAAATATCATACTTACATTTGGTACTCGAAATTTACTTTCCAATGTCAAAGCTGGTTACTGGTTATCTCAATTGCCCAATAAAACCGTATATCCCTATAATCCAATAAGATGTAACAAGAGCCAAAAATTTGGTGACTCATAATTTTTCGAGGAGAATCAAATTGTCTTAAATGCTTATTCAAATCCCATACTCAAACGAAGCGAAATATCGAACTGTCCCACCTGTAAAGGAAAACATCCAGCATACTCCCAACCCTGCGAACTGTGTAAAATGGGGAAAATAATTCAAAGATGAAAGTAGAACGAAAAGTCACGAAGCCAAAAAGCAATGCTCAATACACCAAAAGATACCTATGAAGCAGTAACAAAGAAATAGCAGTTAACAGCAGCACAAAACGAAGTCTCAATTACCCCAACTATGTCTGTCTATTTCAATTTGGGCCCGGATAATATTATCACCTTCACAGCAGTCTCCTGAGGAACAGTGCATGGTAGACCGTGATAACAATGTTCTTAATAACAATAATACCCCAATAGTGTTCCGCCAACTGAAACTCCAATACACCAAAGGAACCTGTAAAAATTAAAACACTGGAGTCAATCAACAAGGCTCAGCCCAATGTATTGAACATGGATGTAGATGACAACATTAACCAGGATGAACCTATCTTGGACCTATTTCGAAAGATTGTTATTATTATTATTTATTCAGTTTATTGATCATTTTTACGATCACCGCTTGAACAGCATTCGAGATGGAAGGGTGCAAAGAGGATAGGTACAATGTTATATGCAATTAACAGTATTGATTTTAAATAATATTTACAATTGTTATTTAATATTTAAATAGATGTAAATTAAAATACCAACAGAATTGGGCAGTTGGGACTTTAGATAGGAGAGTTCTAGAAAGATGGTTACTTAAAGATGGACAGTACTGTCCAGTTAGACGAGTACCAAGTGAACACTACTGCTGCCACGGATTATGTGAGTTATGCGGTTGGTTCCTTTTTGCTAGGTATTCCCATAAGAGTTTAGGCTTGGATCAAGGAAAGCCGCGATACAGATTCTCCTGGATTGCTTTTTTGTATGCTTTATTTACGGATATTTTATGGGTTAATTTTCAAGTTGATTAAAATAATTTATGACGTTCGCTGAAAACATACTGTTCAAGCAGGCATGGTTGTTGACTTTCGTCCTTAAGGAAAAATGAGGATTTTGTGTGCATCTCTGACAGGATCTGAGAGAGAGAGAGAGATGCCAACTTGCTATAAAAGAGAAAACGAGGCATGGTACCTCTTCTAAGCACTCAACAGCTGAAAACTTGATAAATAAAAAAAATAAACTTAAAGTTAAGGCACGGTTTGTAAGGAAAACGACTACTGGATTCAGTTTGCTTCTATTATAATCTACAACAAGATTAAAAAACTGAATGGTAGATGTCCACCACCATCCTCTTCGATGTTCAGTTGGAATGGGCAAAATTTATCATCTCCAGTAGAAATAGCAAATGCATTGGTAGAATCGTTTGCGAATATTTTGAGATATATTTACATATGAACCATCTTTTCAACTGGATAAAATAAAGGCTGAGAAATGCAAATTAAATTTCAGCACGAGACTACCCATTTCATATAATCAGTCCTTTACAATACTGGAACTAACCGAAGCCCTAAAAATCAACAACATTTAGATAACGAATCAACAACATCTAGACAACGAAGTCTTAAACTCTTTATTGCTGTTCTCCGATGAAAGCTGCTGTCCTAGCTCATGGTGTCATTCAACAGTTTTGCTTTCTTTAAGCCTGGAAAAGATCAGACAGATCCACACAACTATAGACGGATCCCGGCTTCTCCTTACAGCTGCTTAAGCAAAAGATTATAAAAGATGGTCCACAATGGACAATCTGCAGGTGAAGTGAATCTCCACTTCACTTGCAGATAAAGATGTTATTTCTTTATTATGCAGTCAGAACTTTAGTCTCCCTTCTCATCCCATCTGGATATATCCGTGTGATACTTCATTGATAAACCTTTACAGAAATAAACCTCATGAATCTGCAGGAATCCTCCTACAAGGAATAATGCTCAATGGATATACAACTGGCCAGTATATCTCAAGCCCAGAACCAGTGTAACCCCCATGGAAAATGAAAATATCTCCCATGTGATAGTTGCTTCCTACGTGGGCGAAACACTTGCTGTGCAAACAAACTTTTCAAAAGCTACACCCTTTTGTTTTATCCAGTACACAAGCTCTGCATACCTATACTGACGGCTCAAAAACTGACATAGCTGTGGGAGCTGTAGGCAGCAGTCCTCCCAACATCTATCTCAGTCTCGCTACCTCATGAATAAAGTGTTTTTACAGTGGAATTTTATGCTATTAAGATGGCTCCAACCTTACTTACTAACCTCTTCAGCCCACATGCTACCTTTCCTTTCCTGAGAAGTGGAACAGAATCTTTATGGAAGCGATCATTTCCAAGTAATATCTACCATAGTGGATGGACAACCTTGTCATCCATTTAGAACTCTACGTTGGAAGTATGATCAAGCAGACTGGAGTAAATTTTCACGGCTCACTGAATTTGATCCTTTACAAATTCAACAGGAGTCAATTGATGAAGCAGTGAAGTGCATCACAGATTGTATTATTCATGCAGCGGAAATTGCAGTTCCAAAAACATCCTCCCGATTTCCACATTATCCAAAACCGTGGTGGAATCAAGACTGTAAAGAAGCAAGGAAGTTACAAAATCGGGCATGGGGAAAATTTCGACGTCACCCCACCACCGAACATCTTATAGTCTTTAAACGTGCCCGTGCCAAAGCATGATTTATACGCCGACAGAGCCAAAAGGAATGCTGGGTCACGTTTACATCCTCAATTAACCAGATGACCAGTGCCAAAGTCGTCTGGGATAAAATTAGGAAAATGAAGGGCAAATATACATCACTTCCCTCATCAATGTTAGAACACAATGGGCGTACATTAGCCGAGCCAATTGATATTGCCAACGCTCTAGGAGAGTTTTTTCTCCAGCATATCTACTGAGACTTCGTATACTGCAGAGTTCCTATTATTAAAGAAGAAAATGGAGAAGCAAAAACTCAACATTTCTTCAAGCAAAGTCCAGCCTTATAACCTGCCTTTCAGTAGAGTAGAATTAACCATTGTGCTTGCTACCTCAAAGGTCAGCGCTGCAGGAACAGATGATATTCAATATGAGATGATCAAACACCTTTCATACTGTACAACCGAATTTCTCTGAAGGATCAGTTTCCTAATTCTTGGCGTAGGGAAATCGTTCTCGCATTCCCAAAGCCAGGAAAGGACCCTAAAATTCCTAACAACTATCGGCCTATAGCTCTGACCAGTTGCATATGTAAACTTTTGGAAAAAATGGTGAATGCCCGCCTTATATATTACCTTGAGGCAGATGACCATTTGAACAAGATTCAGTGTGGCTTCTGAAGAAATCGGTCCACTTTGGACCATTTAATCCGACACTGGAAGTAGCGATTCTCGATGCGTTTGTAAAGCGTGAGCACTTGGTATCAGTTTTCTTTGATATGGAGAAAGCTTATGACACAACCTGGAGGTATGGGGTTTTAAAAGACCTCCATTTATTTAGTCTTAGAGGTCACCTTCCTATTTTTGTTAAGAATTTTTTATCAAAACGACTCTTCCAGGTTCGTGTTAGATCCAGTGTGTCCCGCCTTTTTTGTCAAGAGGAAGGAGTCCCCAAGGCTCTGTCCTCAGTGTTACGCTGTTTGCAGTCAAAATTAATTCCATTACAAAACAGCTTCCTCCTTCAGTAAATAGTGCTTTGTATCTAGATGATTTTAGTATTTTTTGTCACTCCTGCAGCATGAGAGTAATTGAACAACAATTGCAACAAGCAATCAACCATCTTATTTCCTGGACATTAGCCAATGGGTTTAGATTTTCTGCTCAAAAGACTGTTTGTGTGCATTTCTGCCGCAAACGGAATCTACATCCAAAAAAATATGCGCTCGTTGGCAAGAACCTTGGAATGGGTGCCCTACCAACAAGCTGAATGAAATTAAGCCTGTAATAATGCATTGGCATTCTTGTCAGCGCAGGGTTCGCCGGGAGGAAGTAGTTCTTGCTCGTCTACGCATAGGACATTCTCACCTGACGCATTCGTATTTGCTGAGGGCTGATGATAATCCTGTGTGTAGATATTGTAGCGTATTTTTAACTATTCGACTATTCGTATTTTAACTATTCGTATTTTTAACTTCATTTTTAGAGTTTTAATAACCAACCAACCAATCTTCAGCCCACAACTCATAATTTATACAGATTGTCTGAGGGCAGCGATGGCACTGGAAATAAATTTTCAAAATTAACATCCATTGCTGAGATGAATCAGTTCACGAATCTTTCAACTGAATGGCAATAAACAGACCATTGCATTTTTTCTGGATTTCAGGGCCGTTGGAATACCGGGAAACGAAGGTGCAGATGAAGCAGCAAGGAACCCTATATGCAATGACCCTATTTCGATTTATTCCACCGATTATACCGAGTGTTGAGCACCCAAACTCTTAATAAATTGCTTCAAATAAAGGAGAAACCACAATTATGGAAATCCAGCTTCCGAGAATAGGCATGTAGAATATGTATTGGCAAGAACTATAACTGGCCACACCCATTTAGAACATCTCTTTTCACCACTTTTCCTCAATTGCTATTCACTGGTCTTGGACTCCACCAGTGGATGTGATTTTTCCAAATCCCAAAGGAACAGTCTGGATCCACCACGATTCGCTCTTAGTTGTGGCTCACCTCCTCGTGGTGTAAACGGACACTGGGTTGGCTTTCCTTGTGATCACCTTGATTATCAAAATTTCCACAGAATTAAACAACACACACACACATGTTTCTGCCGTTTTAGAGTTCTGTATCATCACAATGCAACACGGGGGAGTTGAACGAGCGCTTGAAAAAAACGAAACAACTCGATAAGACCATAACACTGATTTCTAAACGCAATCGACGACATACTGCACTTGAAATCCGAGCTGAGTTCAACAGGAACAGAGAAATTCCAGTGTCTACATCCATTGTAAAACTTCATCTTTAACTAGCAGGACTTTGTGGTCGTGTAGCGGTCCGAAAACCCTTATTAAAACAGGAAAATCGAAAGAAGCTGTTGACTTGTGCTAAGAGCAATCAACGTTGGATAACTGAAGAGTGGAAAAATGTACTATGGACGGATGAACCCAAATTTGAAATATATCGATCCAAGCGTAAAGTTTATGTGACACAATCAACTGAATAAAAATGGTGCCATATTGTTTAGTATCTACAGTCAAGTACAATGGTGGTTCCATCATGGTCTGGCGTTGCTGCTGTTTTTCTGGAGTGGTTCGCATTGTCAGAATTTGAATTTTAAGAAAAGAAGGCTATAAAACATTTTTGAACATAATGCAATATCTTCTGGACTTCGACTTTGTGGAAGAAATTTTATATTACAATAAGACACTGGCCAGAAGAGCAACTCTAAGCTGTTCAAGCACTTTCTGCAAGTGAAAAATAGAATGAGGTATTGCAAATATAGTGAGCAATCACATTCGCTTGACTTGAACCCAATAGAGTTTTTATAGGATCATCTAGACCGTCAAGTCCATGGAATCTGCCCATCTTCATAAAATTTATGGGAACCTTGCAGTTTGCTTGGAATAATGTTAATTAGTCAAGATACTATTAGCAAAGACATTATAAAATTAATCGTCAGATGCAAATCTTAAAATACTTTGCAATATGCTGTTTTTTATATTAAACCTTACATTGTCATAACTAATTTTAAAAAAAATAACGAAAACCGTTGTCATGCGATGTGATTCCAAACTTTTAGATAGCAATGGCTGCCGTGATACAGATGCATCACTGCCAAAGATGGAACAAAAGGAAGAGATGGTCCTCAGTAGGAGATATGGCCACTCCTAATGTCGATGCAGGCTTTGAACCGCCTGTCCATACTTAGAACAATGTTGTTGATAAGTTCTTGCGGTAACATCGTCCATTCCTCTGTCAGCGCCATCTTCAGCTGGTGAACATTTTTGGTGGGTGTGGACGTGCCGCTAGGCGTCTCCCCAGAGCGTCCCATATGTGTTCGATGAGATTTAGATCGGTGGAACGGGCAGGCCAATCCATACGCACGATGTTCCTCACTTTCCAAAAGCATATAAACAGCTGCATTGCGATGGGGTGTGGCGTTATCATCCATAAACAAGAACTCGGGGCCAATGGTACCTCGGAGCAGACACACATAGGGAAGGATTACCTCAGTACAATACAGCCTTTCAGTATCTGGAGTTGTGTACGTCCATCCAAGATAACGCCTCCCCAGACGAGAACACCTCGACCGCCATATCGATCCCTTTCAGTGATGTTTGCAGGGTGATACCGTGTGCCAACCTCTCGCTATATTAGCTACCGTCCAGAACCGCTGCTGAGACTGAATCTACTCTCATAAGTTAAGTAAAGATTTTGTGGTTAGAAATAGTGTTGGTCCTTAAGTTTTGCACATCAGTGTATTTGTGGCATTAGTGTTTGCTAATAAAATATACAAACATAAAATACATGTGCATATTTTAGGTTAGTGTACATTAAAACCTCTCACGTATTATATTATTGTTTAACCCCTTCATAAGTGGGTTTCTTTCATTTAAGCCTTTCATAATTAATCATGTTTCATGATTTATTTAAAGTTTAATCAAATTAAAACTGAAGCGGTCCGGCGTGAATTTATTTCAAGGAATTTCGAAGTTTGTAAAAATTGAAAAATTATGTACATAAATCCTTTTAACGCGGGATTATTATTAAAATTGAAATAAACTTTTTGTAAACAAAGTAGGAAAATATAACTGAATAAACATCTAAAAATAATAATATTGGTAAAAAACATTTGCATTACCTTCTTTTCTTTGCAGTAATATCCTCTTCCGTGCTTCATTTAACGGCATTGGCCTCGTTAAATGGGCCAAACCCTCCTACGACAATTTTCGAAACTGTCTTAAGCGTGAAACAGCTACAATTACTTGTACCCAAGAGTTTAACAAGGATCTGTGCATCTACTGATGTAATTTGTCCACACTGTTTTGAAAAAAAATCTTGAAAAAGAAAAACGTATATATACGTGCATACCTATATAATCCCTTGCATGAAAAAAAAAAAATGTGTGGGTGGAACCGATTTTTAAACGAAATCTTTAAGGTCGCGTGATGATGGTTGTTTTAACCGAGTGAAGAAAATCGTAAGGGTTTTCTTATTCAATTTGGTTGACTGTGAGGTGGCGACTAACGCGGTTTGGGTTCTTTAACCCGCATCCAGGTCTACCTGGTTGATACCTTGGACTAACCTACTGACAAATGGCAACGAGCAGTAATATTTACCCAAAATGAAGCCCTATTTCGTGAAGAAGGCGAAGGCCCAGAGTTATTTCTTTTCCAGCCTTGATGCAACAATAAAACTCTTGCCGAGACTGGTGCGTGTTAAAGGTCGTTTGTGTAGACAGCAACAGCATAGAGTGAGCATCTCCGTAGTTTATTTTATTTACAGTCTGAAGCACTCCGTTCCCAAGGCAGTCATCTGGGAGAAATAACCACTAATATAGACGGGAGTAAACTAACTTCTTTTGCCTCCTTCTCGTTTCTCTGTAATATTAATGACTACAGGGAAGCGGTAAGAGATTCACAGAAAATAAATAATACGATAATAAAATAGCGTGAAATGATGCGGAAAAGAAAGACAGTGGAATCCCCACAAATTTTTCCCTTCTTTATATCATGTTTTAAAATTTCTCCCCGTTTGTATGAAATTTAAATCTCGGCCCTTTTGTCTTTTTATGTTTTTTTAAACGTGTCTGCCGAGTTACGCGTAGCAGCTCATAATAGTGGTTGTTCATCATAGAATTCCCTTGCCTACTACTAGCTGCTGCTACACACTAACTACCTCTAATGTTCTTGTTTTTGGCCATTCGTTGCATCCTGCCATACATCGGGTCACATGATTACAGTTGCTAGTGGTAACGAAACTACGGCAATTAAGCTATATTTCCCTATCGCATCTCTCTCTCTCTTTCTGCTTTCTGTGTGCTTGGTTCCTTGCGTGTTTGTTTGACCTTTACTCCACCGTTGGTGCAAATAACAAGAAACTTGAGGAAATGACATTGAGGCCTTATTTTTTGGAGAAATTAAATGTACCCGATATCCGAAGTACTTAAGTGAGATATCAAATCTAACCATTCCTGCGATAGTCCATAAATTTCCTTCACAATGGAACTACCATCACTTCAAGGTCCAAAATTGGATATTCAAGTAACTGCGAGCTCTTTTGTATTTTTCAATTTTCGTGTAATTTGTTTTTATGAAAGAGTTTTCACAAGAAGTTAACTGACTGTAAGAAAAAGAAAAGAATATTTTTTCAGAGGTTGATGTTCAGATCTGAAGATCTACCAGTTTCGGAAACTTAAGTTTTAAATACTCTCCTATTGTGTTTATTAATTTATTAAGCGTACTCATCAATGTTATGATTGGCTTCTTCATAAATCATTCTTCGAACAGAAGATTGAAAATCGCTATCAACAGTTTGGAACAAAATGAAAACTTCGTGTACCATATAGAAAATACACAACTGGCCATGTTTATTCGTGGACCACTGAAAGAAATGGGGGATATGCAGTGGATGTAACATCGGCGAGAACTTTTCTTTTAATTAACCGTTCCCTACAGCGATGGCGGTAATTAGTGGTTAATTAAATGCTCAGAAGTTATTGAATGCTTGCTGATAAAATATTAGCATCATCTTCTATAGTTTGAGAGCAGTAATCGTACATCAGTATTACCTTAGATGCTAATGCGCTGTATAAATAATAGCAGTAGTCGTATGAACTGAATATGATTATTTCTATTTCATATATGTGACAGGAATGCAGAAACGTTTCGTTTTCTTCTACAATAACCTGGAAAATGTTTGTTTATAGCCCTTGATGATACATCCTTCATACTGTTGTGCTTGAATTAGCAATGGCTGCTGCTGCCATGATTATTGACGATGTCTGCTACCAGCCTCTCTCTACACACACACACAACCGGTGTCAGTTACTAACACTAGCATTTAACAACAGGCTTTATATCCTTGTGGTATTCTTTCAGTTTTCCACTGACCGCAAGATTAATTTGGACTTCCTTAAAAGGTTTGTCTCTCATCATATGTACAGTTTTAAAGCTATAAATCGATTAAATACTAGATAAAATTCACTGCCTTTTCCAATCAGATGATTATTATTAAACTGTATTCAAGCAATATGAAGATCAAGCCATCTTAAAGCAGTCGCGTTTTACCTACAGCTCGTCCACTGAGTTTCAGATATTTATAGTTTAAAATACGCTTTATTCTATTTAAAACACCTCAGATAAAAATCAGTGTAATCTTAAAAAAAACTAAATGAACAAAATGCACGAATACGTAAGAATAAAAGCCACTTACATTGGTGTGAATTTACACTTATCTTCCTAATAATTACGACTGGGAAAGATCTAATTAGGAACAGATGAAGAAGAACTGGAAATACTTGGATTAAACTATACAACTTCAGAGACGAGTTTAATAAAATGCTTAATAATCGAATCACCATTGTTGACATTCTGTTGGATATCTGATTGTTGCAAAAATCTTCGATTGTTGTAAACATTTTCGATTGTTGCAAAAATCTTCGATTGTTGTAAACATTTTCGATTGTTGCAAAAATCTTCGATTGTTGTAAAAATTTTCGATTGTTGATCCGTTATTGCTTAAAATTTAAATGTATTAGTATTGTGATGAAATGATTCTAAAAGCATTAGATAAAAATTTTGCGTTTTACCCGATAATCCAAATACCTAAAAACGAAATAAGAAAAAAAACAACATCGTAATATATTTTATCTTATTATTTATGTTTTTGGTTAATGCAGAAAAAGTTCTCTTCTATATATTATTTGGCCTTACTAATACTTATATTAAGTGCAAAAAAAATGCGGATGGTTATCCTAAAGCGTGATATTATGATGGTGTATCTGCAGACGAAGTACGGTTGGCAAATAGGAAGAAAACTGTTGTTTGCAGACGAGAGCGGCGCTTTCTAATCTTCGATTATTAGATTTTTTCTTCAGGTGTCTCGATCAGATATGCAGCAAAGCCCCTCCAATCCTTATTTACATAAGAAAAGTTCTTGCCATATGTGCCTAACTGTTTTGCTGGTGACGGGAAGTCATAGCTCATTTCTTGCTTTATATTTTATGTGTTTTGTGTGGAAAGGAGAATTTCTGAGGATATATACTGCCTTACATTGCGTGCCCCGGGATAAAACAATGTATACTCCGGGAGTCTTTCATCATTTACGTTATTGTTTGGCATTTTCTTCACGACTCCCGTATATCTCCTGCGCTAGTTGTCATTGATCAAGGTTTATTGCCTGTTTATATCCATTCTCTGTGGGAGAGAACATTGGTAGGAATCATCCAAACAAATGGGAACGCTGACAGCAGCAGCCTTCCGATTGTGCAGCCGTTTGCAGAAGGGCACGATTGAAACGTTGAATCATGCCCATTACGTCAAGATGGGGCAGAGTTCATCACACAGCGACGCCGTTGGCCCATTGATATGCATTAAACCCCACTCGGAGTGGCCCTACTGGGACTAGGCTACAGATTAAAAGTTAATGGCTGGAACGAGAGCTGCGAAAATCAATCTCAGGAAGAGAATAAAAGCATTCGCGAAAGTTTTGACGCTTGGGACGGGAGGAAAGAATGGAGTGTTTGCTAGGCTGCGGCCCAGAGTCCAAGGAAAGTAAACTTGATTGAAAAGTGAACGTGCAGCCCAAGAACACTGGGAGGGAATTACTATCTTTGCATTTTTACCGGTCGACGAATGATAGATAAGGAACGTTCGTGAGTTCAAATCTTAGGGGACTCTCTTAGCCCCAAAACATTTAAATTAAACACTTTTCTGTCGTCTGGCCTGAGGTAAATCGATTTATAGGTGATAATATTTTAAACTCATGGAAAATTACGAAGTGTCTGTTTTTCTGCGCACACAGAGACTCCATTATGGCCTTAGGTAGATGCGTGTCTTAGATAAAGGTGAGAATTAGACGCTATATTACTCTTTTCCTGCCACTCTGTCTTCGAGTGGTTCTGTTTCCGAAAGCCAGTAACTGTAATGCATTTCCCTAATAGATAAAATCCTCCACTCGGAGATGATATGGATGATGTGGGTCGCACCTTACAAGCGCTTTGGACGTTATTAGAATTCGAGCAGATAAAATGAGCAATGAGCTAGTTCGTGACAGTAGGTTTTAATTAAAAGGGTAGGGCTGGTAAAAACAGGCCAGAAAGGTAACCACGCCTAAAATACGGCATGACGCTCGCTTCAGTCATCGAACTTTACCGTGGAAAATAAGCAGAGGTAGTAGCGACACTGATGAAGATGAAAATTTTCCCTCGAGAGTTAAAAGGAAAAAAAAAGGGGGGGAATCGGTGTCACAGACATTAACGCCAGCTACCAAACATCTAAAACTGTTTTCGTGCACGGTTTATACAACTACACCCTGAAGGAAGTATGGCATACCTCGTTTGGAATATGCGCAATAATCTGGATGGTTGTTAGTCCAAATTGCGCGTTATATGAGATTACTCATTAAAAAGGTAACGCGAAAATCTCCATCTAGTGTATTTTGATAATGGCTGAGGCCTTTGCCACTCAACGGTTGGAAAGTCCATTAGAATCCCATCGATGATACCAGCAATTAATGCGGCCTTTTCAAGATGAATTAAGTGAATTAAATAGCCTCGAAACACACACCTTAAGCATACTTAATATATATTTAATTATTACAATTCGTTATCGCAATATAATCTTTAATTGTATTGCCAGATTACAGAGTAAAATCTCTGTCTTTCTCTCTTTCCTTGAGTGAAAAAGATACAATAAATAAATTGGTTTTTTACACCTTTGATTTATAAGAAATTTTATCTAAACTTAATCGTTCTCTGGTCCTTATAACTTACTAAATTTTGAACTGAGGATAAAAAAAGACACTCGAGTAATAAAGTGTCCTTTGATGTAACATATATAGATATCAGATGTTGTATTTATTGTGTTTGTAGCTCATCAAACATGCCTTTAGCCATTCGTATTGTTCGCTTTCTTTGCGTCTCATCTCTGGGGGATGTCCACTGTCACTACTTCCTGGAGTAGCTGTAGCCAGGTCTCTCCGGGAATGTCCAAAGGATGCCTGCAGGAACTTCGGTTGTCAGTGCAGTCAGAAAGAGCCGAAAACAGTCGCGAGATACGAATGTCTTGCGTAAAAAGTAAAAGTGCGGAAATTAATAGAAAAAGCAAACTTAAATTGTAATTGTTTTTGAGATGGCTTGAAAAAACATATAGATTTTAGTTGTTTAGGCTCTTTATGGGAACCCTAATATATTGTTTCGTTTTGTTTTGTATATTAGATTCTGTTCTGAGATTTATTTTGAATAATAGTATTATTGTAAATTGAATTTGGGGATTTTTTTTAAAAGCACTCCAGTTTTTCGTAGATTCAGAGAAGCGTGCACAGTCGAGGCATGGGTTAACATTTCCAGGTATTGTCCATGCCAAAACCACCAGCTGGACATTAAGAAAAGATCCTTCATCTGCGCTCTTTGTCTTCTGGAAGTTATTATTATGTCTCCAGACTGTTTATATTATTCACCTCAGTGAACGTTGGATTATTATTCTTAAAATCCAGTGATGTGATTTCCAAAAAGGAACATTTTATGAGACAGAGAACGGAAAGACTTTGTAAAGGGATGGGTCATTAATTAACCTAATTGACTTTTCTTTGGATGAGGATAAAAGCTTGAGAGAGGTTTTGGTTGCACCACCCCAGATATACACAGGGCTGAGCTTAATTAGGATTGATATTAAATAAGTTATCTTTGACTCATTGGCGAACTACCTGAAGATCAGCATTTAAGGAATTGATGGTGGATATTCGAGAAGATTAAGCTGTTCGTGCAGGGCAAGGTTTCCCAAACTGGAAGGTGGAATGCAATGCGCTGTAATCGGCAAAACTATGGATAGGATTTCCAGTTAATGGAAGAAGGTCATTAATATATAAGAAGGAAAGTGTGAGAGAAAGAACTTTGTGGAACACCTGCAGTTGCCGAAAAGTTAGAAGACGGAGAGCCACTGCCATCACCAGAGGTGAGCGTTTAGAGGGCAAACTGGATACCCTTTGCAAAAATTAGTCGGCAAACTATAACACAGATGGCCATCACTTTTGTACGCATCTAAAAGAACAAATAATAATTATGTTATTATTAACTTGAGACCAATATAATTACCGTTGTACTTTTAACTAGGCCCATGAATATTATGTTTATTTTAACAAGCTGTATTTAGTATTAGCGTATTTCGTTCATAATTTCCTTCTTTCTAAAGAGTCAATAAATAAACTGAAGTATTTTTCTTAAGTATGAATAACTTTTGAATTTAACAGTACCAAAGGTTTTAAAATATTCGATATTTTAACTGATCATTCCTGCTATTTGGCAGATTGTTAACCATATTTTGCTTTTTGCTTCTTCAGATGGCTTCCAATGGCTACACATTCCAATTCCCTCCTATCTTTTTAGGGGTTATTTTCAGAAATAAACTTGGTTTCTCACTCCCTTCCATTAATCAGTACTAAGTTAGTTTCGTGCTGTGGTTCTGAGGTTTTTGACCTCGTAATCCGGCTATAAAAACAGTTCAGTTTATATTCTTTTTAAAGGTAGAAAGAATCAACGCACTGTGATCTCTCCACAACCCTCCAGTTCTTTCGTAATAGTGGGCAAGGGATTAAATAGTGCAAAAATAGGTGATTATTTTAGATACTTGATTATCTAAAATAATCGAAAAGCATTGTCTATATCGAATGGATTAAGGTCTCAAGTGAGGATATCAAGAAAACCTTGATGGGTTAACATTTCCAGGAGACCGATGGGAAGGAGGAGAAACCATTCACTTGAGACCGATGGGAAGGAGGAGAAACCTTGCCATCCTCAATTGACATCAACTAACTCAGCCACGGAGTGAAAAAAGCCATAACAGTAACTCGCATCATTGACGTCATTCAAATCCGGATCTTTTCCACCCGGTATGAGTAAGAAGGTGATTATATCCATCGGTCAAACTTACCAGCGAACACAGGTCTCCCAGAGAACACTTACATGGAACTCCAGAAAGCCAAGATGCTGACCACCTGTACGATATTCAGAGAGTATCCCGACCAAAAGTAATAATATTAACCAGACACAACCAACCACCCCATGTACCTCATACCAGTACCCATCAGGTTGGGAAAAATCCCATAAGGAGAAAATGTAATAACAATAATAATAAATTCTCCACATAGCGATGAGCAAGCCTTCTTTGCCTATTTTTATAGGCCAAAAGGCACTCCATGGCAGCCACTACAATTATCTTCATCAAGACTTCGTAGATAAGTAGGCTTTGGTTCCCAACGAATGGCTCACAAGCGGGACGGTCTTCACCGAGATCGATGCGTTCATTCTCTTCATCCAAGACCAAGTAATCAACAGCAGAAACTACAGAAAACACATCGCTAAAGAATCCTGGAGTGACAGACGAGAGATGTCGACGATACCAACTTGCTTCAGAAACAAATTAGCATCACCCAGACGCAGCACACTCGTGGACATGGCCAGGTCCACCAGGATACATCAGAGGCTACCGAGGAAATAAGTTGATCATAGAAAATATACTTCAGGCCGTAATAGAGACCCCTATCCATTGTACTGGGACCACACCATAGAAAGGCGAAGATGATCCAGCACAACAGACCGGACAGAACCCTCACTGTCAAGAAGGGAGAGACGGAAATGTCATGCATGGCGAAAGACCGTACATAACAGCCTAGCAGCAATAGGCCTCCCATAGAACACGTACAGGGAACTCCAGAAAGCCGTGATCCTGAACGTCTGGGATAATCAGGGAGTTCCTCCACTAATAATAGTAACCAGGTCTTTCTACGAACTGTATTCCTCTATTGATGAATCCAATATTATTTGCCAAGCTGCTTCTTCAGCTGTGTGCCAGGTGCAGAGGAGCAGATCACCAATTTATAGCGCAGTATTAATACAAGACATGTTTTTCTGTATTAGTGCCTTCTTGGAATTAAATTCCAGTCCTAGCTCCGGATGAATTTGACAGATTTTATTCTTATTCTAGAAATCCCTTTATGAAAAGCCTTACTTAATTTCTTGAGTTCCTTTTTTTGTAATTCCCGTTTCAGCCGATCTGAACGGATTAAGTTTTAAGACTATGGTTTGAAGATAATTCTCTAGCTGGCAGATTTCTTAACACATGTAGATTCGTCTCTGGCAGTTGCTCTGGGCCCTTTTTTTTTCAGAAAACACTTAATATCATCAGTGCATCACAGGAAGTTATCTGATGTGGCCAGAAATGATTCTAAGGCTGCCACAAAGAGAGCCCCAAGGAGAAGCTACCTCTTGTGAATACCACTGGCACACCAGTGCTATTCACAAGGGGCAGCTTCTCTTTGTGAATTCACAAGAGGCGTCTTCGGTTTTCTCCCTCCCACAAGGCTCAATGTGTATTCTTCTACCTCGGATGGGATGAGGGTTGAGAAATTCAAAGAAACTTAATGACATGGAACTGATATTCCGTACTTTGCAATTTTCAGAGAATATATTTCATCTATTGAGAGTTTCTATTAATTCATGAAATGCATTTCCAATTTTATAGCTATCCTACAGCTCCATCTCAGGATTATAGTAGTATTCATGCGCACTAGGTCGAAGAGGTTGAACTTAATAGGACACACTTTATTGTGATCGATTTTGGGCACCTAAAAGCGGTATCGAAATACAAATTTGTCAAATATCAATGAATATTTTATTTTCATCGAAAACCTTAATTTTAATATTCATTGAAAGGACAAATCACGTAAAATATGCATCTAATTAAAGTAAAGGAAAGAGAAAAACCATTATTGTTTCAATTTTATGTTAATAATATGCAAATACCGGAGGGAAAAATATTTTGGTTAAACTCATTATAGATTTAAATGCGGTCTAAAATTTTTCCTTAGCAGCTCATTATTTATTCATCCAAATAAAACACAGCCAAGCATCCTACAGCGGTATATAATAGTTTACGCGTGGTTTTATTAACTTAGTGGAAGCTTTAATAAGCGAGTTTCATCCAATAAATAATTCTTAACTCGCACTCAATCGAAATACAAATCGTGGACGTGGTTTGATAAATTTCTGGGAGTAAACACGCATTGGATATGTTGTAAATATTTGATAAAAGGGACTCTTGGATCTGCGTATTATTAGCCTTCAAAAAAAGCAGAGAAAACCAAAGTAAATAAAGAACTATTACGGTTATTAAATGAAATTTTCGTTTAGGCACGGACTCGTCTCGTGTAATCGGAATCAAAATATCGGCAATAAAACGACCCTTGATGAAATAATTTCGCTGGACGTACAGAATTGGTCTGGAAGAATAGCGATATAATTACTTTAATATTTTATTGAGATATTTTCTGCTCGTTAATGAGGAACCAAATGTGAAAGGTGATTCGAGTTTTCAAACGTAATTTAGTTTTTTCTTCAAAAATATGCGAGCTGTAAACGAAAACGAATGGCGACCACTTTGTGGCTGTTTATAATTTCACGAACTGCTTCCGACTTTTTTTATTTTGCTGCGAAAGGGGCGGCGCAGTTGTAAAAGGATAAATCTAAGTACGTGATACCATTTATAAGCGCAATGGGCTTTTTTATCGTTGTAACTACAACATGATAGTTACTGCGCGTCTTAAATTAGGTGTAAATAGCAGCACGGATCAGATCTTTCAGCTGGTTTCGTTGACGAACTAGTTTCTTTCTCTAGTTGTTGCCGAGAGATCTTTCTTTGATGGAGTATACACGGATCGTTACTGATTTCTTCTTCGACCACAAATCCTGTTGCAGAATTCCCTCGATGTTTAACACAAGTGATTGTTATCCCAGCAAAAGACTCAACAAAACCTTCGGAAGAGCACTTAGAGCCCAGGCCTGCAATGACCTGTGACATTTCCACTTCCCTAAAGGGTCTCGGGGGTTTTATAAGATTTTGTTTTGCTGCCTAGAAAGGCAACAGTGGCTCCCCCAGGGGACGGGCTTTCCGAGAGAATCGCTTAACGCTGAGTGTACTTCTGGATTCTCGAGTGGGGGGCCCGGAAGTGGCATTGGACAGGTAAATCCCCGATTCACGTTTACGATCTCCCTGTGGAACTCTTCGGCAACTTAAAGGCCAATGGCGAACGGTATCTAGTGCTGGTCGCCGTACGCTCTTCTTACTTCAGGCTCTTAGTGTGCTGCTGGCTGCAGTTGCCAGGCGTAAGGAAAAGCTCGTGAGCAAGATTCATCGCGCCTAACGAACGCTTCGAAAGTTGCGGTTCTTGGTTTCCTCTCTGTCCCAGTTGCATACTTGAACAGGCTGCGATCGTGGTCACGTGACGAGAGTAAACTATCGGCGGGAATTCGGGCAGTCTGTAAAGAGACGGGCAAACATTTGCAGCTTTGTCTTGAGTATTGTGAAGAGGAGGAGGAGGAATTGACGCTAACTTCCCTACAGGGAGCAGATTAAATTAGGCTTAGCTAATGATACGTTTGTGGGCATTTAGTCATGGCCAATGATGCTAGTTAGCACTTAACGCACTGTTAGGTGCGTATCACTCTGCAATCTAATAGGGGATGAGAGAAACTTTCCTGCAAAATTTGTTGTCAAATTAAGTTTATATCTTTTTTTCTTTTTTTTCTTTTTTCTATCCCCGTGTTCGATTGGAAGGAGCAGAGCGAAGGTTTCACTGAACCGCGGACACTAACACCCCAAACCGTACCTAATGCATCCCTTATCTGCTTCTGCTTATGTTACAGCAGCATCCTCCAACCCAACTTTCGTGATTTATTGGGAAACTTTGTACACTTGTGACCATTATTATGCGTAACAGGAAGCGGAACTCGAAGCAGACTCTACCTGTTAATTATGAGACAGAATTATTGATAATGGGACTTTTCAGAATTATTTACGAATTGCTGTTTGTGCCAAGGATGGATAGAGATGTAAAATATCGTATTTGGGCACTTTGTTAAGTATCCCAGTAACATTCCACCACCACAACAGATCATGTTTATGAATAGCTTATCAGAAACATTTAATGCGAATATGTCCTTCACTTAAAAATCCAGGAGAAGTTACTCGTTGAAGATCTAACTTAACTTTTCGCCCCTTCACTCTGTGGTTGAAAAATTAGAGTCTTGAAGAACGTATATTGCCCCAGTAAGAAACGACCATAATGCTCACCTTTGGTATTTAGGAGGCTGCTTAGAAAAGGGGTGTTGAAATGAAACGTAGAAAGTGTTTATATTTTATTTTGTGTCACAAGATGTACAAAATAAAGGTGGTTATTTACAGATACGTATCAAGATAAGCGAATCCTCTTCTCCAGAATATATTCCAACGACTGCTCTTTAAACTCTTCTGGGACAGTTATTATCTCCAGCCTCGTGAAAAACATCTTTTTAAGGGAGCAAAGAGGGGGTGGTGTTATTAACCACTCTTTGTAGTTAATAACCCCTCCAATGGGGAACATCTCTCCTATGTAGGCTTCTTAATAGCGCTGTGTGTGCGCGCATATGAGTGAGTGAGTGAGTGAAGGGGAGAGGGCCGTGTACTTCACTAAAGCACCATCAGCACTCAATAATGTTGGATGCTTAACCTATATCCCCCACACAAGCCTTTTAGGCTGTAATAGGGACGATTGTATCATTATATGCCGCCGTCAATAAATAGATAAAAGGTCATGATAATTACGAATAACCAACTTCTTGAAATCTGCATGATCGCGAACAGAGTGGAGTCAAGATGGATGTGCAGAGATAGGGAGGGATTATCTCCGAAAAAGATTTATAGTAAGAACAATAAATTCAGATTTCCGGGTGCAGCGTCATTATTACTATTGGAACACCAACAAATAAGAAAATTTTATGCAAACATGGCAGAAGTAAATCGATATACCATGCAAATTTAAATGTTAATAGAATGGGATGCTGTAGAGCAAGACACCTTTCTACTGAATTGCCTGTTCAGGGTGTAATACCAATATATGGGGAATAAAAAAGAAAACTGAACGATGGGCTTCAGAGCTTCTTAACATTCCGAAGACCTGTAATGTCTTACGAAAGTGAGGATAACAAATATTTGGACACCACATCTCCAAACAGTTTGGCCTGTTTCTTGGGTAAAGCTGCTCCCGAAGCTATTAATGGATTACCAAAGATCCTTGGGAAATAGTTTCCACTTCTCGTGCTGTGTGCAATGTATGGAGTCAACAGGGATTCTATGAGGGAGATTCTGTCCCCTCCTCCCACGTTTCATCGCAAAAGTTAATGCAAAGTGAGAGGTATAATTGCGAAGCTTGGTAGTGGCAGTCTGATGGTCTGCGTCAGTTTTTTAACGCTCTTTTTTCTAATACTGACATGATTTTATGGCTCAGGATTTTGCATTTTTCAAGAGGACCATACCCCTGTCGCAAAACAGTGCGATTGATAGACTTGACGTCTTCAGTGTTTCTGTTGTCTCTGATCCGAGTGAACATAAATACTGCAGGACGTAGAAAAGTCTGTGGGGCTCTTCCATAGTGTGTAACATCACTTGCTCTATTAAAAATTGGTCTGCTTGGAGGAAGAGAGAAATATTTCTATCGACACATGTCAGAAATCGGTATAAAGTGTCCCCCAACGATTGCAAGTTTCGTTATACGCCATACCTTGCGTGGTATTAAAAGCTAGTCTATAAACTGTTATCTTTTCTATTAGTCCCACTCCTTTTACTAAAAGGCATGAAAAGTCAAGCAATCAGATTGTTCAGTGGAATAAACATCTCCATCGACAGTATGCTAGACGACGGTCTGTAGAACTGCATTATCAATTAATGATCGTAGAATTTTCTACGAAATATTCAGCACATTCTTCCTTGACCAATTCTGTAATTCTGTTATTAGGATAACCAGCAGAGGATGAAGTCAAGTAAACAAGATGGCCAAGAAATTAGGAGGTAGTTAAAGTTGTTGCTTAACAGGTTCATCGGCCAGCATTGTGGGTGGGTGTCTCATCTTACATAAAAATCGTTGTACCAGAAAATTTGGCTTGGTGGTTATAGATAATGCACTGTGCGATGAGTTAACATTCGTTATGGTACTTTTGGATCTCCTTGAAGTGGAGTCTGAAGATAAATTGACAATAAAATTTCACCATACAGTAACGTGTGGAGAATGCAGTGGATATTCATGAGGGACACGTGGAGGTGTGTCTGTTCTATATCCAATAATTATAGATGTTCATTCTCTCACTGAGATCGAAACGCGCTTCAATGATCCACAGAATGTACAAGGCTACTACTATCTTAGGCTACTATATTATTTCGAGGATGAGATGGTGATGGTAGATCGAGTTGGTATCACGTAGACCATTTACGAATATCAGTGCAATATGTTCTGTATCACCCTGGGAACAGGTGATCATAGAATGCTGAATTATCCTGGAACAGATCTGCATCTTACTGACGCATGTCGATCTCTTGTTGTACCATCGAGGATAGTAATTCAGGTATCGAACAACGAACACTCTCCATAAGTGGTAGTTCTCCACCTTGGGCCAGAAAGAAACCAACTCTTCCTGAAACCATTTTTTTTCCCCTTTTAAGGACATGCTGGTATATCTGATTTGTATAACAACATATCTGATTTACTGCGGACAGCTTCCCTTCTGTTTTTTGTAAATGGAGATTATAAATTTTCTCACTTTCTTCTCTGAGCGATTAGCCGATTTCTCTCTGCAAATCTTCAGAGTGATAGTGTTTAATTATATGCACTTCAGGCACTTTAATATTGATATTTTAATAATTACTCTGAGCTTTAATTCATTCTGAAGGTTACATTATTCATGAGCTTGAACTTCGCGTTTCTCTGTCTTGTTTATTTTTATTTATTTTACTTTTTCCTTCATTCATGCTAATCACCAAAAAGACTGGGGACTAACATTTCAGACTTGACGTGCATAATTTTGAATAACAGAGAAATTTACTGATGTCATTAATGAGGGATGAGAGGAGCTGAAAATGTGTATGGCTATAGGTTATGCATCACCCAAAAAGATGTATTAATTAATAATATACAGAACATCTTCGGTTTATGTTGTTTTGGTTAATATTTAATCCATTAGGAAAAGTATATTCTATTAACGATGTCTGTTTTTACCTTAGGTGTAAAAGATCCCTGATTTAGAATTTAGAGTTAAATTATAAGCGTATAATTTACTTTGAGGATGGGCCTTGATGTTTGACAGACAATTTGATCAACTGTCAATAACAGGGGACATCTCTTGACATAAACCATTCATCAAGCCATTGACATTGATAATCATCAGAAGAATTGATCACAAAATAGAACGTTAATTCAGTTTTGTTTTTTTATATCTTTTTTTTTATGAAACACCTTTCTGATTTTACCTGTTAAGCTGCAGTTGGAATTAGCATTAACACGAAATTACTACTGTAATTTAATGAAGTTAATGGAAGTCAAAATTTGGAAGATGATTTTTTCTGGACATATTCAGATCAATTAAAATTAAGCCATCATTATTGGTTGACGCTGTCCTAGACTGAACTGGAATGTGATAATAATTATGATTACAACGGAAAAAAACATTATAAAATACTTAAATGACCACACATATTTCTTCGTATCATTTTGTTTATTTTGTAAAATGCACTGTACAAAATTAAAAGAACAAATACGCGCTTAAATAACAATCCTGCATCTTGAAAGCCATAACAGCCATGGACAAAAAAGTTGATGGATCATTAATAGCAATAAAAAGAGCGTTGAAAAGAAACTAATTGAATAAATTTGTGGGTCAATTCTATATTAAATCCTTAATGAAATATTTCTAACCATCTGATTAATTTAAGTGTTTATTAATTTAAGTGTTTATGTATCTCTTGAGGGAGATTCGGAACAAAGAAAGCAATCCTATATTTGCACCCTCATAAAGAGAAACATCTGTCGTTTCTAGTCTGCCCACTATTTCTTATCAACTCGTTTCTTATTGCCGAGATAGCTGGATGACAGTAAAGGAAGAGGGAGAGAAGATGTATTCGAAGGTCATGTTTTGATATAAACCAGTTCACGGTGACTGTTGCTGCTGGTGCCATCGTAAATTAAGTACATTCAGCTCGTTGCGAGTTGACAGGACCTCCGTGAACCAGCCCAGATCTGGACTTGTTATTCGCTTCCTTTTCATTAACGTGGTTCAGTGGTGACAACGACCACAGTCTTTAGCCTGTTGCAGCCGTCCGTCGCCACCGCAAATAGCATTCCCTCTTCACACAAGACACTCGGTTTGGAGACGAAAACATACTATATCTCATCCGCTGTAGTCTGAACAGGAAGTCGTAGCATCACATGGTTTGGCGGAAACGACGATACCTTTGTAGGCGTGTCGGTCTCGTAAAGTTCGCTACATCCTTTTTTTCTTAATCTTAACTCTAACAAGAAATACAAGTTTGCATCTTAAATTCGGCGATATGATATACAGTTCAACGTACCCAAAATGAAGTCAACGAATTCAATGTGTCCAACATTTCTCATTTAAACTAAATAACAATTATTGCACATTTTTCCTCATGCAATCCTCTTTAATCTTACAGCACTATGTGGCAGCTGTTGTCATGCTGTAAAGAAGAGATTCTAAACTTTGTTTAAAGGAACTTAGTTCAGTAAAATCTTAACGAAATCAACAATTCTAATTTTTAGTTTGACAGAAGTTCGAAGTTCGAAGGATGGACAGAATTTCGAAGGATGGAGTTCGAAGTATAGAGTTTGGTTTTTGGGTTTAATCTCCAGATCGCACAAAGTCTGTGAGTTTTGAGTCTCATATCCTTTCTAACCATAAATAAACTGCGTAACATTCTTAAGCCTATCTCTACTTGAATTGCTGAACTCAATATTTTATTCATTCTTAAGGTTATTGTATTCCTTTGATTGAAAAAGTACAGTTCCATCAGCGAATTCTCACTACCAGCGCCTGAGGTTCTGAACTAATTTTTCGGTAATCCGCCAGTGGATTGGCTAATCCCTAATTTTGTGTTCAGAACGCATACGCCTCCCTTTACAACATCTTAAATTTCTTAAAATTTGAGCATTTGATTTAAAATGCGTGATATCGCCGAATTTAAATCTGAACACTTAATACTGACTAACTTGTGTTTAATTATTAACCCATTTCATTAGTTGAGCATGTAAACCGAAACAAAATCATGATATACTAATTATATTTCTAAAATTAAGTCGTAATTTTTGCTAATATGTCAATTAGAACACCCCTCTGAGCCTCTGAGATTTCCAAATGTCACAAGAATGCATGACATTTTCTTCCAAAGATTTTCCATTTTAATAAACCATGAAATTGGTCCCTCTTTCATTCAAAATTCGGCAGAACAGTTAAAAGATCGGCGTATTTTCATTTATATTTGACTAGGCTGCTAATTTTGGTAAAGTTCCAAATAATATTGCACGTAATTCTCATAAAAGTTTCATAAAATTAGATAGAATGAAATATAATGGCACGTATAGAGAACAACCAAATTCCATCGCTGTACAATATCACTTCGGTGACATCAATATTATACTTCTCCCTCGGGTATTTTTCTACACATAGACTTTATCAAATATTATTTTGAAGCTTATTAAAATGAAGTCTGAGTTCTACGCTAGTTTTATTTCATAATGAACGAAATTTAATTTTTATCGGCATTTAATGATAATTTAATTATCTCTGGCATTTAATGGTAATTTAATTAACGCTGGCATTTAACAATAATTATTCTTTAAATTTTTATTACTTTAGTGCTTAATTTGTGTGAATTGATGAATATAATGAATGCGAAGTACGGTCACGGTTTTTTTTAATGAATAAATAAAATATTGATTATCAATGTCAATTTAAGAGAATTGATATTTAAGCGTATATTTAATATTAATTATGGAAGCCAAAAAGTTCCTTTCTCTCCCTCCTAACTAATAATAAAAGATCACCAAAACAATAAATATTTATGGTAATTTAAATATATATATAGGGGTGGACAAATAATGGAAACACCTTTGATAATAGTTACAGGTATGCACTGATATGGTGTTGAGCCATCCTTTGCTTTTAAAACAGCTTATATTCTAAGTGGAATAGATTGAAATAAATCTTGAACTGTCTTAAGAGGAACACTGGATCATTCTTTATGGAGGAAAATTTCAAGCTCCTTGAGTGATGGGTCTTAGATACCAACGAGCCATAAAACAATAAACAACAACTTTGAGTGATGAAGGTAGAGGAAATCTGCTTCTCACTTTCCTCTTCAAATATGCCCACAGTAACTCAATAACGTTTGTCTGGTGATTGCGTAGGCCATGGAAGATACTTAACCTGAGTTTCGTGTTCCTTAAACCAAGACTAGCCGACTCTGGCTGTGTACATTTGAGTATTATCATCTTGAAACATGTCATCATTTGTGGGAAACAATGTTTGCACCACTGGATGAACCTAGTCCCTCAAAATATTAAGTTACCAGTGGCAGTAATTCGCCTGTTCAGAGTGAAGATAAGACGTAAAAATATCAAGATATTGCTGGCTGCTCAAACCATTGTTGATACTCCTCCATGTTTGATGGTTGGCACAAGAAAGTCAGGATGATGCACTTCCTTTGACACTCGCCAAACGTAAACTCTCCCTAATGTTGGAAAAAGTGTGAATGATGATTTGACTGAAAATATGCATGTTTTCAATAATTAAGTGTCCAGTGGTGAATACAGTGGTGTAAGGAGCATTTTTATGCTTCTTACACCACTGTGTTCTCTTTCTAGCATTGCCATCAGTAACCAGTGGCTTCCAATAGAGGCTCTGCCATAAATTTCAGCTTTATGAAGTACTCGCCGAACTGTTTAGCCTAGAAACTGGATTGCTGACACATATTAAGTTCTATAGTTATTTCTGAAGCAGTAGTTTTATGTTTACAGGCTACAGTCCTTTTCAGTTCTCGGAGGTTTCTTTCATTCAGCTTCGATTTTCTGCACAAATCGTCCTATCAGATTTTTCTTTTCTACACTTGGTGAATATAAACATCATTTTCGATACAGCTGGTCGGATAGCACAATGGTCATCGCCGTCCTCCCCACACCAGATGGAAAAGGCCCGAGTTCGAATCCCATCCACGACGCGAAGAAGTTTTATGCCCATTTTTTCACTTCGTGGCTGAGTTAGTCGGTCTCAGGCATAGCAAGGTTCCTCCCAGAAAAAAAAAAAAAAAACTGGTTTCTCGTCCAGCAAAGCAGGCAAATCGACATGAGAACATACACAATTTACAGACACAATACAAATGGGTACTTAAAGTGACTTTCTGTGTGACTCTAATATAACAGTTTTTTTTTTTCTCGATGCAGTTGAATTTAATTCACAGACCTAGTACTTCTACTTCTGCTAAGGCCTATTGCTCTATTGCGTTATTGTCCAACGTGGGTAAAACCTTTGAGCAACTTATTGCTGACGTCTAGATTGTATTTTTTGCTGAACGCTCTTTAAAGCCCCCTGACCAGTTTGGTTTTCGTCCAGGGCGTAGACCTGAGGAGGCCTCGTTTGAACTTCTTTCCAGAGTAAACAGCTGTGCTTTTAAATATGCTATGGCTATTTTTGTAGACGTCTTTGGAGCCCTTGAGTCTCTTCGGTGGGACAGCTTTTTTATGCTTGCCTCATGGTTGCTCAATGCTCCTCACAATTCTACAACTTAACCTGCAACTAGTTTCTCCACCGTGCGGTCCAAGTCATTTTTATTTAAACTTTCAGAAACATGTCTTGAACTTTCATGACAAAATAGTCAAGCATACTTCTGTGCTTCTCCGCCATTTGCATCAATCCAGAGTTATTAACCAACCTCTTTTGTTCAAAGTGGTGTTTGTATCGATTTGTACCTATGGCACTTGCGCCTGGACCAGCAAATCGCTTATCGAGGTTTTTTGTTATTATCTTAGAAATGCCATTTCCGTTTACTTTTTATACATATCTCTTAATAGCCAATGCAATCTTAAAACCCAAAAAACTCGTTGTTGGAACCACCTAGTCCAACTCTGTCAAGATCGGCGGTCTTCTTCTTCCAAAGGTATGGCCACATGAAAGGTTATTCCATATGTGTCCTTTGCCTTACAAAATCCGTACTAAAATGGTTCTGTCCAAGTCTCGAAGTCTGCGCGGTAGCACAGTGATATCGTCACCGTCCTCTCCACACGGTGGAATAGGCTCGGATTCGAATCCCGTCGATGACGCGAGGAACTTTAATGGGCTTTTTTCACTCCATGACAGAGTTAGTCGTCCTTAGGCGTAGATAGCAAGGCTTTTCCCCGAGAAAAAGGTTTTTTCGACCAGCAAAAAACAGGCAAATCGACCAGAGAACACACAAGCAATTTAGAGATACAAATACGGGTTTATGTAATCATTTACGAGTAACCCTAATTTAATAATAATAAATAATTAATAATTAATTGTCCAAGTTTCCATACTCTATTTATTCTGGCCATGGTTCCTTTCGCTTTAAACCTGCTATGTTTATTTAATCTGTCTGATTCTCCGCTCTGTTCCTGTGGCAGCCCAGAAGACTGGCGGCATGTTCTTTTCACCTGTCCATTTAACTTGGATCTTCGTCAGCTTCTGTTTGCTGTGTGTCAACGAGTCTCGCTAGGCAATGAGTTATCTCTATTGGTCTCCAAAAACTAAAATTTAATCTTCTGCAAGATTTGCACATAAAGCCTTTACTAGAGGTGGACAACTGACCACTAGTTCTTCGATTACGAGAACTACTTCTATTCTAGTTCCACCTTCAGTCCAGGCTATATCCTCCGTCGTCTCCATTTCGTGATATTTCCACTGTCACCGTCTTTATCTCATGGACAATCTTCGCCACCACCTTCGACAGCTCCTAATCTTACATGAATAATGCTGAACGATCACTGTTTTCCTGTCTCCTATCTCTTGCTGGCCTCAGGCTGGTCCTGAGGCAGATCATCTGCTGATACAGGTTATCCTGTGTGGAATCTTTATCTCTTCCCTCTGTCCTCTTTTAATTCACGTTTCCTTTCTTGTGTTTGTCCTTGCTGGCATTAGCCTTGCACTGGTGAAAAATTATTTTATTTTATTATTATTTAATTATTTTTTAAATTTTCTTCGATTTTTTTATTTTATTTCATTTATTTTAATTTTTAATCCTTTTATTTATTATTTTTCTTTTATTTTCTCATTTTTTGAATGGTTTGGACATTTAGTACGTGTAGCACAGACCGCAGTAGGTTTGCTGCAGTTTGGGCTTAGTTATGACCCGCCTCCTCCTGGCATAGACGGGTATCAGGGCGCACTTCCTGGTGATTGTTGCTTCCTGGTAGCAAAGCGGTCAACAACTAAACAACACAACAAACACATACACGACACAAACCTAGGATTACACACACTTCTGGCCTGTCTGCAGAATTTCTGTGTTATCAGAGTGCACCACAGCGGAGTTTAACTAGCGTTTGGTGGTCGCCCTACATAAGATCCTATGCATTTCTACATGTCTTTCAATACAGTTGCTCAGGATACATTAAACAAATCAATCGCTGATGGCCCTGCTAAACGTGCACCAACAATTTGACTTCTACGGTAATTTTCTTCTTGTACCTTTTATGTACCTTCATGTACCATGTACAAGAATTAGTTAATCACTTCAAAATTTGTTAATCCTGAAACAGGCCCATACACCCAAATACTCAAAATTTGAGGAGCAGATAAAAAAAGTACATGAAGATGAAATATCAGAATCTAAGAAATAATCTTGAATTATTTTTACTTTATTCTAGGTAAATTTATTGAAATAAATAATTATTTATTATTATCAGTTTTCTGGTACTTTTTAAATATATTTATGGTTATTTAAAAAACTCACATATATTAAAGTTGCTCTTGAATATCTTCCTTAAATATAGTAGTCTCTCCAAGTATCACTCGCTTGAAGAGATCCGATTTCAAATTCCATCGGAAACTGGAAGAATTCCCTATTCTGCGTCTTGCAGCCCACACGAAGAGACAAACTGGTCTTTGACTACGCGCTTGCACAGGCATTTTACGATAAACCACATAAATTGGCGAACCTAAGACAGTGCAGTGATATTCTAGAGTCCAGATGAATGATTGGTTTCGGGGAAGGGGAGTCAAAGAAGTCCCAAACAATCAACCAGCCAATCTTCAATGTTTTTACACCATCTTACTTCTAGTTTCGCGTCAACAAAGATAAAGATTACCAAATCTTTGTCTCGCGATTCTCCAATTTTAAGTAACAAACACTTGGCTCTTCTGAATGAAATCCAAATAAAATTAATTTAATTTTAGTGACGTATTAGATTGATAATTATGATTGTTTTATCTTCCTGCGGGCCCAGCTATAAGTGAACGAGTTTTCACCATCCTTCCCCACTTCTCTTTTCCACGAGGTTTTGTCACTTATATGTTTCGTTTGGAGAGTAGAGGGGTCACTGTATTTATCCGATTTCAAGGGGATCACTTATACAGACACAATGCACTTATGCAATATGGCCTAGGACGTTGATGCTGATGCTAAAACAACAACCTCCCCCCCCCCCCCTTTGTCAAAAGGGTGCTCTTCTCTCGCTTGGGTTGTTCCACGAATCCAACATGTTTCAGTATTTATTGCCCCCTTCGTTAGGAAGCGGCAAAGATAACCCTAGTCCTTTCCCCAATTGCTGTAGTGTGCTATCATAAGATAACCTTGACTGATAACAGTGGCTGCCGTGTACATAAAGAAAACGCTAATTTACGAAAGACTTCTTTCTAATTCATGTGTATAATAAATGTTACATTCTTTTTGGGGAAATGAGTGCAACATTTATTGAAATGTGAATTAAAAATTCTTTTGATATTAAAATTATTAATATCAGTTAAAATTAAGCATCTTTTAATCAATTAAACTTTCTTATGTGTGAATTTTGATCCCTGTTAAGATGCTTCTTGATGTTGACCTCTAGTAAAAATTTGAAGTCAATATGAAAGATTAAATTCATTATGCAAATTGTTGGAATATTGGAGGATAACATTCCTAGAATAATGGATGTTGGTGATGGATGCAATTTTCTCCTTACTTTTATAAATTATAAATTTTAAAAACTTTTGTTTCCAATAGTCTTCGCCTGATATGGATCCTAAACAGCACCAGTCTTCCGTATGATTTTGAGATGGTGGACGTCTCCTGGTTTTCCATGTAATATTTATTTTTTAGAGCTTTATGAGGTCTTTGGTTTCCCAAAAAGTGACGGATCTTTGTTATTATTACTTAGCTTATCAGGTCGATGGATAATGTGCTAAACACATGAAGCTAAATAGAAACGGAACCTAACAAAAGCATCTGTTGGGTGACGCAGTACTCTTGATACAAACTATTAGAAGAAATGGCACATTATCAGCAAAGGTATTTTGAGTTAAGTGGAGCGCGCGACTTGGTGTTTAATAATAAATAAAAAAAATACGCTGGAAACGTGAAATTTTGCAGAGCGGGAATTACTTTTTCAGCGTGCCACTAGATGTCGTCACTTGTTTTAAGTCATGTTAGTAGAACGCCAACTTCTGAAATGTTTCCTCAACATGTTGCTTCGCATTAGACAATTCCTTCGCAAATTAGAAACTTGTAAACGTGTTGAATTATCTAAAATTATTTCCGTTTAAATTACGAATTATTTATCTTATTTAGAAAAGAAGTATATTTGAAATTTCAAAATAAAATCTGACCAAAGAAAATACTAATTTAATGAGCGGGTCATATTCTGAAGTAAAAAAAAATGTTCGAATGAATTCTGTAATGCAAAATAACAGCAGCATTTATGATGTTGTTATACTGCAAAAAGAAAATATTGGTAGGCAGTAATAATATTAGTAAAATTAAAATAAAGTTATAAAAAATAATACTGGTGGGCAGTAATAAAATTAGTAAGCAACTGGCTTTCTAATTTTGTTCTTTTAATATTTTAAAACAATTTTAAACGAATAGAACAGATTTAAAAAGAATAGATCTGGTTCTAATCCCGTTGGAGATTGGAGAAATCCTTGCTGATCTCTTCAGCTGCGACTGCCCTCAGAACATCGTCTCCATACCATACTTTGAGAACAAATAGTGATTATTGTTCTTGAGATGTTTAGCTATACATAGAATACTGGCCCTCATCACTTCTCTCCAAAGACCATCAACAGTTATATTCGCATATTTTTGAAAAAAGAAATTATTCTGTTGTCGCAGTAGCACAGTGGATAGCATCGTAAGATGAGGGTGCGTAGCGTGTTTGTGTGTGTATACGGACACTCGGTTTTACTTTGACATCACTCACTTCAAGAGCTCTCGCTCACGCTTCTGGGAAGGCTTTCCACCAATTTCAATAGTCTTCTATTCCTCCTGAAGAACAGTGACCCATTGAGCTACGATATGTCGCATTGGACTGGTCCCTCACCAGACGTTCAAATTTATCCCATAGTCTGTGCAAAATAATCTATGCCCGGCACTCCAACTTTTGCATATATCCACTAAGCATTGGGTCTGTGATGTCAGAATTTGCAGATGATGTAAAGATTAAGAGATTAGTCGTTACTGATCAGTACCAAACAGTACCCCTTCAGGATTGAACAGATTTCAAGAGTGGTGAGAAAAGTGCCAGCTATGGTTCCATGCATTAAAATGCAAGGAAGTACTGTACAATAACTTTCAGGATTGTAGAAGGAAGGATATTGCAGCACAGTTCAATTCAGTTTTATGTTAATCTGGACGTTCCAGTGAAAGAAGATAACACTAGATTAAGAAACCAGTTCCTCCAGGAATGACAAAACGAATGGACTAATGCCAACACTGGAAGAATTACTATCCATTAATGGACTAATGCCAACACTGGAAGAATTACTGGATGAATTTGACAAAAAACATTGGTCCTGGTTTAACCCAGGTCTTCACCTAACTTTCCTTTTATCCGGGCATGGCAGCCTAAACTCAAAATCATTTATTCTGGGTTTGGCTTCGTCTCCTCTATGTAAATGTGGCTCAGAGGAGACAGTCCAACATGTAATCTTATAATGTCGATATTTCGATTTGAACTTCAGACATTGACGGAAGTTTATGATGTAAATAACTTTACCAAGTTTTTAGAATGTAAGGACCAGGCACTGGATAACTTTGCTGACAAGGCTTTCTGCAGAAGGAAAGAACTTGCCGACTGAGAATAAATATGTAATAAATGTACTACCACTGTAATATTGCCTTGATATTAATCGCATTGTTACTGGGCCTCTGATGAGGAAATTTATTTGTATTTATTGCCGGACGGCAATATTAGCGTTTAGTATATGTATATAAGTCGATGTGCCAGGATCACTGTTGGGTGGGCGATGTCCTGGGACTTCGGCGTCTAATAAGATGCATAAATTGTAAATCTTAAATTGTATAAATTGTAAGAAATGTCTGACCTCATTGTAACCGAACTGGTAGGTTTTAACTATCTGTATAGCTGTATAAGTTGTGAAGGTTAATGTAGAAACTGGTGCCTTCAACACATTGTAATAACTGAGTCTCAGGCAAGAGACTTATTGGTTGTAATCATTCCTGTGAAGTTGGTGGATCAAGATGTTTTGCAAAACCACAAATTGTAAATAATGTACAGTTACTCTTCAGCGGCGGATAGGGGGAACCCTGGAGCCCGCAGAAAATAATTAAATACTTTGAATCGGAAAAAAAGCGTCATCTAACCAATCCCTCTAATAATTTTTCTACCTTTATCTTAGATTTATTCAAACTATCCACTTTCACAGCACCAGATAGTAGTGTTCCAACAATCAATTACTCTCCGACTGAAAGAAAATTTTCTCACAGCTACCATGCAGCCATTCTTTTCAATTTAAATATATCCCCTCATGTTTTTAGTCTCGTCAAGAGGAATGAGATGCCAGCAGAATTTAGTTTACTCAATCCTGAAACACCTCAATCACATCTCCTCATGCCTAGCAATTCATGGAATTGAAGTCTTTCTTGGTAATAGTAACCTTTTGTTCCCCTCACCGATTTTATTGTCCTTCTGTGCGTCCATTCCAAGCCACCAACATTGGTGGGTTGAAATGGGTTAAATCCTCAAAGTGATGCTTTCAGACCAGTTTACAGAATTCAAGATGTCACCTAAACCGTTTCCTTATACAACAGGATAGCCACATCTTTGTCACTTTAGGTAAAATTGCTGTATATCATTGACAAAAAACCTAAGGACTCTCCTAGCAGCCTGTTTTCACTGTCAGAGAAATATGTTGGACTGTACAATTATTTCTACAGCTTTTTTTCATTATTCCCCACCTTGAGTATGGTATCACGTAGTTAATATTTTATTCTAGGATTACTGCTAACCATATGAAATATCTTGCATTTATCAATGTTAAACCCTAATTGTCCTGACAGTTGATGTCCTCTCATCTACTACCGATTGAGGTTGCTGCGGACACAGGTGAAAACATTTCCAACCAATTTGTGTTAAAATCGTTCAGTTCAGGTGAACTCTACGTAAGGAAGCGGGTGGTTTGTATCCCATTAACCCAAGTCTCAAGAGTTGCCCGGAAGGACTGGGGCTTAAAGAAGAGAACGCTGTCACTCTTCTATAAGGCAGTTTTCATCCCGGTTATCACCTATGCTTCTGGAGTCTGGTACAAGAAGGCCAATACCGTAGTAAACAGATCGCGCCTAGGAACTATCCAGCGCTCTCTTCTCCTTCTGTCCTCGCGTGCTTGTCGCACTGTCAGCACCCATGCGCTACAGATCCTCACTGGATCTCTTCCACTGGACCTGGAGATTGTTCGTCATGGGTTGCTCTACCAAATAGCCAAAGGAAGAGCAGTTACTTGTGCAGGTTTCACCACTGACCCAGCAAATAATAGAAACGCTGAAAAGATGAGACTTAATGAACATCTAACAGACACCTGGCAAGAAAGATGGCAGACATCAACTAAAGGCGCTGTCACCAAAAGATTCCTCCCTGATGTCAGGGCCTTCTACCCCCTCACACCTGTCTGGTTTTCACCAGGACTCTATGCTACCTACCTCCTCACTGGACATGGCTCCTTCCAGAAAAAACTACATGACTTCAGAATTTCAGACTCACCCCGCTGCCACTGTGGAGAGGATCAGACGTGGGAGCACCTTGCCCACAGCTGTGAAATCTACGAGGACTTCAGGAGGATCCTAATAACAAAACTACGCTTCAACTACCAAAATCAAGAACACCTCACCCTACAGAATGAAGAAACTTACCGAGCTCTGACTCAATTTGCAATGGACTTATTTACCAGGCAGAAAGCACTACCACCACCTTAGTATCCGAATCAATAGGTCATAACAACCATGACTGCCAATTGTTGCTATTCATCATTGAGCCATGAATGCTAATGCCTTGGACCAACTTGCACAAGACTTGACCAGCAGTGCAATCAAAGACAGGGTCCACACATACTTTGACAAATTCCTCATCATTGATTCCTGGACAAACTTTTCTCGACCAGACGTGACACATCTCATCAAGAAGAGGCCTAGCATCGATCCCTGGACTTGACCATTAATCTTGGACTCCCGGTTTTGACCACCCCCACTGTTCGTTCTGATGGACTACTGGACCAGCCTTCAGTCTGGATGCGACAAAGACTCACCAAATGGAGTCCCAATGACGGCACCTGAACTAGACCTTACTGAACTTGACCCATCCACCATAGCAGCACTCACACTGCTGGATTTCCAGCAAGTTGTCGGCTGCAACTGACTGGCCGTGCTAGCTGTACCTACCCTGAACTTGCGGGGTATATCTCTCTCTCATTTTTTTTTTTTTTTTTTTTTCCGGCTTTCTTCTGTTTCCTGCCATCCGTTCTTTACTCCCCCCCCCCTATTTTTCTCTTACAGAATGATTTTTTTTTTTTTTTTTTATTATTATTTTTTATTTTTATTTATTTTTTTTTTTTGTGGGGAGGTGGTTTTCGTCCACCCGCCACCCCACTCTTCTCTCTGGTGAGGCGTTGGGCATGCCACACTGTCATCAGGGGCCATCTTCTCTATTGGCCCCTTTCTTCTGTTTCCTACCCTCCAGTCTTTTTGCCTTCCTCCCTTACTTTTCTCTTGCACAACGTTTTTTTTTTTTTTTTTTTGGTTTATATATATATATATATATTTGTGTGTGGGTGTGTGTGTATATATATTTTTATATACACACACATTCATGCCCCCACAGGTCTAAATCTAAAAACATCAAAATTACTGCCCGACCTATTTGGCCCTAGAACAAGTTATCAGCGAACAACCCTACGCTCTGTTAAAATTACAACCGTTGCTCAAGAAACAGCGATCATCTCATTCTTAAATCTGGTCCTAGCCACTGAAATCCCAGGAAAGTAGGTGGCAGGACCCGCCAGAGTACTCTAGCTACAGTGGTACACCCGGTCAGCCTCCCCGTGGCATGGTGTGGTAACGTCGGGTCCCACTAGGGGCTCGGCGGCTAATAGACCGGAGGAACAAAGGGCACAACACAATACACAGCACATGACCCCCACACACTTCAAATCTCTGGCCCCGATACAATGTACACCCGCGGAGATGGGAGAAATCCCAGGAGCCATTAGACACTAACATACCTTATACCTTATACCTTATACCTTATCCCATTAACCCCAAATCATCGCATAGCTCGTCGAAACTGGTGCCATGAACAAATGACTTGGAGCCCTGACAAATGGGGTAAAGTTCTGTTCTTTGATGTCCTATTTTAGCCCACAAACAGATTAAAGATGTTATTTAATCTGTGGACAATGAGGATTGAGGTACCATCTCTCCAAAGTCAGACAAAGGGACACGTACAGTGGAGACGGAATTCTTGTGTGGGGCGGAATAATGACCAAAGGCCGCAACCCTCTTGATGTTTTTGATAGGGGTAGTGACTCATAGGTACAGAAAACAGATTCTCGAACCCACTACACGACTTTTTACGGGGACGATTGTCCCAGATTTTTTTCTTATGCACGACAACACCACTACAAATAAGCTGAAGTGGTGGAGAAAGGATGTGCTCTGTGTTAATTTTGTCTTGGAACTGAATATATGCAACGACTGCCGTGGCCAGCATGATCAGCAGACTTAATCTGGTCGAACTTGTGTGGAAGGCCCTTGGGCGTCGCATTGTACACCGACAATCAGCTCCTCGGTCACGTGGTGGGATAAGGTCTTCTCTGGTGGAAGAAAGGAATTTGTTGCCACAGAATCTTATAGACACCCTTTAGATCACCCAATAGTGCTGCTGCACCCGATGGAATCTTTTATGTATTGCTAAAACATTTACTAATAGATGGATGCATTTGAATTTACTAATAACATTCTTTAAACGGATCTTTCTGGAAGGTACACATCCTTCTTCACTCCGGTATTGTAGCCTTTCCTAAGCCAGGAAAATGATGAATCAACCCACACAAAATTACATCAATCTGCTCACCAGCTGCCTAATTAAAGCTGTAGAAAGAATGATACACAGGCGACTTACCTGGGTTCTTGAAACTAAACACTGATGAATGAACAGTAATCAATTTGGATTTCGACAAAATAGATCCACTTTGGATCTCATGGCGAAAGCCAACCTTAACACCCGTAATGCTGACGGTAAAAATTAACATCTCGTCATGGTAAATCTTGATATTGAAAATGCTTTTGACACTACACGTGGGTATGGCATATTATGAGAACTTTATTATCTAGGGTTATGAGGGCACTTACCGAAATTTATTGAAAATTTCTTCAACACAGAACCTTTCAAGTTCGTTGTCGAACTGTACTTTCTCGATTTTATAATCGGGAAGAAGGTGCCCCACAAGGATCAATACTTATCGCTACTAGTTTTTCAATTGCATTGAACACATCCCCAATACTGTACAACCATACTGTTTATGTATGCCGATGATCTTATTCTATCTTACAGTTTACAGAATATTCATACCTTCAAAGACAGCTGCAACTTTCCATATAAATGTTGGAGACATGAACACTGCAGAATGGGTATCGTTTATGAGAATAAAAAAACAGTTGCAATTCACTTCTGCAAAAAACACAAGTTGCATCCATACCGAAACTCAGGTTAAAAGGACCATCTGATCCCTTTCACCACTAATCTTCGTTTTCTAAGTTTAACGTTGGACACCAAAACTCAACTTTGTTTCACACGTACCTCTGAATTGTCTGTTTTAAGAAAATTAACATGCTCAGGTCCATTTCTGCCATGGAATGGGGTGCCCATAGATGGATTCTTCTACATTTGTCTCTTATCAGATCTCATGTAAATTATGGTTCTGTTGTCTGTGACTCGGCTAGGAAGAGTGTGCTGACCAGACTTAATACCATTCAGCGCAGTGCTCTTCGCACTGTTCTAAAGGCGTTCAGAATATCCCGTATCCAGTCTCTATGTAGAGACACAAGAACCTTCATTTTAACCTTAGAAATAAAATGCTGCTCCTCAATTATGCGGGCAAACTTCAAAGCCTTCCAGCCCATACCGTTCGACCATCACTTGTAATCCATGAATGGACAGCATTCTGTAACAGCAAACCGACTGAAAATAAACCCACTGGTATTAGACTAAAAGATTAGCTGCACACCTAGAACCTTCATTTTGACAATATACTTCAAGAGACTGAGGTACCTGCCCCAACCTTGACCGTAAATCTTCCTTTCTGTGATACCTAACTTCAGCAATGTGGAAAATAAATCCCTACCAGATGAAAGTATAAAACAACTACATAAAGACCACGATTTAAATAGTTCTTAAAATCGCTTAATATATACAGACGGTTCGAACACAGACTCGGCCGTTTTTGCTGCAGCTGTGATTTTACAGTTTCCATACTACCAATGGAAATGGACTAAAACACTTGCATGAGAATCATTAACTCAGCCACGAAGGGTCCAGTGCGCAACTTTCAAATACCGCATATTCGAATTTATATTATGCCAAAATTTAGGTAATATAGTTCATATTTTAAGCGCCTGTGGCCCGATATGGACATCCCAAATATAAGGACAAAATTTTATATTTTATTTCTGTATTAATAATACTCCATCAACGACGTTAAAGGAATAAATCAGTCACCAATGATTATTGCTGGTCAAGTTATTTGCCTTCATATTGCATCTAATCCAATAGATTTTCTCTCTTTGCTTCAACACCTTTTGAGATTCTTCAACCGAATAATAATGGATAAGGTCACTGAAAAGTACAGTAGGATTTATGTATTTAAGTTTTCATTTTAATGGATTTCTTTGCTAACAACATAGCTCCATTCAGGACTTCATAGAATGTAACAGGCGTACTGGATCTTAAGATTGATCTATGAATAATATATCTGGCCACCATCTCACGACCAATGCTGTACACAAACTATTGCACTTTGGAAGCTCCAAGATACTTTCCCACAAACCTCGACCTGATTACTTGAAAAATGAACATCATCAAAATAATAGAAGTACAGTAATATCTTGTCCAGGGAACGAAGTTAAGCAGAGATTTCCCCTGGTTACTAATATTTTACCCTGAACTCGATGTTCCCTGCTTATCTATTGTGCATTTCCAATGAACTAGGAGTGGATCTGGAAAATTTAATCGATAACAAAGATCCACAGGGATAAGATAACTGAGTATTTGTACTTCTGCGGCTGAGTGTGATAGAGTGTATGTTGTTCTAACAGGCCCCAAATTAGACTGCGGTGGAGGAAACCTACCAGGAACCCTCCCCCCTGCACTGCAGACGTCATGTCCCTTATTCTGAGGCATGACGTGGGATTTGCTGATACCGACTTCAGTTGGCTTGGTTGATGTGGGATTGCTATATGTCCACATTGCGATCCCCCCACATAGGACACCCTGGTCCTATGACTTTACTCTACGATTCCTGTCTCCCTTCCCAACCGCCCATCCCAACTTTTCGCCTGGTGGATTCTACTAAATCAAATATTTTCCTGTTCTAAACAGCCTCTTTCCTTGTGAAGAATGAGCGTCTTCCACAAGGGTACCTTTTTCTCCCTTTAACTTCCTATTTTCATGTGGAAAGTCTTCCTATCGTCCAACTTCTTTATCTTCATCTAGTCCTCTCCTCCTCACCTGTTTTTTAGCACACCCATCTGAACATTCTGACTTCTTGCCAGTCTACACAGATGGCTCGAAGTCAGAAGTGTCTGTGGGATCTGTAGCTGTCTTCCCAGACACCACGATATTTGAGCAGATCTTCCACGAATACAGCGTATTTACTGCAGAGCTGCACGAAGTTGAGCTAGCCTTGGATCATATACAAACTACTCACCACAAAAAATTTGTTACATATACCGACTCTCTCAGTTCATTGCAGGCTTTATCATCGATGAGGTTTAATCCTGTCCTGTCGTGTCCTGTCCCGGATACAGCAGAAGCTGCACTTCCTTTCGCAATCAGAATTTGATGTTTGTTTCTGCCAGATAACCAGCCACATTGGGATATTAGGAAATGATTTGGCTGACAAAGCAGCCAAATCAGTGATCAATTTTAACTCTTGCCTGCTGGTCCTCTACAGGCAATCAGTACGTAAGAAACTGGTGTCCCAATGGCAACGCTCATAGCATGAGCAGGCTGCAAACACCGTTATATGAGATTAGGTATGACATCAAATTTTCTAAAACATCGAGAGATTCGACTGGAATGGTACCTCCAACGCTAAGACTGGACTGTGGAACAGTCGAAAAAGATCATATTGTGTGACGAGTGTCGATTTAAACTTTTTGGTACTCGTTGGGTGAAAGTGTGGCCTGGACAGCATGAAGCCATGCATTCGGACTTCTCGTGTCCGCCACTCGAGCGGCTGGATGTGGTATGTTCTGTTGTAAGGACCACGTTCGCTTATACCTTTAGAAGGTCGTTTTACCTTCAATGAATCCTATCGTATCGAACAACTTCTCCATATAGTGCTCTATTTTTACCTGGATTGCGATGGATTTCTTTAAGACAGTTTTATGCAGTTATCTGCCATGTGCAAAAATTATATCTGACGAACGTTCCCAAGATTTTCAACATTTTCTTTAGCTGCCTAATTCTCCAGTTCTGAATTCAACTGAGAATGTATAGAATATGTTTGAAAGGTCAGTTCTCTATCAACCGCAATACCGCAGCTGACAAATATCCTGATGGAAGAATGGTCAAATCTAAAGCTAGACCCTCTCAGACACCTAGTGGAATCCATACCACGAGTTGTACCAGCTATAATTTGGGCAAATAGTGGCACTATTTGATATTGAATAAATGTTTCTAATTTTTTGACCAGTAAGTGTAATATTAAGAAATAAATCGTATCTGTAAATAGCACGTATACACTGTACTACCGTTAATATCCGGACATCCCTCCATGGATGTGAAAACAGGTCCTGTGCATGCAACGACACATCACAGAACCTGCTATAAATATGTGCACTGGGCTTCGAACAGACAATTGCAAAAGTGGGTATGAGATGACATGTTCAAAAGAATTTATCACCTCAATAAATGCTAGACGCCGATTGGCATTGTGTAAGGAGCGCGAATCCTGGACTGTAGAGCAGTGGAAAACAGTGTTATGGACAGACGAATCAAGGTTCGCACTCTACCAGTCTGATGGCCGTTCCTGGGTGTGATGAATGCCAGGGGAACAGTTCCTTCCTGATTTTATCCTCTCAACAATGAAGTGTGGTGGACGCAGTGTCATGGTATGGGGCTTCTTTCATGGTTTGGCTTGTTCCCATTAGTCGTTATCGACAAAACCATGAATGCTGTGCAATACCAGGACAACCTGGACAATTATGCACGTCCAACATTATGACAGTACCTCGAGGATAGCCCATACCTGTATCAGTAAGACAACACGCCATGTCATACAGCTCGGGTCGTAATAGAGTGGTTTGAGGACATGGGTATGGAAAAGTTGGATTGGCCAGCCCAGAGTGCTGATCAGAATCCTATCGAGCACTTTGGGATTTCTCCATAGATGGGTAACTTAAGCCAGTGTATCACCAGTGGATGAACACAGACGGAATCCATACCGGAGATCATTGATCAGATGGAAAGTTTCTAGATAGTTTAAGAGATGGCGGTTAACTGATTTCTCCATTACTTTAGAAAGAGTAGAAGTAAGTGCAAAGGGAGGATAATTGCATGGAAAGGATTTGTTGCCCTTTTTAAGAATTTAAGAATTGCTGATTATGAGAAAATTTTCAAGCAGAAGGGAAAACACTTGTGGAATAAGAAAGTGAAAAGAGGCGACACAGAACAGGAAAAAGCTGAGGAGCACAGGTTTTGAGAACAAGCGGAGAAATACTGTCAGGAGTTGGAGCTTTCTTAACTTTAAGATTGTTCAAAATCCTTCTGACATCCTTTTTACGGAATACCGAAGGAGGCATTGAATGGAGTGTACTGGTAATGGTAGGAGATGGTTTACCAAGATCGACAATACGCGAGTTAGAAGAAAAGTAGTATGCCATCATGTCAACTTCATCTTTGGATGATGTGGCAATAGAACCTTTGGTTTTGAGAGAGGTAGGACTAGAGATGGAAAAGGTTGCGGCCAATAGCTTTGGCAAGAGTCCAGAATGCTCAGCTACCATTTGAACAAGAAGCAAGTTTTCGACTCTTAGCCTGTTCGAAATCTTTTTTGACCTGGTTAATAAGTTGTTGCGAACTTTGGTGTAGGCAGAAAATTAACCTGGAGATTTGGAAAGAAGCCAATTACGCTATGCAACATTCTTCTCTTCAACAGTCTTAGCACATTTATAGAAAACCAAGGTTTAAATCTTTGTGGACTAGATTTCAATATGGGGTGTGGAATAAAGGATTTCACTGACACGATCTGAGCGAACGCTGAAATCAGAAGATCTTTCTTTTTTCTTTTCCGAACAATGAAAAGAAGAAAGATATTTGTGAAATGAACGAGGAAGTGTTTGAGAGGTTTAGATTTTTTCCTAGATAAGTTTCTTTTATTAATTCGACAATTCATGATGTATACAGTAGCATCGTAATTTTAATATTTTTCATCGGATTCACCCATATTAGTTGGTTTATTCCACAATAATAAATCATTCGAAGAATGTTTATCATTTTTGATTATTTTTTTCTCTAATTGTAACTGTAGATTTCGTTCTTTGGTTAATAGCCCTTAGATGACATTTGATACGATAGTTATGTCTCATTTAAAATTTAATATAACTTTACCAACATGGTTAATAAGGCTTTTCGCTCATGTGATTCCAGACCATGCGAATTTTATGACGATCTCTAACAAGAAAAGTTGTTAAAACTGAAATATCCAAGTACTTAATCCTTGGTATCTTCACCCGTATTAACGCTGGACCTGAATTTCCGTTGGTTATTTTCAAGATGCTTATATATGTACAGAAAAGCTATTACATAAAATGGAAGTAGAAAGTATAAATGAAAAGTCAGTCGGAAAATTGGTGTTGAATCTTGAACGAATGCTACGTGGTTTAGATTCGGATAAACCGTTCCCGTGAAAAGGACACAGCAGAAACTGAAGTGGAAAATAGAAATTTATTGGGGGAATTTTATTATTAAACTAATTGCACTCTTTTGGATGAAGATGAGAACTTTTACAGAGATTTGGTGAGGTATCTCGATGAATGTTGGGACAATAGTTCATGGTAATGCAGGTTTTAAGCTTCAACAGTATTCAATAATTAAAAAATGGAAAGCTTTGTGAACACTGAGATAATTATTATTGCGATATGTTAGAATTCAAGGTTATTTTAAATTGGAAAATTTCTTGTGTATAAATCTGAGTGTTATTGAAGATGGAAGTGACACCGATTCATTTAAGATGGATTTTATAAGGAATGAAGTTGCTTTGTGTCCTTTTTCCATTAGATAATAATCAAAAGATTAGTAGTTGTCAAAAGAAAGAACTGATGTATAAAATTAAATTTATAATTTTGTTTATTGATATTTTAATAATGACTTAGAGATTTAAAAAATCGGTTAGACATCATAACAAGTTAGGCTGCTTAGAACAAAAGAATGACACAGCATTTCTTAACTATCATTGAGTGAATTTTCTGGTTGGATAACTTAAATATGGTCTTTACTATGAAAATGAACGATTCTTTGCAGTCTGCAGAGTACGATATCCATGGAAGCGAGAAAGGGACTAAGAGAAATGCTCAAAAACTAAAATTCTTGGTCCAAAAGTAACCCGTGAATGGCTAGCATTAGTCTTAATAAAGCTAAATGTGCCAATAGCAACGTGTCTCTTCGCAGAAGAAGCTTTTTGGGGCCTTGCTGTATATTATAAGTCAGAAATGAGTCAATATAAAAAGGAGAGGAGGTTCCATGTGCGAACCTTCCTGCCCCTTGAGCAACGTTATCCCCCCTTCGTCTTTTGAATCTACCGTTAAGTCTTTCTAAATCACTTGTTGAACGAAAGCTATCCTTATCTTCTGCCTGCGCGCTTTAAAAATACACACCAGCGGACATCACTTTGCGGAGCTCAAATGAGACACAAAAGTTCCATTTGTACAGCAGAGAGGGAGAAACCTTGGAAACGCCAGAGCGGATGTAGGTTGCCGTTTTAATCCTCACGTCTCAGGTCTAGATAATGATTTAGTGTGTCTGGTACCGTCACACGAATGTCAACTTGCTGTCATAATCTAAAGGAATTTATCTTAATCTGCGACAGTTTAATGTTTGTTTCACCGAAGGTGAGAATGAGAAGGGAAAAAAAAGGAGAGAGAAAAGAAAAGAAAACCGCCCTCTTGGGTGTTTAATGAATCAGACCATTTAATCCATTCTTTCTCCTTTAAGTTTAATATTGGACATTTCAAAATTGGAATGATAACTAACCGTGTGTGTGTTTGTGAGGGTGAGTGGAATGAAAAAAGGAGAAAGGAAAAATTCATATTCCTTTCCACTAAGTGACAGCTGATAAAAAGGACTTTTTGTTGGTCCGAAGTGAGTAAAAAGGGAACGTACTGTGGTGGTGGAAAGTAAATGCCTTTAACAAATCAAAATGTTTTTGTGTGGTCTTTTAGACTGGTGAGGATTGCAGTACGTTGGAAGCTAAAAAAAATATAAAAAAACATGCGAAAGCAATGATAATGGTTTAATAAATTGAGCATTAATTTAAGAAAAAACTTGGATTCCCTAATAACTTCGTTTTCTTGGTTGATATTTTCTAATTAAGTGTACAGATAGGAGACATAAGAAACACATTTCCAGTTCCCCATTAATCTGACACTGACGTAAAAAATCGAGCAGTAAAAAAACAAAAACTAAGATTGACTAAATATCCCTTGTCCGTTTTGTCTTTTCGCAGATAGAGGAATGTATAAAATGGAAATTATTATCATCCTTTTTTGTGAAAAGAAATAAATAAGCACAGTTTAAATTTTAAGTCCATTGTTTACAATTTTAAATGGTCCTATCCCCTATAAACATATTGGGTATCATCCTAATATTGGTCACGATTGATTTTCCGTGTTTTTAATTTAAAGTTTCCACATCTCAGCATCTTCCAAATATACTACAGCCATGAGATTCCATACTGTGTTCTTTCTCAATTCTTAAAGCGAATATTCACCGTATGTATAAAAAGAGATTGGAAAGGACATCGTTAGCAACAACACTGAGTATGTTTGGGTTTAAAAAAAAAAAGATTTGACCTGAATCCAGTGATTTTACTGGAAGAAGTATGCTTTGGAGACTGCAATCTGAGATTACCAGGCTGGAGACCGATCCGATAAATGCAGTAGCCACCACCGTTCTGGAAGGATGCATCCCACGGGAATGATATGAAAGTTGTTCTGTCTTTACTTTTATATCAGCTCTATAAATACGGCATTAATTTTCCATTTTCCTTCTCCCACAATAAATATAGACCAATTCATATTTTCCAGGCACTTTTTCATAACTTGCTTTCTGCTCTATCAACTGGGAACAGTTGTGGACTAGAACTAGCGACAGTCCAAATATTGGGCCTAATACAGATCGATATGGAGATAAGTGCCGAAGGCTATTTTATTATTATTATTTTTTTTGGAGCACCCTGTTCTTTTTTTCTCATTAAAAATCAAATAAAATTTCAAACTGCTCAGCCACGACTAATCCGATTAAACGTAATTTTCAAAACAGACTAGGATTAAGCTATATCTTTCTAAATTAGCATGAAATAAAGAAAGCCATTCTGGTTTCAATTTTCTGAATGATATTGCCAACTGTAAACGTTAACGAGAATCTAAAGAAATATCTTCTTCTCATAAAAATAACCAAAGTTGAGGGATCCCCCCTTAAGAGAATTTAATAACCTCAGCTTTTAAAATTCTGTATTTGTGAAAGAAATGTTCCTAACAAATTGAGAAGAATAAATTTACAGAACCTCATTGGATATTTCTCTCTTGACAGTGTATTTTATAAAAGAAAGGGCTGGTTTGTTTAAGAGACGAGGAAACCTTAAAATAATAAGAAATTTCTGTTTAGAATCCAGAACTGTCAAATAGGATCAAAGGAATACATAATATCACCGCTAGAGGGGAAGACCGTTGCCATGGGACGCAATGTTACCACACCTTGCCACGGGGAGGCTGACCGGGTGTACCACTGATGCTAGAGTATTCTGGTGGGTCCTGCCATCTACTTTCATGGGATTTCAGTGGCTACGACCAGATTTGAGAATAAAGTGATCGCTGTTTCTTGAGCAACGGTTGGAATTTTAACAGAGCGTAGGGTTGTTCGTTGATAACTTGTTCTAGGGTCAAGTAGGTCGGGCAATAATTTTCATGTGTTTAGATTTAGACGTGTGGGACATATATATATATTAAAAAAAAACCGTTCTGTAAGAGAAAAGTAAGGGAAACAGAAGGCTGGAGGATAGGAAACAGAAGGAAGGGGCCGACAGGAAAGATGTCTCCTGCCAACAGTGTGGCATACCCAGTGCTTCACCAGAGGGAAGAGTGGGGGTGGGGGGGGCGAAAAACCACGAAAAGAGAGATAGATAGAGAGAGAGAGAGAGAGATACCCCCGAAGTTCAGGGTAGATACGGCCAGCACAGCCAGTCAGTAGGAGCCGACAACTTGGTGGATATCCAGCAGTGTGAGTGCTGCTATGGTGCATGGGTCATGTTCAGGAAGGTCTAGACCGGGTGTCGTCATTGGGACTCCATTCGGTGAGTCTGTGTCGCATCCAGACTGAAGGTTGGTGCAGTAATCCATGATAATGAATAGTGGGGAGGTCAAAACTGGGAGTCCAAGATAAGATGGTCAAGTCCAGTGACCGATGGTAGGTCTCTTCTTGATGAGATGTGTTACATCTAGTGGGAAGAAGTTGGTCCAGGAGTCAATTATGGGGAATTTGTCAAGGTATGTGAAGACCCTGTCTTTAATTGCACTACTAGTTGTCCCAAACAAGTGGTGAGACCAGTTGACTACTCGAGATGCGAGGGCCAGTCAAGTAGGGTTCCGTACTCCGGATAGTTTGTTGGTCAAGTCTTCTGTAAGTTAGTCCAAGGCGTTAGCATCCAAGGTTCAGCGATGCTCAGCAATAATTGGCAGCCATGATTGTTTTGACCTATTTATTCGGATACTATGGTGGTGGTGGTAGCGCTTTCTGCCTGGTGAATAGGTCCATTCCAAATTGAGTGAGGGCTTGGTAAGTTTTTTCATTCTGTAGGGTGAGATGTTCTTGGTTTTGGTAGTTGAAGTGTAGTTTCGTTATTAGGATCCTCCTTAAGTCCTTCTAGATTTCACAGCTGTGGACAAAGTGCTCTCACGTCTGATCCTCTCCACAGTGGCAGCGGAGTGAGTCTGTAATTCCGAAGTCATGTAGTTTTTTTTTTTTTTTCTGAAAGGAGCCACATCCAGTGAGGAGGTAGGTAGCACAGAGTCCTTGTGAAAACCAGGCGGGTGCGGGTGTGAGGGGGTAAGAGGCTCTGACGTCCGGGAGTATTCTTTGGTGACAGCGCCTTTAGTTGAGGTCTGCCATCTTTCTTGCCAGGTGTCTGTTAGGTGTTCATTAAGTCTCTTATTTTCAGTGTTTCTATTATTTGTTGGGTCAGTCGTTAAACCGGCGAAGGTAACTGCTCTTTCTTTGCACAATTTGTAAAGAAACCTATGGCGAACAATCTCTAGGTCCAGGGGAAGAGATCCAGTGAGGACCTAGAGCACATGGGTGCTGACAGTGCGACAGGCACGCGAGGACAGAAGGAGAAGAGAGCGCTGGATAGTTCCTAGGCGCGATCTGTTTACAACTGTACTGGCCTTCTTGTACCAGACTCCAGAGGCATTGCGATAACCGGGATGAAAACTGCCTTATAGAAGAGGGAGAACGTTTTCTTCTTCAGGCCCCAGTCCTTCCGGACAACTCTTGAGACTTGGGCAGCATACTTCCTGATCTTAATCCTCGGTTGGTCTAGATGATGGGAGAAGGAAAGGTTTTTGTCTAAGACCAAACCTAGAGCTCTGTTTAAGCTCTGTTTTTAGTTTGACTGTAACACCATGGACCTTAATTTGGGTGGTCTTCTCAGATCACGGGTAACTTTTAGTAAGATCGAATTGTTTTTCTCCGGAGAGATCTTTAGGTTGTTACGCTCTCCCAAGCTTTGAAGGGTAGAACGGCCTGGTTGGCAGTCGCTTTCAGTTCGGCTCTGTTATAGGCAGAAAAGATCATGACCAGCTCATTCGCATAGGCCTGGGTTTGCACATTGTTGAGTTTTGTGTTCAAGAAATCGTTCAGCACCAGATCCAGAGGAGAGGTCCCAGGACAGACCCCCTGAGGGCATTCCATGAAGACTGGTCTGGAGACACTGCAGTGGGGAGCGGACACGACAACTCGCCGATCTTGGAGGTAGGTCTTGATGCATCTATATACGTTTTCTGGGAGTTACGCCCTCCGGAGCCTGCCCAGGATGCTGGGCCACCAGAGGGAATCGAAGACACTAGCAAAGTCGAAGGAGATTAGTAGAAAGTATTTGGAGTTACAGTTGGTAGCAGCTTCAATGATTGTTTCCAGTGCATCTATCGTGGGTCTATCGTGCATCTATCGTGGGGCATCCTTTCCGGAAACCGTACTGGTTGGGCGAGGAGAGACCAGCGTCATTGTAGTGGGCTTCTGTTCTTTGGGAGATCATCCGTTCGAGAAGTTTGCTGAAGACTGGAAGCAGTGCAATGGACCGGTAAGATTGTGGCAGATCATGTGGCTTGGTTACATTGTTCATTATAAGTCTAACGGCTGCAGTCCTCCACTGCGTGGGGAAGAATCCTTGGTGGAGACAGTGGTTTAACAGGTTGAGTGTGGTAGTGGGAATAAATTCAATGGCTTTCCGGATCGAGCATGTTTGTTTCTGCCCCGAGCCTTCTTGTTTCTCATTCTAGATGCAGCTAAGTTGAGCTCTGTTGGGGTGAAGGGTTCTTGAATTGTAGTTGTGCGATATGTTTCATTCTCCATGCAGAGCTGTAGCTGTTCCGTTGTGTGTGGTTCAACAGGCTGTTGGAAAGTAGCGTCTAGAATATTATTGACAGTATCTTGCCACGATCTGGTGTAAAGTCTGTTCGGTAATTTTGTGGTTGATACGACCTCGCCCCTGGCAAGCTTGTTAGTGGTTACTTTGTACACAATATCCCAGTGGTCGTCGTTCCCTTCAGTGGTTACCAGTGCTTCCCAGGAGCGCCTTTTGCGCTATTTTATTGTTGTGATGTTCTGGTTCCTGATCACTCGATATTGCTGAAGAGCTTAGATGCAGACTAATAACTAGAGTTCACTATCTACCGAGGGATCTTGAGTCACATCTACTAGATACACAAGAGGAATATTTAGCCTTAACTGATTTTGCCCAGGGATTATTTACCAGGCGCCAAACACTAACCGCCATATACAGAAGACCTTAAAGGAATGAGAAAACAAACCTGCAAATAGCAGCGAGATGACACAGAGGAGCCGACTATACAGACCTTGGACTGAGTACAAAATGAACTGGGAAAAGACAAGTGACAATATATTGTCTAACCACAAGAGTCATGATTACCGCCAATGGAAGCGAAAAAAAAAAGCCACCTTTAAATAGTTGTGACATCAGAACAAAGGGACACTGCCCCCAGACCTTGCAGCATAGACCCACTATATAATGACAAAAGGTAGCGTGAGGACTATCAAACATCACGGAAGGGATAAAACCCCATAATGACAGCCAGTAGACTTGATTATGACCCCAAGATAATGACCAGAAAATAGGACCCAGACCACACGCAGTCTGGAAGGATGACATCCCAGATTTAATCCCCTATTAGTGTCCCACCTAGATGAGACTCAACGGCCAGCTTTTTAGGGCCTGCAAACTGATGGAGACGACATACGGTGGCACTCTCGCGCCGGAACAGCCTATTGGCGACCCAAATCCGCACTCTCTTGAGCGGATCTTTCTTTCCAAACTCCTGGGGAGGAGAGGCTTGCCTCTCCTTGCCTCCCCAATTTTCTCACTCTGGTGGGGCACGGGCATGCCTCACTACCTGCAGGGGCTATCTACTCTGTCGGCCCCTTATTTCCAACTTCTTTCCCCCAGTCTTCATCCTTGCCCCAAACTTTTGTCTTGCACAGCGTTTAGCCCTACATTTCAAAATCAAAAGAGAACATCAAAATTCTTGCCCGAACCTATTTGGTTTTTAAAACTCACTTTCACCGCACAGCCCCACGTCGCGTACTATTAATACTAACTTGCTAAGTATCACTAATATCAACCTCGATTTATTTATTTATTATAATGATTATTATTTATTTATTTTTTATTTTATTTTATTATTATTATTATTATTATTTTTTTTTTGGTCCTAGCCACTGAAATCCCAGGAAAGTAAGTGGCAAGACCAGCCAGAGTACAAATATTGGTAACACCCGGCCGGCCTCCCTGTGGAGGTTATTGGTAACGTCGGGTCTCACTAGGGGCCCGGCGGCTAACAGGCCGGATGAACAATGGCCACAACAAACTACACAGTACATATCCCACACACTTTAAAATCTCTGGCTTGTCCGATACAGAGAACATACGCGGAGATGGGAGAAATCCCAGGTGCCGTCAGACCCCGAACATACCTAATACCTAATACCTACCTAATATTGCTGAAGTAAAGCCTCTGTTTCTTCTGGAGGCCATGTTCTTCTTGCACGTTGATAGCGTTTTCGTCGGTAAATGACTTCGCGTCTAAGAGCCTGGAGTTCTGGAGACCACCAGGGAACAGCACCAGGCGTGAATCTCTTCTTTTTGATAGCCTTGTTTGCAGCATCAGTGACGAGCTCTGTAATTGTCCATTGATGCTGATCTGCACTGAGGCTGCTAAGAGTGAAGTGATTGGCTGCGCTGGTCAATTCCTCCTTAAAAATGTTCCAGTCAGCGTTATTCATGGCATATCTTCTTTGATGAGTTCGGTTGGGTGACTAGTGAACGGTGTAGTTGGAAGGTCAGTACCCGGTGGTCAGAGGTGGTCCAGTCGGCGCCAACTGTCCAGGCAGCAAGGCGATGGACAATGGAGCTTGAGGCTAAGGTCACATCTATGGTAGCTTCCCACAGGGTACTGGAGAAAGTTGGCAGACAGTTAGGTTTGTTTATAATGACCAGGTTTGTTGTTACACAGGTAGTCCTCAAGACGTTGGCCATTCCTATTTCTTCGGTGAGATCCTGAGTTCGGCTGTGCCAGTCCGGGGACATGCAGTTAACATCAGCCCCCACAATGAATTTTGCATTTGGCATTTGTGGCTCGATGGTCTGTAGATGTTGGGTGGCAGAAAGAATATCTTCTCCCTGTCGACAGTATATCGAAGCTACGTAGAATTGTCCCAGTGCTGAAATTAGGTGCGCGCACACAGCCCATCTAGTGCACAGATCAGTGATTTTGGTGACAGTCAGTTCGGGACTGCAAACGACGATCGCAGCCCAGGGTGTGTCACCATCAACCTGGACCACTTTAAATCTCAAGGGGTAGCATTTTATCTCCTTGTTATTAGTGTATGGCTCCTGAAGGAGAAGCACACCTTGGTTCTCTTCATCCAACTTTTTGACCAGTTGTGCAGCAACAGCCTTGGACCTCTGAGCGCTGTGTTGTGCTATTTTCATGGTGTGGATATATAGGTTTGGTCTGTTACTCCCCATATTCTATTCTTGATTGTTGAGCGATTCTGGCTGTGAGATAAACTGGTAAACTGATGTCACGGAGTGAATGGTTGGCTGGCACCTTTAGGGCCTTGCAATTGACACATGTGGGAGGTTGAGACTTTTTTGGGCATGTAGTGTACTCATGCCCCATTTCGGCACAGTGGCCACAGGTGGACTGATTTTGCCTCCAGGTGTGCGTGGTGTGTCCAAAACAGCAGCACCTGAAACATTTGGAGATGGCCACATGCTCCCTAAAGCGATGGCTGCCCCAGTTGATGAAAATTCTTGTTTGCTGAGAGAGGATCTTCCAGGCCTTGGTCGATAACTCAAAGACCCAATTAGTGGGGTGCCCAGCTCTGGTTTTTGTTTGGAATTTAGGGATTATGTGAGAAGTCTGTTCTTGATCTGGGAGTTCCCGTTTTAAGTTTCTGTGGAAAATTTCGTTTTTCAAGTCCTCTGGAGGGAGATTCTTGTCCACGTTTAGTACCAGTATACAAGGGTCAGGAGTCCAGGAGTCCCAGAGAAGGTATTTTAGTATTCTTAACAATCACTTCAGCCTCCTCTTTTGTGGCTATCTCTATGGACACGACCTTCATTGGTGAGGGGTTTAAGTACCACTAGGTTAGGTCCGCGTGGGCCCCGAGTGCCAAGCGATAATGACAAGCGATTTCCTCTGAGATATACAGTGTGCTATTTCTAAAGTTTAATTTTATTTCTAGTGCCGTTTTGTCTTTTGTTTACCTAAAGTGGTTCTGTGCTTCAAGGGTTAAAGTAAGCACCAAGAAAGGAAAACTGCCTTTCTTTTTTCAGAGTATATATATATATATATATTTATTACTAACAAGCTACTAAACTTTACAACCGCTTGGTCACTGGTGGCACCGCTCCTGCCTCCACGTGGCGAGGCCGGTAACCTGGGAGAAGAAAGCCACTCTCCTAGGGCTAAAAGGAGCAAACATGGAATTTGACAATTTCCCTCCAATTGAGTCTCGGTGCTCATGTCCTAAATCAAATGATAATGACCATGACACATCGCAGTCGAAAAGACTGAGGACTGACACAGAGCAAAAGGAATGTCCATCTTTCCTTATCTTCCACTCCTTGTCAAACAAATGCATGAGTACACGCTCCCCATTTCTGATACAGAAATGTTTGGAAAGCAAAGCAGGTTCACCTAAAATGGTGAAAAGACTTAGATCAGATGATTTACTAATTAAAAGTGTGAGTCGTAAGCAATCAGAGACTCTGCTGAACCTCTCAACCTTTGGTGGTATTCCTGTGCAAGTTACACCACATGCAACACTAAATGCCTCCAAAGGGGTCATCACTGAGTTGGATTTGATCAATGTCACAGAAGATGAATTAGTCCAAGAATTAGAAGAACAAAAAGTCACACATGCTAAGCGGTTTATGTTCAGAAAAGATGGTCAGCTTGTTCCAACGCGGAACATCAAATTTACCATCGAGTGTTAAAGCCGGTTATCTCAATTGGCATATAAGGCCCTACATTCCTAATCCCATCAGATGTTATAAGTGTCAAAAGTTTGGACACTCTTAGACCGTCTGTCGAGGGGATGCAGTGTGCCCAAACTGTGGTTCAAAATCCCACGAACAAACGGAATGTGATGCTGAAACACCACATTGTCCAAACTGTCAAGGCCAACACCCCGCCTATTCATTCAAAGTCCTGTGAGCTGTGGAAAAGAGGAAAAAAGATCCAAAAATACAAAGTAGAGCGGAAAGTGACTTACCAAGAAGCAAAGAAGCAAATTATGCTTATTACACCTAAACACACCTAAGCAGCAGCAACAAAGAAATATCAATCAGCAGCCACTCAAACTGACCTGTCAGTTCCTCCATCCATGTCTATTGCAGACTGGGCTAGAGAAATACTCTCAACCTCACAGAAATCTACTAAGGAACAGCAAGGTCTACGTAGCAATATCGATGATATCCATGACTTAATCCAACAGCATAGTCCGGTAAGCATATGTTTACAAGAAACTAATCTACAACCGCAAGTAATTCCAAAAATCAAGAACTATACTATATATCAGCATAATAGAAATAACAATACCACCTTGCGTGGAGGTACGACCATTCTAGTAAACTCAAGATTCCCTACTAAACACATTCCACTGCAAACTTCCTTAGAAGCAGAAGCAGTAGCAGTACGTGTCTCCTTAAGAATCATGTTAACAGTAGTTTCAATCTACCAATCACCGAACAAAGAATATACTTATAACGACCTAGAAGTACTTCTGTTACAGATCCCTTCTCCATTTTGTTTTGGAGATTGTAATGCACACCACCCTATCTGGGGCTCCCCACATACAGACAGACGAGGAAAAGTTCTGGAATCGTTGCTTGACAAACACAATCTAACACTGTTGACTACTAGTGCTGATACTTACATTCATTTCTGCACTAGAACAGCACATCACATCTCAGATTCTAAATGCCGCAACCAAGGCCATACCAAAAATCCGTACTGGTTCATTTAAACATGCCAATCTTTGGTGGAGTGGAGCGTGCCAACTTGCCAAAAAAAAAAAGAGAAAAACAGGGCATGTAACCTGTTTCGTAAACACCCAACTACTGAGAACCTTATAAATTTCTAAAAACTGAAAGCAAAAGCGCGCTTCGAAAAAGGAAAAAAAATTCTTGGATCCAGTTTGCCTCTACTATAACGAAGAACACAAACAGCAGAATAATCTGGAATAAAATAAAAAAAAACTGAATGGTAGATTTCTCCCAGCATCCTCTCCAATACTGAGATGGAATGAGCAAGATTTATCATCTCCAGTTGAAATATCTAATGCTCTGGCAGAAAACTTTGCCAAAATCTCAGATACAGCTGCATATGAACCATCTTTTCAGCAACATAAAAGAAGGAGTGAGCAAAGCAAATTCAATTTCAGTACAAGAATAGCACTCCCGTATAATCAACCGTTTACAATATTGGAGCTACAGGATGCTCTAAACAAATCAAGAAATGGGGCATCAGGACCTGATGGTCTTTATTACTTCATGTTGCAACGCCTAGATAAAAAGGCACTAAATTCCCTATTGCTTTTTCTGAATCGGGTCTTCTCCGAAAGCAACAATTCTAGCTTTTCCAAAACCTGGGAAAGATCAGGCGAATCCACGCAACTATAGATCGATATCCCTTACCAGCTACTTGGGCAAGACATTGGAAAATATGGTACACAATAGACTTGTATGGTATATAGAATCCCACTCAGTCATCAGTTGTAATCAATACGGCTTCCGCAAAAACCGATCCACATTAGATCTTATGGTGAAAGCTGAGTGTAACATACGGAACGCCTTTATACGAAAAGAACATCTTGTCGTGGTGTGCCTGGATATTGAAAAAGCCTTTGATACCACCTGGCGCTATGGTATTCCGCAAGACCTGTATGCCATAGGACTCATAGGTCGACTCCCAATGATCATAGAGAGTTACCTTAAAAATAGAACTTTTCAAGTGAGTTATCGTAATGCTGTTTTGCAAGCTCTTATCCAAAGATAAGGTGTCCCACAGGGATCGGTACTCAGCACTACCCTCTTTGCTCTTAGGATGAACAATTTAGCGCAGAACATTTTCGGTAACGTAGAAATCTATCTTTATTCTAGGATTCCAGGGCACACTGGAACACCAGGAAATGAGAGTGCAGATAAAGCAGCAAGAAATCCCACTGATAATAACGACATCCAGATTAGACTATAAATTAGACATATTATTGGGAACAACTCTAATTTACCTGAGTTTTTCCACTATCTAAAACAGATTAATGTATTTATGCTCATATAAACCCTTTTATTAATCCGTACAGTGTCTTTCCACAGGAACAGGTGCAGTATGGCCAAAGTAGTTCTTGCGCCAAAAAAAAACCCCAACAACAACACGAAGAAGGTCCAGGTGATAGTTGTTTTCTTCAGTGTAGTTCGTAGGTTGGCATCCGGGTTGTTTGTTTGGTAGCCCAGCTCCTCAGATCTGGGAATAAAATCCGCTGGCTGGTTCCTCAGCGCTTGGGCATATGTGGAGTCGTGCTGTCGCATTTGTTTTACTGCACAGTCAGTGTAGGCTTCCAATTTTGCGGTTGCCTTTTCGCTTTCCAAGTGAGTCTGGATAAGCAGCGATTCCAGCTTATTCCATAGGGTCACGATTTCTGCCCTAAGAAGTGTTGTGTCTCTGTTAGTTGGCTCTTTGAGCAAGTTCTTCAGGGCTACTTTGACTTTAATGGGCTTTTCTCACTCCGTGGCTGAGTTAATCGGTCTCAGGCGTAGATAGCAAAAGGTTTCCCCCCAGAATCTGGGATTTTTCGTCCAGCAAACAGACAAATCGACCATAGAACACACGCAATTAAACAGACATAAGACACAGCACTGCAGATGAATTTAATTACTCGTGTGGCCTAATATAATAGTGTAGTAGTTTGGTAGTGCTATTTTGTGTTGTAGCAATTGTTGGATAACTGTCCTCTCAAGCATGTTGGGGTACAGGGGGGTCGCATTGTCTCTTGTCTGTATACTTGGTTTGGGAGAGGGGGGTAGGTTCCATGTTCCATAATGCTTTGAGATTTTCAACTGGTTTCCCGATCAAATTTGGTAGGGATTGGTTTTTTGTTCATCTTAATGGAGGGGGGGTGGGGTTCAGTTTGAGCCAATTTCCTCGATTTGATGTTAAGGTAAAAAAAATAAATTATTTTATTAGGGTTACCCATAATTTAATACATTAACCTGTGTTTGTGTCTATAAATTGCGTGTGTTCTCTGGTCGATTTGCCTGGTTTGCTGGACGAAAAAACCCCACTTTCTGGGGGAAAAGCCTTGCTGTCTATGCCTGAGACCTACTAACTCAGCCACTGAGTGAAAAATGACCAGTAAAGTTCCTCGCGTTATCGACGGGATTCGAACCAGGCCTTTTCCACCTAGTGTGGGGAGGACGGTGACGATACCATTGTGCCACGCACGCAGACTGATGTTTGTGTAAGGTGTAGGGTATGTTGGTGTCTAAGGGCTCCTGGGATTTCTCCCATCTCCGCGGGTGTACGTTGTATCGGGCCGGAGATTTGAAGTTGTTTGGGGGTCATGTACTGTATATTGTGTTGTGCCCTTTGTTCCTCCGGTCTATTAGCCGCCAAGCCCCTAGTGGACCCGACGTTACTACACCGTGCCACGGTGAGGCTGACCGGGTGTACCATTGATATTAAAGTACTCTAGGGATCCTGCCACTTATTTTCCTGGGATTTCAGTGGCTAGGACCAAAAAAAAAAAAAAAAAAATCGAGGTTGATATTAGTGATACTTAACAAGTTAGTATTAATAGTATGCGACGTGGGGCTGTGCGGTGAAAGTGAGTTTTAAAAACCAAATAGGTTCGAGCAAGAATTTTGATGTTCTCTTTTGATTTTTAAATGTAGGGCTAAACGCTGTGCAAGACAAAAGTTTGGGGGGAGGATGAAGACGGGGGGGAAGAAATTGGAAATAAGGGGCCGACAGAGTAGATGGCCCCTGCAGGTAGTGAGGCATGCCCGTGCCCCACCAGAGTGAGAAAATTGGGGAGGCAAGGAGAGGCAAGCCTCTCCTCCCCAGGAGTTTGGAAAGAAAGATCCGCTCAGGAGAGTGCGGATTTGGGTCGCCAATGGTTTGTCCCGGCGGGAGAGTGCCACAGTATGTCGTCTCCATCAGTTTGCAGGCCCTAAAAAGCTGGCCGTTGAGTCTCATCTTGGTAGGACACAAATAGGGGGTTAAATCTGGATGTCATCCTTCCAGAGTGGATGTGGTCTGGGTTCTATTTTCTGGTCATTATCTTGGGGTCATAATCAAGTCTACTGGCTGTCATTATGGGGTTTTATCCCTTCCATGATGTTTGCTAGTCCTTACACTACATTTTGTCATTATGTAGTGGGTCTGTGCTGCAAGGTCTTGGGGCAGTGTCCCTTTGTTCTGATGTCACGACTATTTAAAGGTGTTTTTCGCTTCCATTGGCGGTAATCATGACTCTTGTGGTTAGACAATATATTGTCACTTGTCTTTTCCCAGTGCATTTTGTAGTCAGTCCAAGGTCTGTGTCGTCTCGCTGCTATTTGCAGGTTTGTTTTGTCTCATTCCGTTAAGGTCTTCTGTCTATGGCGGTTAGTGTTTGGCGCCTGGTAAATAATCCCTGGGCAAAATCAGTTAAGGCTAAATATTCCTCTTGTGTATCTAGTAGATGTGACTCAAGATCCCTCGGTAGATAGTGAACTCTAGTTATTAGTCTGCATCTAAGGTCTTCGTACTGGGCACACTCAAACATAATGTGCACCCAGCTTTCTTGTTCCCCGCAAGTACAACGCGGATCCTCCACTATTCCCAATGCTGTAATTTTTACATTGAAAGCCCCGTGACCCGTAAGGAGGTAGGTCGTATAAAGTCCGGGTTGCAGCCAGGTTAGAAGAATGGGGTATACTCTGTCTACATCCGGGATGAACTTTTTGGTGATATTCCCTTTTGTTGTGTTTGTCCAGCGGTATTGCCAGGTTTGTTTTAGGTATTTCTGCAGCCTGTTCTTTTCAGCCTTGAGGGTTGCATTGTTATCCACTGTGTAGTCTTGGTGGGTGCAAGGCATTCCTTTGGTTATATGATAGGCTATTCTAGTACGTATGATGTCCAGGTCAAGGGGAAGGGCTCCGGCCAAGACCTGTAGGGTAACAGTGCTAGTGGTGCTGCAGGCTCTGGTAATGGTTAACAGGAAAGTTCTATGGATTGAGCCGATTATGCGTTTATTTACGGCGGTTGATGCCTTGTGATACCAAACCGCAGAGGCGTATGTTATAGCTGGTAGGAATGTCGTTTTATAATATAAGAAGAGTACGCGACGTTTAACTCCCCAGTCACGACGGACTACACGTGCTAACAGTGCAGAGTACTTCCTTATCTTTGTTCTTAGATGTGTGAGATGCTGCTTGAAGGAAAGATTACAATCTAATATCACCCCCAGGTACTTAAGCTGGCTTTGGAGTTTCATTGTGGTGTTGTTCACCTTTATTTGAGACGGCCTGCGCAGGTCAAGGGAGCCTTTCAGTAAGATTGAGGATGTCTTAGTTGGTGAGATTTTTAGGCAGTGTAAGATGGTCCAGTCCTGTAGTATCTTGATGGCATGGTTTGCTTTTACCTCCAACTGGGTTCTACTGTCGGCAGCAATTTTCAAGATCAAGTCGCCGGCAAAAGCTTTGGTTTGGACGTCACCAAGGTCCATGTCCAGGAACTCATCCAAGACAATGTTCCACAACAACGACCCCAGGACGGAACCTGGGGGCAACCCCTGCAGACACGGCGGATTACCCTACCATAGGGTGCCACGACACTAATACTCCTGTCGGTAAGGTAAGACTTGATAGTGAGATACAAATTGCAGGGAAGGTTGGCCCACCTTAGTCTTGCCAGGACACTTGGCCACCAAATGGTGTCGAAAGCCCCGGCAAAATCTATGGAGATGATTAGGTAGTATTTACTGTTGGAACTGGCGACACCGTGCAGCAGATGTCTAAGTGTCTCTACTGTCGAACACTCGGGCTTAAAGCCGAACTGGGTAGACATGTGCAGTTCAGCACTCTTGTAATGTGTGTCAATTCGGGCATATAGCATTCTCTCAAATAGTTTGCTGATCACTGGTAGCAAAGCTATCGGTCTGTAGGTGGTTGGCTGTTGTGGAGGCTTCGTGGGTGTTTTTGCGATCAGCTTCAGTCCCGCAGTCTTCCAGTTTCTTGGGAAGATGCCTTGATCCAAACAGTTATTAAACAGGTTTAGGAGGAGTTCGGGGGTCAGATCCATTACTTTTTTGATAATTTCCGGTTCGAGATAATCGAGGACAGGGCACTTATTATTTCTTACGTGTTTGACGCTGATTTGATGTCATCTAGCGTAAACGGTGGTTCACGGGAGTCAGTGCTGTTTATGTCATTTTCTTGGCATGTTCTATGATGTTCAGGTGAAGTAGGCATGGCAGTCTCCGTGAAAATAGTGCCCAGAATATTTGTGATTGACTGTTGCCATGTGGTGTCAATGTGGTAGAAATAACTTCCCCCCTGGGAGTTTGTTTGTGATTATCCTATAGACTACCCTCATGGCTCATTATTTCCTGTTATGCTTGCCAAGTTTTCCCAGGCTCTTTGTTTGCTCTTGTTTATCGCATCCGTATATCTGTTTCTTTCTTCTCTATGGCGCTCCTTTAGTATCTGGACCTCAGCAGCAGCCATGTGCGCCTTGCCCGTTGAAAGAGTTTTCTTCTTCTCATGGTCTCCCTTCTGAGTTGCTGGATCTCGTGAGTCCACCACGGGACTGCTCCCGGTTTGGGATTTCTCTTCTTCATTGATGCTTCACTCGCCGCAAGTATTATTTCCGTTACCCTCTTTTGATTCTCGTCTGGGTCCCTATTCTGGTTTGTTGTTTCCAGGTGTTGGGCCGCAGCGGGTATTAAGACCTCTCTGAACCTTTCCCAGTTCGTCCACAGGATGGTGAAGCGATTTAGTGTTTGTTTAGGTATCAGTAGCCTGTTTAATGATCTCATTTGGCAGTTAATCACCCTGTGGTCGGAAGTCGTCCACGAGTCTCTGACGATCCAATCATCAACGTAACCTGCAAGGTTTCCCGTGGACAATGTGACATCAATAGTCGCCTCCCACAGGGTATTACAAAATGTAGGCATCTGGTGTGGTCTGTTCAGGATAGTGAACCGGGAATTCGAGAGAAAGTTCTCTAAAATCTGTCCATTTCTGGTACCTCTCCTGTCTGGGGTCAGACTGTGCCAGGCTGGTGAGCGGCAGTTTACATCAGCCCCAATTATGATCCTTTGATCAGGGAGCATGTCGGTCAAGGCCTGCAAGTACCTGGTGATGGGTGCGATGTCCTCGCCCGGCCTGCTGTAAAGGGCCACAGCATAGATTTGGCCCAATGGCGTTAGGATGTGAGCACACGCCGCCCAGGGTGCACAAAGCTGTGTTACTTTAGTCACAGTATAATTGGGATTGCGGACCACAACCGGAGCCCAAGGGGTGTCACTCTCGTCATGGACTATTTTGTATGCAGCCGGATATCCGCACACTCGTTTTGAGTAGGTATATGGTTCCTGTAGTAGTAGGACGTCAGCTGCTTCCTCGTCCGCTATGACCCTAAGTTGCTAGGCCACTGCTCTAGCTCTCTGCGCGTTATGCTGTATTATTGCAATTTGGGATCTGTTGTACTCTTTAGGGCGTCTCTCCATAGTCGGTTCGTGACTGGTATAACCCTTTTACTTTAAGATAAACTGGACAGTTCGGGTCTCTGATAGAATGCGAATGGTCCATTTTCCCTGCCTTGCAGTTTGTACATATTGGATCTTGCTCCTTGTTTGGACATGTTTTATATTCATGTCCCCTGCCAGAACAGTGACCGCAGATTGATTCTTTTTGTGTACATGTATGGGTTGTGTGGTCGTATTTACAACACCGGAAGCATTCCGGGACTGCCACATGCTCCCGGAATCGGTGGGATCCCCATTCAATGTAGATTCTCTCTTGATTCTTTAGTTGCTGCCAGACAGTCGAGGCCAGCTCTCGAACCCAGTTTCTGTTTGGTCCTGCCCTACATCTGGTGGAGTACCTGGGCTGTTCCTGTAGTTGCTGGGGGGTCGGTCTCAGATTTCTGTTTATGATCTCTGTGGCTAACTGTTCCGTGGTTAGGTCTTTGTGCAGGTCCTCTCTTTTTTGGCAATTCTGCAGTCAAACCCAAGGTGGCAATTTTTGGGTTATCCATTATCGTCTGTATGTCTTCGTTTCCCTCCGTTTCAATAACGAGTCCTACATTCCTCGTTTTCCAGATGGACTTTATCTTAGGGAAGAAGGGGTTGGCAGGGAGGGAAAAACCACCCCCCAAAAAAGGGAGAAAAAGAGAGATACCCTGAAAGTGCAGGATAGGTATGGCCAGTCAGTAGGAGTCTTCGATTTGGTGGAAATACAGCAGCATGAGTGCTGCTATGGTGAATTTATAATGTTCGGGAAGGTCTAGTCCTGATGTCGTTATTGGGACTCCTTTCGATGAGTCTGTATCGAATCCAGACTAAAGGCTGGTCCAGTAGTCCATGATAATGAATAGTTGGGAGTCAAAACAGAAAGTCCAAGATAGCATGGTCAAGTTCAAGGATCGATGTTAGGTCTCTCCTTGATTGGATGTGTCATGTCCGGTGGAGGAATTACTAACAAATTCCTTATCATTGATGAGGAATTTGTTAGGTATGTCAGGGCCCTGTCTTTGATTGCACCGCTAGTGTTGTCGCAACCAAGTGGGGAGACCAGGTGACTACTCGTGATGTGAGGGGGTCAAGTTTGGTTCTGTACTCTGGATGCTTTGTTGGTCAAGTTGGTCTAAGACGTTAGCATCCATGGCTCTGCGAAGCGCAGCAACAATTGGTAGCCATGGTTGTTTTAACCTATTGAATCAGATACTATGGTGGTGGTAACTCTTTCTGCCTGGTGAATAGGTCCATTGCAAATTGAGTCAGGGCTTGGTAATTTTCTTCACTCTGCAGTGTGAGGTATTCTTGGTTTTGGTAGTTGAAGCGTAGTTTCGTTATTAGGGTCGTCCGTAAGTGGTAGACGTCAGAGCGCCTGGCACATGGATGGCTGGACTCAGGGTATCCCAGCAGAACATCGCCCAAAGCATGATATCGCCGCCATTGGCTTATTTTCGTTCCACAGTGCATTCAGGCACCACCACTTCCCCAGTTAAACGACGCACACGTACCCGGCCGTCCATAGTGCAACAGGAAACATGATTAATCGGACCAGACGACCTTCTTCCAATCACTCAAGGGCCAGTTTCGATGCTCGCCTGCCCATTGTAAGCGCTGTCGCCAGTGAACCCTGGTTAGCTTGGGCACTTGGAGCGGCCTGAGGCTATGCAGCCTCATTTTCGGCAGGGTTGGATGTACTATGTGTTGTGACACATTACTTCCGTCACCAACATTCCAATTTCCGGTGAATTGCGCCACAGTCGCCCTTTTGTTGCCACGTTCCATCCGGGAGAGCCTTCACTCATCTGGAGCATCGATGTGCCATGATCCAACACCTCTCCGGCCGTTCATGGGTTTTCCGTCCTCTGACCACTTTCGGTAGGTACTAACCACGGCTGACCGTGAGCCTCCCACCAGCCGTGCCATTTCGGATATGTTGCGACCCAATGGTCTGATTATTCATTACAATTTTGGCCTTTGTCAAACTCGCTTAAGTCCGCTGCCTTTCCCATCTGAAGAACAAGAGTAACACTGATTAACGGAGCTCAGTATCAGGTGTTTTTATGCCGTGTACCGACCCGCGCATGCATCGTAGTTCACTTGCAGTTGCTTCGATTTGCATTAGGACTCGCTGGTCATAATGTTTTGGCTCATCGGTTTATGATCATCTGAAACACGTGTACTGATGTACCTTGGCAAATAACTACTGTTACTTGCCACTCCTTTGGAAAGATCTTTGTTCGAATAACTGGAGGAATTCTTAAAGGACTCTTTATTCTTGGCTGTAGTTAGTCGATCGCAGACAGAGAGATTAAGATTTTCCACGTGCGTGAACATACATTTATGCTGACAAATACAGGATATAAAGCATATGACCTATAACTAAAGTGGTTGATGATCCCAAGAACCAATCCCAGTACTTACCTCACAGCAGATGCGATGGACAAATACATCTAAATTCTGCCGAGTAGATCGGGCTCAAGGGATGCTGGGGTATACTTTCTTTTTATAGTTAGTAGACAGGCCAAAGTGGTTAAAAAATAGCTGTCACCATTTATTTTATCCTTTTTTTTAATCATAAAAGGTTTGTTTTGAAAATGGGCTGGTGTGAGATTTACTTGTATCCGATGTTTTTAAAATAGAAACCAGGGTATTAAAGGTACTCTAAAATTCCATAGTACGGTGAGGCTGCAGTGGTCGAAGTTAACAGGATACCATTCTCTGTTTTTCTTTTTAATTCTAAATCTTTATCCCAATTTCAATATATTGCCTACGCTTCAAGAATTTTGAGAGATGCCCGTTAGATACATCGACGATCTTTTTACTCTTAATTTAATAAAACGCTTTCGGAGTATTCAGAAAATTCAATCTTATTAGGAAGAACGGACATTTTTCTGCCCTTTGGGTTAATACTTAGGATGGAGGAGAGTACTGCGATGATTAATGGCAAACATCTGTTTCGGAAACAAATCACCCGAGAAGCAGCACTTCAGCTGAATAGTAAATGGTGTCAGCTAAAGCGATCCTGGTGGGAAAAGGCCGAAGTATTGTAATTCGCTCTTTTATTTGCGCATTATGAAGAATCGTTACATAAACTTCGCAGCAAGGTTTCTGCAGACGTCAACTGCATCAGCAGTAAAGATAGATCACTGGATCTGTGGACGGAACCTAATAGCGAGGCTTTGATGCAAGCTGGAAGTTTTCGTTAAAAATGGGGTCCAGGGTCTGAGAGGATTATGTGGCAGTAAAATAAATGACAAGTTGCGCACTACTTGAACCTTCAAGAAAACGTTAAAATATGGATCCGTTGCAGAAATGCGCGTTTACTGCAGCGTTCATTAAATAAACGTGGTATTAACGGATCGTTGCTGAATTTTTCAATATAATTCAGGGGGGAACATTTGTATTTAATATATATTTATTCCCAACCACAAACAAAAGGGGATATGGGCAGCGGATCCGTATTACTGTCTTAGAGAGTGGGCTCTCTTTGAAGATATTTAACTCCTTAATTGAATTCTAATATTCGTCTGAAAGGAAATGTTTGGAGTTTACATTTCCAAAGTTTTGTGTACAAAAACCAAACATTGTTTCACAGAAGATGGTTCTAAAGTAGTGGATGTAGCATCCGGAAATAATCCAACCCTGTTATGTATTTAGATGAAACATGGGCGCTGGCCAGTCACGTCTTCGAGAAATGGCGACAAGACAAAAAGTAATAAATTATAGGTTTACAAGGCGTTGTTCCCAAAGGGTAATCTCTTACTGCGTCACACTAGATATGAAAGATGGTGCTTGTTCGGAGAGAATTGTTATTTCAAGTTGTTGTTGCGTTGGAGAACTGGAAGATATCTGAAAAACTATTTATGAACCAACTTTTTGCCGAATATTCCGTTCATTCAGCTACATGAGCGCTACTTATATAATTGACAACAGGATTCGTGTATGAAATTCATGGAGTCAAATGATAAATAAATTCTCTGTTAATACTTTGAGGTGTATCGGAATATTTACCATCCATGGTATCACGTGGATCAGAACTTGTTGTGTTGTACAGTACTTATCAATGATGTCCATCGATCGTGTAGAATGTCTGGATTTGAATCCATTTCGACTGGAGGATTTTATTGGTGTTCTTCACACTTGAGTTAGTCGATCTCGGACACAGTTTAGAGCCATATCATATGTAGGAGATTTATACATTACTAAAAATATCCAGTCTTGGAGTATCTGATCAATATAAATAGACAACTAACATCCTGATTGATTTTTCGATGTGGAATTCAAAACCCAGCTATCATGATGCAGTTCTTTGCTCTCTGATCTCTTCAGTTGGTCTTCGACAACTCTGGACACGATTCTTAATGGCAGTACGACGAAGTATCGAAGTATTTTTTTTTGTGAAGTTGACACTTGCAGTTCGTAATAAACAGTGGCACCACCTACTGACATATTAATTTTTTAAATTATCTGAGATGTGTAAGTTGACTTTTAAGACTGCAAAATTCAATCGAAATGCTTAAAAGAAGAGGATTTCTTTTGTTCCGGTTATTTAGAACGCTTCTTTTAATTTAGTTCATTTCTGTACTGTATATACCCAAGTCCTTTTTTCTCTTATGCTGTTCTTAAAATATTCCTTTAAATTCTAGGCTTTTAAACAACAGCAAAGGCCGGAATGCAGTTCTAAAAATCCTTTTGTATTCAGATTTTATTTTGAACTTTTAGAACTACATTAAAAAAAATTAAAGAACTTTTCATTCTGTATTCTTCTTGCAGAAATATCAGTTTTGAAGAAAGCGTCTCAGGGGCCCGGTAGCCGAGTTAGCAAAACGCTAGGCTGTACTGAGTGTGAGTGTCGGCAGTTCGACTCCGACGAGCGGCATGCTTTCGTAGCATTTCTTTCTCCTCAGTATGCTGAGTTAGTCAGTCTCAGGCCGTGGCCGTGAGGTTTTCTCCGGGTACTCCGGTTTCCCCTCACCAACAGACAAACTGACGAAACACACACGCGAAATAGGGTTACACGGAGGTGCGCGTTTTCTCTTCAAAATCCCCCCACGGGGGTTTTTTCCCCCGTGTGGGGATATTGAAGAGATGGGGGCACCCACCTCATGCTAATTTTGCATTGCTTGGTGTTGTCTGTAGTTCTCCTTACTTGATATCTTCTCTTTGAGCTTTAAGTAACTCGCATAAGAATCGACAGGTGTCGCGACAGACTGGCTTGTGTTGAAGAAGAGCTGCTAGCAGTACGGTTGCAGATTTTTTTCTTTCCGTGTGATTTGTATTTTGTGAAATTCTTCAGTGTTTGACATCGATTTAGGACCACAGTTGGTAAGTGATATTTTACATGTTGATTATATTAGGAATTTCTTAGTTCAAAGTAATTGGGCAAATATTATCCTGGAGCTTTCTTCTGAAGCTTGAAGGCTAGAAATGATGGGCGCATTTTTGTTTCTTTTAATTTCAATGACTACATTTTATTTTGTATCTGCAAACACTTCATATCTTTAAATTGGTCATTCCAGGTTTCAGTATTTCGTACGATTTTCTTCAATGTGCTCTGCTTTACGTGCCAAACTTATCTTGAAGTTTCCCCCCCTTTCCTTTCTCATTTTGGAAAAGTTCGTTGCGTTACCTTTTAATGTTTGTACAGCTATTGTCTTTTAGATCTCTCTGGGTATTTGTAAATAAATGTACTGTTTTCTGTTCTCCATATTTTTGGCCCTGGGATTTGAGAAAAATGGACCATCCATGTCTCATTAATGGTGCGGTTAAGTTAGAATTATGTTCCAACGAAATATAGTAGATGGGTATGTTCGGGTAGACCGCAGAAATTCACTGAAAGAATAGGAGGAGCGGTACGTAGACTCTGTTGACCAGAAGTTAATGGAAGCCACTGATATTAATAACTTGCTATGTACGTCGAATTTGATCCTCGATTGCAAGGGTGTGTTGTCCCAAATGTGAAGCTTGGGACGACACGGGGGGAATTTTCTATTTTAGCATGATATAGGGAAGACAAGGGCTTGCAAAAGTTTTATGACTCGCTGGATGTAACTTGATTGGTAAGGTCTGAATTCAATTCCCATTTAAATGTCTGAAGCTATTAATTAGACTGTCTAATCCGAGATTAAGGTTTTTAGGGGCGAAACCTCACTCTACCAACAGCTGTGACATTAGAACCAATTTTTAGATAGTGTCATGCCACGTAAAATTCAAATTTCAACGAATCACCGGTGATTGCCACAGTGTACATTTAACCCCAATCCCTGTTAGTCGCTTAATGCTGCTATCGGAACCTGTATCAAAGACCCAAACAAAGATATATCAATTTGTGATCCTAATATTACCGTTGACCAGGTTGACAATATAGTGGGCTAGTTCATGGTCCACTATTCGGAATGGTGGAGGGGGGGATGTTTCAACAATAACTGGAGAAATTTCTGAAAGGGATTTTTACTCTCCATTAAGCTTAGCAGGTCTCAGGAGGAAGTACAGTAAGTAACTCCCCCCTCCTCTTCCCGTGAGGTTTTCCTTCTGTGGCATGAATCTGACTCGGAAGTAGAGGATAAGGCATACCAACGTCATTTGAAGCTTAGATTTTTCTGTGCTTGGTTGTTCAATGAACCCGATTGTTTATTTATTCATATCTGAACAAGGTTCATGTAAATTTTGAAACAGATCCTACTACCCCTTCTTTGTTTAACAATTTCAGCGAGTATCTGTTTAATTATAGAAATCCACAAAACTAGCTAATACGGTTAGCAAAAAGATTTTTTAATAAATAAGATGATTTGGAACAACAGTCAAATAAGAATTACAATAATTCCCCCTGTTTGGCTCCATTCTAAAAATCTACTGTGTTCGTTCTAGTAAAGCATATAAATCAGCTCCAGAAAACCGAATTTATCAGAATTCGGTTCCCCCTTAAAATTCCATATGTGTATATCATCTTAGATATTCTGTTACAAACAAATAGATGATGGATTTTGAAGAATAAAAGCGCGATTGCGCTTATGCAAATGCAGTTTTCTATCTCTTGTTATTTGAAGTTTAAGCTACCCTTATATTAGGTTTATTTTGAACGAACACTCGTATCGATGAAATGCATGAATAAAACACTGCTGGATTTTTTCTTTCTTAATTCCCTGGTTCGTGTGATATTGCCAACGAAATATCTTAACGCTGTCGCTCTGACTGACCGCCACTGTGATCTCAGAAACTCTTCGTTCTGACGGCACGTGGTTGAGTTGAAGAAACACGAAAAAAGAGGTAGGGGGAAGGAAATAAAGGTAAAAGGAGGAAGACCTCTGACTGGCTTGATGCGAGTTTCGTGTACTTTAATAAATGGAGCTCGAATATACGTAAATATATTGTCTTTCTTTGTGCTTGTCGTGTGACCATTCAAGATATGTTTGGAATCTCCTGTTCGCAAGTTCCTAACACGTTGAAATCACGCTACATTTCGGGCAGAGTGCACTGCATCGGAAAAGGTAAAGTTATTTAAATGCAAGCGCTGTAAGCAACCCGTCCACTTCAGCATAAAGTAAGAAATTCTTACTCGATCTGAAACTGCTTCATTTTATTATTGAATATCGATTTAAATGGTCCAAATCCATATCGATTATTTTGAGTGAGTCCTTGTTTTATTAAATAAATTGTTCGTCTGTTGAATAAACACTTCCAGTAAAAATGCGTCTAAAATACAATAGACGAAGTTCATTCTACTGTGCACCCAACACTGGTACAATTTTCAGTCCGTTGTCCAACTGCAAATGTGGGACAAAACTTGCAGGTGCAATGAATTAAGGCTGTATAAGTTGAAGACCATATGAGTCCGTGTAGTGTACATACATTTATCTACCAAAAGTTGAGATGTTTGTGATAAAACAAACAAACCGTATTTATTTAAAGAAATTCATATTAGCTGCATGAATGAGTTGTGTAGGCCTTTCTATTAATTCTTGGTACAAGGCTGGTTATATTTTTCTATCGGAATCTCAAAATTGTCCAGGATACATTTATGGCTTCAGTGAGCGCCATGAAAAATACCACAAGACCACGAAACCTCTTCCAAATTCACATTCAGGACATCAATCATTACAGATGAAGGACCCTAATACCTCATATTATGGTGTTTGCTTTGGCTTTGTTTTTAAATAACTAGCTAGGCCAGGTCATTTGATTGGGAGGAGGGGATAGATCTGTTCAGATAGAGAATAGGCATATATAACGAATAAAAGCTGTTTTATTTTATAAATAAACTTCATTTTGCATATTTCACAATGAAGAATATAAAATAAAATCGCATCTCGTCCTCCTGCACTTTGAGAAACTTTACCACAGATTTTCCTGCCTCAGAGAAAACATATTGCCAATAGACCGGGATCATTCACTGTATTGCGGGAGGAGGAGAATTGGGGGGATTGTTACACTGCGGATCTCAAAGAAGTCCGAAAAGGAGGTCGTTTGCGCCCGTGCATGTGCAACGAGTACGAGCAGGTGGACACCATTCGCTCATTTCCAGCAGGGAGGATGAAATGAACCATCTGCAAGGGGCACTGAAACGCGAATCCCACCGGGGGAGGAGGAAGGGGGGGGTGATGGCATGCAATTTTATGAGTTTCAATACAGTCTCGTCTCCCATAGTCTGTATTGATTCATTAACAGAGGTGACTCTTTCACGATTGCCAACGTAAACAGCGAGCGGCCGAAGCACGTGACCTAATGATAGGATCACTTTGCCTCTGTCCGTTTGATAAGCCATTACGATTTCCTGCGGAATCCTCCCCGTGACACAGTATTACATGGATGAAAACAACATCCGCATATCGGGCGTTGCATATCCGGCGTTGGTGGACAGGGGTCGGGTCGTGTTAATGAAATGCCCCATAATAAGGGAAGGAGCGAATCATAAGCCGAGATATTCCTGCCTGCCCCACCGTATAGTGGAAGACAAACGAAGAGATTTTCAAGGATTGTTATCTGTTGGCTACGTTAGTGTGTAAACGGCTCCTTCGGTTTACGCAGAGCGCGCGGAGCGGCTGCCTTCGATCAGCCGCTATTCTCCGACAAACACGTCGAACTGTCCATTACTGAAGCATCTCTGACGGCCTCGAGTTCGTCGTGTGCACTCGGGGCGCTTGCTATATCAAGCTAAACCTCCGCGATAGGGCACCAAATGAAGATTGATGAACCGCACGCTTCTTCTAAAAACACTGGTGTCTCTCGGAAGTCCTGCTGATGTGAGTCCTCGTGCAAGGGCGGCACACCCTCATAACTGACGGTGGAAAGCGATAGTCGTCGTTCCGGCTCGAGGCTGTGAATGTCTCTCCTCCGTATGTGTAAAGGGGAAAGAAGAAATGAGACACCTTTCCGATAGTTTTTCCGGCTCTGTTTCATGATGGCTGTGCAAATGCAGCGGCGAAATGAAAATGTATACGAAAGACGCCAGCGACTGTTGACCACATGCAGAGATTGCTTCTGAGCACTGTTTATTTCACGGAGGGAAATAAGAAAGAACCAAAGTTTTGGAATTCTTTTTCATTTTCGTGTGTAGGGGAAAGAGGAAAAGCGCTATCTCACCCGAGTACGCAAATATCTCTTCTTTCCATGCTTAATAATCGCAACAAAAGACTATCCAAGTTTCTTAGTCCATCTACCATCTTTCGAGGATAAGAATGAATAGCTCGTGAAAGGTTAAATTAACATCATCTCCATTCTTCCAAATAGTTTAACTTATAGAATCGATGAATAACCGAAATGGGAGTAGAATATTCGTACGTTAGGCTCTGTTTAGTAGCTGGTAAAATAAATGACCATTGATAAAGCTCCTATAATATGCCATCCCCTTTATTGACTGCAAAGCCCTGTCTTTGTTGATGGTAAGTCTCAAGCAAAGAGTATTTCTGAGAGAAATTATACTCTTTCTAAGAAGACAACCCTCCCCCGTACGTCTCCAAACTTATGTATACAAAATAAAGAAAATTCTGTTTCATCCCGCACACCCACATTCTATCAATGTCTCTCACGAAGAGATTATAATAAATGCTTTCTATTTATTAGAACCTAAATAACCTAACCTAAATGTGTTTAAGGAAGATGGAGTTGAATAGATATATTTTTCAATACTTCTAGCAGAAAAATCGGTTCTGAAGATGCTTAAAGGCATTTTCAGGATTGTTTAAGTCTGAAAATTCCTTCAGGTTTCTTAGAGTTATTGTTTAGCTAAGTTTACAAAAGAACTGTAGGCCTATGATTTTTCCATTTACCGAATTCTTTATTAGAATCCACGAATATTCAGCAATGTTTTACAATACTCCAAGAAGTGGTCCCATATCTTTAAAAACGAATCTCTATTCAGGAGTCCACACTGATAATCAATTTAAAGAATGGTTGCATTAAATCCTTTTCCTATCTTCTGAAATAATCGACATCCAACAGTGCCGCGACCATTACAAATGACCCCAAAAAGGACGTTGTTCGTGGTATCATATCCAATGTATATTAGGAGCTGTCTGCGTGACCTCCTATCAAAGAACGATATTATGGATCCGTGCGATTACTCTCAGAGGATTATGTCGATTTGGGTAAAGGATTCAGTAGACAATGTCCTACTTTAATAATGCCAACGTGTGCATCTCAGCACCTCATCATTCATTTGTAATTCTTTCTCGTGTCTTAGAAGGGCAAAATGAAACAGGGAACGCGTCGTTGATTGATTCATCTTGTGGGAAAGAAACACGATAGCATATACGGCGGCTAAGATGCACGAGGTACAAAACAAAACAACAAAAAAAAACTAATTGAATATTTACTGAACACGAAGAACACTGCAATAAAACAATAACCTCATTCTCTGAGGGACAAGTATAATCTAAGTTCTTATTAGCAAGGTGAAAATGCACGAGAAGTACTCGTTCAGAAAGAAGGAAACTGGGAAAAAGAAAAGAAGGGGAAAAAAACAACAAAAACGCATATTACCTCGGGCTGTGAGGCCCTGCATCTCAACCTCTGTTGTGCTGCAAGAATATCATTTAAGGTAAGGGAATTTAATCCTTAATATTAGACTGCACCCAGTCAATTAGATCTTGTTTATTGCGTGGCCCCAGCGTCGCTTTTTTATGTTCGGTGTCGGTGATTACGATGCGAATAACAGTGTCGTACATAATTTTGATCACTAGCTTTGGATAACTTCCGGAAATTGCAAAAACTGATGCAATTTACTAAATAGGTTTAATATCATCGTGTCTTCTTTAAGTACTCGGAGATTTTTAGAGGGGGGATGGAAATTCATCTTGTGCGGATAAAGTAAGATACTAAAGAGTGGTTTTTCTATATAACCGCCGTGGAATTGTCTCAGTCAAAAAAAAAAAGGAGAGGAAGACGCTCTCGTTTAATAAAAAGCAGTCACGCACGAATCAACGCATGCGCTGATCTTTCATGTAACTATTTGAAAGTGAAGGGGGCGTAAATTCCCTGGAGTTAAACATTAACTTCGTAAAGGGGGAAAAAACTTATGGTTTTTTTTAAAATATTCTGCAATGCAAATTAGAACATAACTGCTTTAAGTGGGTACAAGAAAAAGAGAGAGATTAGAAGGTTTTGGCTAATTCATTATAATTCTCACTTCTGAATTGAGTGTGAATACTTAATTTCTCAAGGATTCGTGTAATTAAATTTTTCTCCGTGGAATTCCTTACTTATGCTTTCTGCTATAAGTCGTAAGTTACTAAACATTATTAGAGAATAAAGGATTCCTAAATAAATACGAAGTAATCTTCGCTTATATTCACACAAAAAGCATTAAAATCGTATACTGGTGTCAATCTGTCTAATCAAAGGCAGCGTACTTTTGTTAAAGTCGATAAGTCCACATTCACTCGCAAAGTTACCACTGGAGTCCCACAAGGTAGCATACTTTCTGGCTTACTCTTCACAATCATTCCATTCATCGCCAATAGATCAGACATGCTATGCAGATGGTATTAAAATTTTAACGGAGGTCCACAAAACAGGTAACCACCAACGAATCACTGAAGCCATCAATTTAAAACTCCTGCATCTCGCGCAATATTTTTTAAACTTTAATATGCAAATAACGCCTTCAAAATCTGTAATGATGATCTGACTCAAGCCGACCCAACCATATCTTCCAGCGATGCTAAACGGTTCTTTAAGCCCGAGAGTTGATCATTACACAGATCTAGGAGTTATATTTGAACAAAAGCTATAGTTCCACAGATATCTTGAAGCCCTTCATATCAAAATTTGTAGTTAGAGATGGACAGCAACGTTTACACTATGTTCATGACTCTGCAACTTCCATAAAATGTTTATAGGATCATTCATCCCTCAGTCCGACGAATACTGGATGATCAAGTAGCTTTTGGGTAAACATACCTTACAAATAACATCCACACCATTACAGCAGTCTTCAATTACACAACTGTTAAATCAACTGTTGAAGAAAGAAGACTGACTACAGGCAACATCAACTCTCCTGATTTCTGGGACATTCGCTATTGGAGGATGCCACATCAAACCCTCAGAATCTTTCCCTCTCTCCGATGCAACTGTAAGAGGCTCCACCTAGATGATCACTTCAGACTGTCCACAACCCGGATGCAGATCTCCCTCAATTTATATGTAATAACAGAAAGTACAGAAAAGGTTTCCTCCTTAATTATTTTCTGATATTCCTACGCGTGTGTGTGGTATCGCTGGTGGCTTCTAGGCATTTTCTCATCTCCACCTTGTTCATCTGTGTCGGTCTAATGTTCTGCTTTGGGTCCACTATCACCTGTAGTGCTGAACTGCAAAAATCCCAAATTCTGATTTTTACCTTATTTAAATTTAACTTTAAGATATTGCAAGGAAATTTAAAAGTTAAAATTTTAACAATATACAAAACTGCCACAGGAAGCATGTTGATATTCGTCTCTGCTGCTCCAAGATACACAGCAATGAAATACATCTTTACAGTCTTCCACGAGAAGAGGCGTACTAAAAGTAGATGATAAAGCCAGTAGCATCAACAGGGGAAACAACAGCCATAATGAGACTGTTTCTCTATAAAGCACTGATTGCCATGCAGTCAAATTCAGGAAAATTTGATCAAAGTTTAATGGTAATGATGTTTTCTATGAACTGCCATAATGAGACTGTCAAAGCCAATTAATATTAGCTGGTCCAAAAAGACGTTGCTCAACTTGAAATATCAACCTAACAAGAGACCACTGCCACGGAAGAGCATAATGATCCTTGTCATCCTCCCAGTCAAAGGTCCCACTCAACAATTATAAATCTTGCTTTTCAATCTTCCACAGAAGATATGTATTGGATAAAGATGACAAAAACCTCAAGCGTCAGGAATGAGGTTAACAGCCACCATGAGACTGTGCCTCTACAATTCATCATTTCCCACGCAGTCTAGGAAATCTTTTGTTCAGAAAATTAGGAGTGAAGAGTCGCAATGAGACTGTCACTGCACGATTTATATTATCTAATCCAAGAGTGGCGTTTTTGAGCATGTAGTTTGAATTTTATATTGCGCAATGTGTTGTTGGATCAGTATGGTATCTATTCCCAGGAGGTTACAAGATTCAAACAATGAACTTAACAGTTTTTTTCCCCCCAAGTATTCCAAGGTCTTCCCTCCTGGTATTGATATTTTTATTTACATTGTTTACTTAATACCTGCCTTATTTACAATAGCCTACTGTGTTTCCAACGAAACACAGTAGGCTATTTTGTTCATTAAAATGCAGCTCATGCAATTTGTACACCAATTTGATGTGAATTCAATTAAACAAGCTGATTCCTAAGTTCAGTTCTCTTCTGAAAAACTGACACTAAGAAGATCTGTAGGGCGGTAAAATTTTCTTCATTTTCTAGAAGAATATGAACATTATCCACCGATAGGTTAGGGACCCTATTTATAAGGCGTCGTCTCTGTTCCGAGTACAGTGGATACATTAACAGCACATGTTCCCAATCCTCCTTCTGACCACAAGTGCAGAACGGATCTGGCTTGAACCCTGACCTGTTCGTAAATATGCAGTAGTCATAGATGGTGCAAACCATGAACAGATTCCCGGAGAAGTCACAAAAGTCACTTGTTGGTGAACTTTTTTGTTGCCAGACACAGATTCGTCCCATCTAGACTGCCAAATAGCTGTTATCTCAGTTCAGATTCTTTTCTCCTTTAATGTCATTTGCTGGATCTGATGTTATACCCAAAAACGTTGCAGATATCCTTTTCTTTAACTTGTAGATTGTGCCTCTGAATAAAATATATAAATCTATGGGCATTTCACCACCAAGAATTTGGAGTGCATTATTTGAAACCGTGTGAGGGACACAGTGAGTAGAACAGATCTTTGAATTGATATTAACTTCCTCTTCACAGCAACCTTGATAACATTCTGATGCCGAACACTTGCAGAGTACGAGACAATAGGTAAAAATATCGTCTTGTAATACAGTTTCAATGTTTTCTTATTCAGACCCCATTCTTTCTTAGAAATTCTTGTTACAGCAGCTGTAAAATTTCCGATTTTATGTACCAAATTAGTTGCATGTGCAAAAAGGTCAGTTTGTCATCCAGTAATAAGCCGCGATATTTTGTTTGTGAATGGTTCAGGAGAATCTTATGGGGTCTCGCATAATTGAAGTGATTTTTAAAAGTCATGAAGTTGGATTTACTTGTAGATTTTTTAAGCTTGTTCATACTCGCCCATGCTTCAAGATCATTAAGTAATGGCTGCATTTTCTCTTCTAGTATTTTTCGAGAACGGCCTTCAATAGCAATCACAAGATCATCTGCGTAGGCAATCTTTAATACCTCTGGATGTTGTCGTGTTGGCCACTAGTCCAACACAGCATTCCAGAGGAGCGATCATAAAACCGACCCCTGGGGAATCCTTTGGAGATCTGGGCCTTGTAAGATATTTGGTGTACACTTTTACAAGTCTTTCATCAAAGTAGGATCTAAGAGCGCCGTATATGTATTGATCACAGTCAGCAGACCTTAATGACCGGAGGACGCTCTCCCACCAAAGTGAGTCGAAAGAGTCCTCAAAGTCAATGAACACTGCTAGAACGTATTTTGCAGGTGTATTCTGAATGTAATTTGTCAGGGAAGAAATAGCGTCTTCCTTCGACTTGCCTTTCTAAAACCCAAATTGAGAGTTGGAATTTAGTTGTTTGTTCTCAAGCGTGCCCGGAGCCAGCATTTGCTCGAAAAGCTTCCCCAAATTCGCCAGCAACGAAATAGGACGATAAGCAAGTACGAGGGATTGATGGTAATTTACCCTGATTTTGAAGAATCTTTAAGAGGGCAATCTTCCATTGAAGACGAAAAACTGACTCCAAAAGCCATTTATTGATCATGTTCAATAACACCTGGGGATAAAGATAAAAAAAGCCTAAACAATAATGGTGTTTTCCACTAAATCCAGTCCTGGACATTTTTCCTGTTCATCTTTGCCACGGCTGAGGTTAGACTAAGACTGTAAAAGGCAAGATATCTGAAGGACCCAAGTAAGATGCATTTCCTCACCAATCGTAGCTTGTTCAGGAGTCTAGCTCAGGTATATCTCTTGGAAACAGGTTTTCATTAATTGATTTGACCGTAGAGGTCCTGCCCGTTGTCAATCACTGTGTTATATATTTCATCACAAATCATTTTATTCCTAGAATTCTGTAAACGAGTGCCCACGGCTCGGAATTACCTATTTCCTGCACAAAGTTTTGCCAGCATGATCTTTTGGCATCTGATATGGCCTTGTGATAAGATTTCCTAAGAGACCTAAAGATAGGCGCACTATAGTCATATCAGCTAATGCCCCAATAAACAACCATACCCCACACACATGTTCTGTGGAGGTGCTTAACCCCCTTCGCCTCCTCGCTCATGGGGGCGCGTTTATGCTATCCGAATTCTAAACTAAACGGAGAGTAGGTGAAAATTTCGAAAGATGCTACTATAGGAAAGATAATCGGGGGAGAGAGAGGCCATTATATTGACTGTAGCTCCTTGAGTTCCAGGATTACTATCCCCACCAGGAGAATGTCTCTGTTGATTAAATCACACTAAAAGATAATTGTAGAAGTACGGGTGGGGGAAGCAATGTTTTAAAAAATTTAATAAGTCTAAAACGTTATTAAAATGGGACTGTGGAATATTAGATTGGTAATATTGGAGGATCCCGGTGTAGACTCAGAATATATCTGGGACAGCTAATAATGCAGTATCCTGCCATTAGACTTTTAGGGCTTTCTCTATATTACCCAGAGGTTAGGCAACGGTATTGAGTATCCAGGATCTTGAGACGATCAGAGAGATTATCAAAGGTAAATTTCTGTTAAAATTCCACAAATTTCTGTTTAGCGAATCACACTAATTCTCAATAATAGTCTGATCTTCTACATCAGTCTCTCTAGATGGTTCATTTCTCCCTCCCTCGATGCTCTCGTAAATGATTCCAACGCGTACAATGAACTGTCCAGTCTAGCCAAATGAAAATTTTATTATATAAGTCCCAATTACAGAGAATATTTAGCAAATTAGCAAAACTTGGTAGTAGTATTAAGAACCTTAAAGAGTTCCATAAATTTTAATGGATTGTTTAAATAACCAGACATTGCGCAATGAATACTAATTAACTGACATCGAAACACTAAATATACTTTAATGTACGCCCAGGATTAAAAGTACTTTGTACATCTTTAGTTCTGAGCGTAGATTAAAGTGTATTTATTATAACGAGAAACTTGTGTGTCGATGTGCCTTTTAATAAATAATAATGCTTCAACCGCTTGACACACAAGACTCATCTGAAACTCCCTTAAAAGAATTCTGATGAATGAACATATTTTAACATATTCCTAAGTTAATATTTTTGTTTCCCCCACCACGGCTTGTGAAGGCAGGTGTGAAAATAATTCCAACGAGCTTGATTAGATGTAATGAACCAGTAAGGGATATCATATTAACTATGTCTAAATTGAGACAAATGTAATTATCTAATGACACCTTCTCATTTCAAATTCGAAACATACTTCGATGTTAGACCAAACCCACAAGAGCGCGCGCATAGTAAGGAATAAATTAATCAACGCAACGGTGGGTTTAATTGGGTTGTTTAACTTTGCGGCGTTTTTCTCCCCCCCCCCCTTCCTACACCCTTTTTTCCATCCCCAGCGTTGTACTGTAATAAGCCATAACCATTACAGCTGTTGGCAACTTTGTAGAGGAAATTAACCATCCTTCTATTTTTTGCTACGGGTTTGTAATCTTCTCGAGTGGGCGGTAATAATTAACAAGGGAAGCACGCAGATAAGAGGGTGGGAAGCGGGGAAAAAGAAGAAAAAAAGTTATACAGATATCACAGGTTGACCTTTCGTTCGTAAGCGTCCGTGTCACTGTATCTGAACTGGCCCCGACGTACTCTGTCGAATGAGCTCCACGCTTCTGATAAGCATGCAAAGTTTGTAAGAGCAAATTTATGGCGGTGCTAATGTAGGTGAAGCTTCATTATCAACATACCTACCTGACCATGCAGAAGCCATTTTAATAGGTGTTCCGCGATAACAGGCGCACGTGGGTTACTGCGGTGATTAACGACGGCAGAAGAATCATTTCTCATGCAGGCAAATTTCGAGAAGGCACACCCTTCGTGGCATGTGCTGTCATCAGAACCGTGAAGGCTGGACTTGTTCTAGTTAACGGATAAAAGGGCCTTCCCTTTGTTGTGGTGAGGGGGGGGAAAATTAAAGACCATGCTCGAAGATAATATTAAATAGAAGAATTATGAGAAAATAAAAGAATACTTATGGCTCGTGCATTTATTACTCTCTCTTTTTAAACTGCATGAATATATTTAGCATGTGAGAATGCGAATCACTGGATGGATTTCTGCTTGTCCATTAGGGAACCTTGTACCTATAGATTTTTTTTAAATATATTTCCCTCACATAAAACTCTCACGATAAAATCTCAACGTGTATTCTGTTATTTTGAACTCCACCTTGTTGGGACTCTTCTTGAAGTGATGAATTCAAGGAGGAATTGTCGGTGGGTGACTGAAAGATGGCTGCCAAGATTAGAAGAATGTTGAGAATAGCCGGGACAGGGACTATATCAAAGACGAACTTTACGTCAAGTTGGAATTTGTTGTTGAGGGCCTTCTGGATTCTGATTAGAGTGTCTATAAGATTGAACACTCCAATCTTTTAGTTAGAGCTATTTTTTTTCTAATAAATCCAACTAAAAACTCTGCATTTCCTCCTACGAGTAGCTGCTAATTAAATCCCTCTTGAAAAAGTCACGGGAACTTTGCGTCTTCAAGGATTCGAACTTTTACCATTGAAAATTGGTGATGCAGGATAAAATTCTCTGAGCCATGCAGTTCTACACTTTTCTTATTCATTAAGGAGACGCTTCAAAAATATGGCAATTCTGTTTGTGAATTTCATACAAAATGATTCAAATCTCTCCTCTCCAACGATGGGAGCTTGTCGGAAGGAAGGATCGGAAAACGCCTTTTTGTTGGTTAAGACCTTGAAAATTTAATTTCGCATTACTTTAAATGACGGTTTAAATCCTTTTAGAAATTAGAGATGTGGCACAGCACTCTGGAACATTTCCGCTTGAAAGACGACTAAGGAGTTGTTTAAATGAAAATTTCTTGTCCTACTTGCTCTAGCGACCTAAATGCATTAAATTTTTATTTTAAAACATTTAAAAAAGAAAACTAGTTTTAAGGGCTGTGGCGTTGGCATCAGGAAAAACTACTTGTTTGCCCATTGATTTAATCCTTATTTTCCGTGGTATCAGTTTTATATAAGACATGGGACTTCTACTGAATATTTGGGTTTTACAGTTAATAGTGCCACTGATTCCAAGGTGCTGGGAGTTTTTGATTCAGCGGTGGCAAGATAACTGGAATAACTCCCTAAGGGACGAGAAACTTACAAATTCATTCCAAGTGTTCTTTTTGCATCTGTGGTAAATAATACTCTCTGGTTTGCGCCAAACTTATACAGTGTATACATTATTTCTCATTTCTGGGCATGGTTCACTAAACGCCAAACTGGCCGGATTCCGTCTTACAGCTTAACCTCTGTGTATTTGTGGCGATTGTGAACTGTATGCGGATTTATGGCTGCCTGTGACACACCTTTTGCCTTCGCTTCCTCCTGTTCAGGAAGAATCTTTGCTAAGCTTCAAGAAGAACTTTCTACTTATTCAGCACTTTGCTACCAAGGCTTTTCCTCGACGAAAGCAACTGCTTGCATCAGACAACCACCTACTGGCCACTGCTGATGTTTTGATCCAACTACAACCGGATTCCTTCCCATGGATCAGCCTATGCAGAAAACTTCACCCATCCTAGTTCGCAGATAATGATGACACAGACATTATCCACCTATTCTCTTTTCTCCCCGAATCCCCCTTTTCTTTTTTTCTTTCTCTTCCTCTTCCTTCCTAGCCTTGTTCTTGAGGGACGGTTGATTTGTTGGTACCCGGGTTGGGGCTTCTGGTCGCGCACTCCAATAATGGATTTCTTTTTGCTGGTCTATTTATTTTATTTTACTTTTTTGAGGTTCTGCCTGGGTTTGGGCTCTCTGGGTATGAAATAGTTGATATCCATGGTATTGCATTCTACCAGTGGCTACGGGACTTATTTTTTGAGGGGCCAAGGGGATTTGTCAGCGGAAAATATGAACCCACCAACGGGTTCACCGAGCACTTGTGATGGTCGGTGATGATGGGAATGTGTGAACTTGCACTTGCGTGGTAGAGTGTATACAGACATCAGTTTTTGTCATATACGGGTTAAAAATGGAATCGAAAGACAAAACTTTCAAAAATTATAATTATCGTTTCAAGTAAAGTTGCTGTGGTTTGAAATACGCAATTCATTCATTCAGTTCAATTCATTTCTCTCCGAATCACTGCCAGGAATGTGACCATCATAAAAATAGAACGATCAAAATTGTCACATCAAATAATGGCAACAAAACTTGTTCGCACAGCGAGTTGCCTAAAATATATAGTCTGATCGTAACCACGTATTTACTTCATTCTTCGCAGGATACACTGAACTGTAAACAAATTCTCTGGCTCACTGTCTGAATTCTGAAAGCCTTCACACAAGAGAACATTATTAGAATCCTTTTCCAAAATCACGGTCGAGAAGGCTGCTTCCTTATTACAAGCAGAAACTACTTTTGCCAGATCACGTGTATTACGTTATTTTCCGCTGGATGGTAAGCCACCAGTCGATGACAATACGGGCCCACATATTCAAGGTTTTGTTTCGCTTCGGTTGAACTACATATACATCCTCGTGCAGATGAGCATTACCATTCGCTTTTCTCTCCATTTGGTCGAAGAGATGTATGTACGAAAGGGTAAAAGGCATTATTAGGATATAACACAACAGAGTGCCTGAGCGTGTACTCGGTCCCCACCCTCATGACGGCCATTTGCTAAATCAGGGCCCACACCCAACGTTATTCATTACAGCTGTACTTCTACAGCAATATGCAATTCCCATTAATGAACTCCTTGGGGAACTCGCTGCTTCAGGTGGCTCATTTAAAACACTTTCCGGGACGATTAGGGAACTTTTCGTTCTGCAACAGACGTTCACGCAACATATCGTGGAGGTCGCGAGAAGCAACACAGCCGAACAGCGTGAAATGATACCGCTGCCTCGTTCCAGGAACCGTTGCCATAGAATTGCATGCGCTATAAAGGAATTGTTATGGAGATCATGAAACAATGTCCCCAGACAGATGATTACAATTACCCAGGCTGAGATCAGAATCTAGCGACAAATGTAGGACAAAGAACAATGGTGTGTTTCTACTGCTGCATCGGAGGAAAACTGATTTGCAGAAGTATTATAATTTATTTCTAACCAGGAACACAAAAGCCGAAAACTGGCTTTATCAATTCAAGGGTTATATATAAGAGTACAGCGTGTTCTTAGAAAATGCGGACATTCTTTGGATGAAAGGATCAGACACAATGCAAATACCAGCCAGAAAATTGGGATTTCTTTACAAATGGCGCATCAATTGAATTCATCACAATGTGTCCCCACATTATTTGCTTTTAGGTAGCGGGCGTCTTACTTCTGCAAAATTAATCACCAATTTAGGGAAAATAAATAAAAAGAAAAAATCGGAAACACTTTACGTACCGTGAGAGAAGTGTGAGGAGAGTAATGGATGCTTAAGTTGTTGTCAGAAAGGTTTAGATGGTCACGATAAGGGAAATTATTCGAATATCAGAAAATATGTTTGTGGATGTACCTCAAAGAACGAATATTCCTCCCTGTGTTTGTAATCGTAGTGGAGACGTCTGTGTCATGGTTTACAGGTTTTCATCTCCAAGCAGTGTATGGATGTTGATAATGGAATGTTTGTCCAGTCCAGTGGAATCTTAAACCCATATTGATAGGGGTAAAAGCATAAATTAAGATCACAGAAGGGTTGGTCCTGTGCTCTTGGTCATGGTCTTTAACAGTTTTTCCTTAAGTACACTGACAATAAATTAAATATATACGCGGAGTTTCAATTACAAGGTACTTTGGTCTGTCCGTTATTTTTAGGTTTTGTTTTTATTTTTTTATCATATTTGGGCTGAAAATTTTTGAATTTAAATTCTTATGCGTTCGATTTTCGCTCTTCGGTACATGTCTTTTATCAGTTTGTGTGGCAGCAGAGTAGCCGAGTGGTCAGCGCGAGGGTGCATAATTACACGGGTCTTGAGTAACCGGGATTCAAGCCCCTGACTGCTAAATAAGGTGCTGTTGTTGTATTCTGTCTTGTGAACGTATATGACAGTGTGGTCGTCCACGAGTATAAACAGAAAATATATTTTTTTCCGCTCATGACCTTTGTGTGATTAATATTATTTTTTGTTCAGGTAAAATGGATTGCCCTTCTTTCTTAAGTACACCGATGATTGTTTAGACCATTGGAGAAAAATTACTAGAAACTATCTTCGTCACGGATTGTAGATGCTCATCGGTCAACCGGGTTCTTTTTCTTAATTGTTGTTTGTCAGGACAAAGAAGTTCAGAAGACTTAATCAGACAATCTTTAAGGAATTTGCCATCAATAAATGGTTTTGATCGTTTTGCAATGATGTCCGCGAGAGCAAAACTTGCGTGAACTGTTGCTTCACTGGATTTATTTGCTTCATTAAAAAAAATTGTTGTCGTTGTAAGCCAGATTTCAGAAACTAACTTTTCTTCACTCAATTTGCCTTCCAACATTTCAAATTTTTCTTTATGATGCGTTTCGTAATGGCGACGTAAATTGTTTTCTTTTGGAACTGATATTCCCTTATTACAAATAAAACATACAATTTTATTGCGCACAAAAGTACATAATTTCCCATTTATCTTGAAAAACACGTCCTTCTTCGTCCACTTTTCTTTTACCCTTTGTTAAAGACATGGCTTGAAGTTTAATCTCTTAATTAAAATCACTGTTATAATCTTATTTACAACTTTAATTTAACAAGATGAATTTTCGTATGAAAGCAACACTCAAATGTTATGCAAAAGTTCTAAACGATAGGTATTGATATAATGTAGAATGTTTATTTGTGCTTGTTGTTAGATCTACATTGTAGATCTAACGACAAGCACAAATAAACAGGTTTTATAAGCCGTACGTTAGTTTGTCTTCATCTATATAGCAATATGAACTGTGCATCTAACTAGTGACTGACTCAAGGAAAATATATATCAGAAGTACCAACTCAATAGAAAAAATCGGAAACGCCACCAACTGTCGGCTGGCGAACTAAATTTACTGATTGTACCGACGTGGGAAGTTCTCCCACCTTACCCCAGTCAAGAGTACTGATGGCGCAGATGTGGGAGACCACCGGTGGCGCCTTACCCTAAATACTATGCCATGACGGACTTTAAACCAATCGCAATTTGCTATCTACTCTGGTCAGAGGATAGACGCAAAGTTAAGAGTAGATGGGAGAGATATCCAGAGCGCCAATTTCTTGAGACACAGTTTACAAGCTTTTCAATATTTTATTTTGGCCAGACATTGTATCTACATATATAAATAGTTCAGAAGGGACTTCGAAGATTTTGACTTCTCAGGCAGCACGTTCTGCTCACTTCTCCAGAAATGGGAGATCTCTCCTGAGTTCTTCGTACAAATCAGCTTTTATCAACCTTAGACGCAGCCATCTAAAGGTCTAAGAAACCTTGATTAACCATTTAATATGAATCTAATCAAACTTCAACTTCTTTAGGGACCATTGTTTAATTGATCCTGTATTATATGAGCTTATACTTAATAAGCGTTTAATTCTAGATTATATTAAGCTGCAGGACCTTCCATTGTGGAACCGATTCAACACCGAACCCTAACCTGAAAGAAGAAACGACGTTGATCAGTTTGCTCAGCTTTCATCACATTTTCATGAGTTATGGTCACAGTGTATCACTTGACTTAATCTTGAGTGTACATTGCAAAAAGGAAAAATACTCACATATTCCATTTCTCGTCAATATTTTGATGAAATTTAAGCACCCTCCGAGACAGAGAAAAGAATGTTGATTGAAGATAAACAAAAAAAACTCTCTCAGGTAAATTAAAGTTCTCGTTGCATATCCTATAGTATCTGTGCACTAATCAGAAATAAAAAGCGTACCTCAGAAAACATAACGCGCGGTATTGGCACGCGCCTATCATCGATGTTTATTTTTATTTTTTTTGCGTTGTAGGAGAGGAAAGCTCCTTTAAGACATGTTTTATCAGCGTTGTTCCTTCCTCTTTCCCTTTCACGAGGACTTTATTGCTTAAAATGAAAAATTTATTATTCAATAAACTACACACAGTGCAAGTGTACCGAATAAAGGTATAAATTTGCATATAAAATAGATACTCTGCTTTCTTTTCGTTCTTTTAATAATTTTTGCTTGTTCTAGACCAAAAAAAAAAAGAAGAAGAAGAAGAAGATCTTCCCCAAAGGGAGGACACTAAAATCATAACAATTCAATTACACTGCACAGATTGCTCGGTAATATACTTGGATAAAATGTATGGCAAACAGATTAAAATAATAGGCACGTGGATAGCGAAGATAATTAAATAAGAAAAAAAAAAAATAACCCCAAGGCCCTACAAAAAAAAAGAGAAAAAAACGAATTTTTTATCCCTCCATCCAAATGAAATAAAGATTATCCACAGACTGCATTGTTAACTGGCTGCTGGAGTATTTATATGTCTAAAATATTTCGAGGACTCTCAAGAATATTTTCCAATTCCCCTCTCGAATCAAACTGAAAGTTGTTTGGCTTCTTCAGAGACAGTTATAAAGGCGCGCTAGGGAAAATTACGATCATTTAATATCCAGAGCTCAGAAGGCAGCAATGAGGTACGGGAAGTAGTAGTGGTGGCAGAGCGTGACAATCTTTATTTGTCATTTAAACCTAGCCCTCCAGGAACATTTGAAGACAAGTGAGATTAATTAAAATTGCCCACACAACAAATAAGTCAGGAGGACTTCCACTCATCGCGCAGGTTAGTCCCTCTGCGGGGACGGCGCGTGAGATAAGCGACAAAGTTCGTTTTCTGGAGCGTGTTAATTATTCACAAGTCACGGTGATAAACGGCAAACGCCATGGTCTCAGCAGACGAACATCTTTGAAGGAATCAGTAGGAAATTTACATCCTGCCGCGATACAAGTACTCCTGATAAGGTCTTCGGGGATGTCAAGAATGCCCCACCGTTTAATTGGTTTAACAGCCTCATTTTTCTTTGGCCCCAAGAGTACAGGGCTGCATCAAGCGCTTGATGAATTGCCGTGGATTTCCTGAACCGTTGCAAGAGATAAAAAGCAGGAGGATTTTCCCCGTTGTTGCTTCAGTCTTTGTTTTTCCCTCTGGTTTGTGTAAAGGCATTTATTTTGCATAATATGGAAACTGATAGTACTTCGTGTTTGTTCTTGGAGGAAGGAAAACGAAATCTTCTACCACGAGCTTGTCAATAAGATTTAATTTGGGAATCTGCCTTGAGAAAGTCATTTATCTGTGAACAGACGTGGCTGTAAACAAAGAATTCGATAAAATGTGAGGCCTAATTGTTGTACGCTGTCAGTAGAGGGAGCTGATTTTCGCCTCATTAAATTGAAAGACTTTGAGGATATTTTTTTTTTAATGAAACTTTTTTGCCTACCCTCCATTTGACGAAAAATAACAATTGCTTAGACAGAACCTGCTAGAAAACTAGAAACAACAGGAGAATGTTGAAGAATCGAGTTCAACTTTTAAATGATTCAATTTTTGAAAACAGCTACGTATTTGAAAAACTGGATATCAAAAACAGACCCTCAATTTAAAGAGCTTTAATGACTCTTATTGAATTTGGAGATGATATATTTTTAATATCTGAATTCTTTAAATTAGGACCAAATCTCTCTTTAAAGAAACAGTAGTTAACTTTAAAATATTCCCGAAAAGAATTAGAATAAGAAACCCTCCTCAAAAATATTCCTGAAAAGAATTAGAATAAGAAATCCTCCTCAAAAACAAAATGCTGCAAATATCCCAGAAATGCTGATTTCCAAAAATTAAATAATTTTACCAAATGAGGTCTTCACCCTCCTTTTTGCCTAGCAGCTTTTTTAGGAAAAGAACTAGAGTTCTTGTTCAAAGATTCCAGAACAAATCGATTTATCCAGCTCTTGATACTGGTCTTGTAGCTTATTCTTACAAAACGACTAGGAAAGGACCATCCCCTAACAAATTCGGTACAAAGTATTTAAGGAAACGAACTGGAGTTGATTCATTTTCAAATGGATTCCTGGTGAAATCGATTTATCCAGCTTTGATACTGGTCTTGTGGTTTCTTCTATTTATACCCCTGCTGTTGCTGCACCTTTGAACATAAAATACAGAAATTAGATCAAAACATAGCGGAAGCTAGCGAGCAACCTTCATTATCTTAATTTTGCCTGGTGGGCCAAAGAGGGCTTTACTTTTAGGGTTGCATCATCTGTAGTCCTCTCATTAGAAGTGCAAATGTCAAATGATAAATAAAAAATTGCAATGGCATATTCTACAGTTACCTGTAGAGCATTGATTAAAATTACTTTTGTCCCTGTCAAAAGTGCAGTCAAATTTCAAATAGTATTTTAGAAGTCCTTGTGTTTTTAGTTATAAATTGGATAATTATTTTCGGATTTCGTGATTATACTTCAACTTGTTTCTGATCTCTGGAAATATGAAAACATCTGCAAGCTCCAGCACATTTTGGCTGATTAGGGAATACTGTTGTGCAAGAATACATCCGAGATAAGGGCCCTTGTGGATAGCACAGTTGGTAGGCTCGTTGAGCTCCCCACACTGGGTGAAAAAGACCTCAGTTCGAGTGCCGTCAATGACTGGAGGAATTTTTATGGTCCTTTGTCACAACGTGGCTGTGTTAGTCGGTCTTAGGAGAGAGTAGCATGGTTTTAGTCCAGCAAAGAGAAAATGGACTACAGAACAAACAACTGACAAGGTACACAGAGCAATATGCCCTTAGTCGCTGATGCTCCTAAAACAATAGCGTTAACCGAGATGAGGCGTGTTCTGGCTCCTTTCCTTATTATAACGTTCATGATTTAAAATACCAGAAACAGTAAGTGTCCATGGATGCTGAATCTGAGGTAGGGATTCTCAGCCAAGGTGCCATATAGTTGTTTATAACTAAATGTATTATTGTGGACAAACTATGAGTATTTGATCCATTTTTAAACGTTCGTGATTTTGATGGGGGGTTGGGAAATCGCAATATCTTTTTCAATTTTAATCTGGTTCATGGACTATGGGGAAAATGATGTGGGAGTGAAGGATTGGCTGAAAAATGTAAAAAAAGTTGTTAATTTTCTTTATGAATGCCTCGTATGAAACTGAGATAAAGGCGTGGGCCTTTGTGTTCTTCTAAATAAAAGAACAGTGGACATTGTAAAAATTTTGGACTCAAACAATCTGATCTGATTCTGTATGTGCTTTGGTTCCAATGAAAACCAAGCCCATTACTCCACAAACTTTGTTTAATACATGAACACATTTCCTAAGTTCGGATCGAGAATTTATTTTCTTTGGATGCTTTAAAGAAAGCCTGACTCTAGAAGTGTCTATCCTACAGAGTAGACCGGGCTGGAAAATACCTTTCCTCTTGCTCTCTTATTGAAATGAAGATAACTTTCATTGCATTTGATACGAATTTCGATTTATCCATTTTATCAAATAAGAGAAAAAAAAAGGAACGAAGACAAATATTGGTGTCTTTGGTAAGTGTCACAGAGCAGCAATTGCATTGTTAATGACTCCTTTACGAGCCAACAGATTTCTTCGGCGTCGTAATCTCTCAAAGACGTCTCTGCGATTACGTACACATTGGAATTCTCTCATTTCAGTGTTTACGGTGGGAATCGGCTGTTTTTCCCTGTTCCTTTCGGATTAATTGATATAACCTCCTTACCGGCATCGCCATTTAATTTGCTTAATTGCGCGAGACATCTCCCGACACGCGCTAAGGGGGAAAAAAACAGGAAGGGTTTTAAAAATGTGTCAAATTTAATTTTCATACGGTGGGGAGTGCTCCAGTGAGGAAGAAATATGAAGTTATAAATCTTCATTTGGATTGAAGGGATGGTGTTAAAGGAGCTAGACACACGTCACGGTTATCAAAAATGGCTACAGATATTTGGCATCTTTTGTGACAGCTAGAAGAAGCTCTTAAATTAAATAGCGATGATAGGAAGGCGATTTTTATTCGCAGTTTTTTTTAAGACAGAGTTCATCTTAAACACTTCTTGGTAGACATCGTTTTCCCACGCACATTTGCATTGTTTTTATACTGCGCGTGTATCCTGTGCTTTCTGTTGGATACCAAACTCATATTCAATGCAGAAAATGATTTTTAAACCTGGAAGGAATTTTTGACCATGCTTGGTAATGATAGAGAGGTAAAGAATGATTATGAAGATAGAAATCGGCTGAAACCTTTTTGGATGACCATTATACAAACATTTTAAGTGCTATGCAACTTCTTGGAGTCTCTTCAGACTTTTCCTTTGAATGTATCCAACGGTAACAGAAGAAATCCAGTTGCATCTCTTCTCTTAATTTCTCCGTTAACCACGACAATATTTATATGTATTTTTTTTGTATACAATACAAACAAATCATTTGTGATATGTTTTACTTTTATTAGCCTTAGCATATTTTAGAAAACCATAGTACAGATAAAGCACGGTAATTTTGGGAAAAATAACGAATAAAGGATTTCATCCATATAAGAATAATACGAGTAAAACAATCTAAACAAATATTACCATTAGGAGGTTTTGAAGCAGTAGTCCAACCATAGAAAAGAGGTTAAGAGAAATTAAGCCATTTCTCTTAAGGCCAAGTGATAGCAGACTGGGAATGGCTTTGGGACACAGGCTCCGTTGGAGAAGAGACCATCACAAAGTTATCATAGGTACTTAGAGGACCGTTAATATGCACTTTAAAGAGTTGTTGGCAAGGATAAGATCAATAGTACTGGAGGTGTTTTTGGTTTTGTCTGGTATTCTATTAGATAAATGAACAAGTTATCTAAGGTCACCAGTAATAATAAGTCACAGCGTCTGTGCCAATCAGCTTGGGTTGTTTTAATGCAAGTAAAATTACTTTATTTTGAGAAAATCGAAAACTTTCTGGTGATTTGTCCAGTTAAGAGTGATAGAGACAAAAATGGGTGCGACTGATTAAAGTAAACGGATTTTGAGCTAACGAAAGTTAAAAGGAGATGACATTAAAATAATTTGACAAATGGGATGAGTAGTGGAGAGGCAACCAATAACTGAATTTTTATCAGAAAAAAAATAAGGGCGAGCTAGCAGGTTGTAAATGGTAATTGACCACTTGTATATTAAAGATGATTTTTCGGAATTTTTTCTCCATATAGTTGGGGGAGGGGATTAAACACATGAGGTGATGAAATGTTTAGATATTTCGTACACACCACATATTTAAACGTTAGCAAGCTCAGGTGGCATTATGAGAGGGGAATTGCTGAAGTAAAACTATTTAGATTTAAATTTATGAAGCGTCATATTGCACATATTCGGTGGTCGATTTGTTTATCCCGAGAGAGCTATTCAGAAGTTCGCCTCCCGTCCTCAATTAAATGTAGTCTATGGATTCGCAATAGTCAATCCCTTAACCCATGCACCACATGGTCTCCATGTCTTCATTTTGGCACCATTGGGACATCACGGGGGTGCTTAGTTTGCTAAAGATGCTCCTCACAAGAACATTGTTTTATATGTACTCATGTGTTCTGCTCACGAACCTACCAATGTACAATTTTCGAAACCCTCCGCACTCTAAACAAAATTTTTGGGTGTGCCACTGTGTGCTGGAGAGGTGTGGATTCGAGTCCCTTGGGTAGCTGGAGGATTCCACCGTTACTTCTTCGGATTTTTCGGACTGTGAAAGCACATAAAATACACACTGAGCATTATGGTCTAAGCGTGATGAGCTTAACCCCTCCAATACATTAAAACTTCTGAAAGACGAGATGTGAAATTTTAAAAGAATTTAAGATCTCTCACAATTGCCTCCTTTATATTTCTGCAGCATTAAAAGATCTCGAACTACGAGTGGAAATTACTTCAAATGCCATGAGCGATTACTTAAGAGAACCTGTTATAATCTTGGGTGACTATATCCGACTAACTTTGTTAAACTTATCAATACATTTCGGTGGATAAACAACCTGGAAACTCAGTACCTTGAGAACTGTCGAACATTGTCCGTGTATAACTCGATTGCAAGCATTAGAATTTCTAAATACTCTTAACATCAAAGGATGCTTCCTCAGTAACTCAATTGCCTTTCATCTTGTGATTTAATATTAATTCGCCTCAAAATTTAAGCTACGCCGTTATATAAGATTCAGTTCATTAATTAGGCGTTTGAAGACCAATGTTTGCTCCACGTATATAAATAAATAACAAAGCCATCTGAGGCAGTCATCCATCGACGCTATCTTCTCTCATAATGATGCGTAATCATTTCTTCATTCCTCGCTCGACTTGAAAGACACCCACTCTTAACGAAAAAAGAAAAAACCCTCGTCTGTTACTTCTTCAGTATTTCTACTAGCGAATGATGCATCAAAGCTTTGCGCAAACTGGATTTACTTATCTCCTTATTTCTCGTCTACAAGCACGCTTACAACGTGAGTTGACTCTCGGCTTTCCAATCCTTGGATTCTCTTTCAATTATTAAAGCCTTTCGATGACGGGCAAGCGAGCTCAGATGTAGAGAGGCAACAGAACGCTGTAATGACTCATGCAACTGCCGCTGCGCACCTGTCATGGCCGACACTACATCAATCTCCCCCAGGCGGCGTGGCCACGATTTCTGTAGGCCACGTGAGAGAGAAAATGTTTCAACATGATTGCAGAAAGCCGTGTGTACCTGCCGTAATCGTGAAAATGTGGATCGACGAATATATTATTGATGCTGATTTCCTGTGACCTGTGCAACGTTTGCTATGAGAAATGCAGAGGGTAAACAAGCCAGAAATAGATGCACTTCACCAAGAACACTTTTGCATAATATTCACAAAGAAGAGCAATATTATTGAGCAAGGAAACTTCTTGAAACGTTTAGTATAGGAGAGCAGAATATTTCAGCGACTCTACTTCTTATTGGTTTGTCTTTATGTCAAAGGAGAGTTGTATATATCTGTTGGAGATTTTGCTTCGTTTCATATCCTGGCACACCTTACATCTTTTCTCCAAGGGAAGAAATTCTAAAAAGGGAAATTGTAGTTTTCTTCACTTTTGGTGTCTTGTTCTTTGCCTGACGAATTCGAAGTTCCTTCCATCTGGAGGGAACCTCGTATTGGAGACATAAAACTTTTGGCATTCATTGATTGGCGCTTTAAAAGGGCGAGGGGATATTTCGAGTAGATCTTAAATGATGTTTCTAAAATACTTAAGAGTGATCAAGTCGAAGAGGAGAGTTACACAAGTGGCGTATTCGAATCCCATTGATTCCCAGAATACAATAATCTTGTAAAATTACTCTGACCATATGTGATATTCCTGGAGTATGAATTTTTTTGCGTTGATACCAGCTGAGAACAGTATTAAACAAAAGAATTTTAGTATTGGTATGCACTGATGAACTTGAGATATTTTAGATTCCATCACAACAGCGGAAGAAAGTAAGTTTTCTTCTCTCCTCTTCTCATCTTTATGGCTTCTTTCAAAACTTTTGAAACCAGGCTGAAGATGGAGACTGGCGTGTTGAATAACAGATATAAAATCTAAAGTATCGTACTTGGGAAACAGAAAGCCAGGATTAGTTTATAGATTATGGAGGGAAGAATTAAAGGATATCCCTGATGAGAAAGATATGAAGTTCAACATGCGATTTAAGCACGCAGCAAGAAGGGCACATTGTGTTCTTGCTAGGATAGCGGAATTTTGGAGGTACAGAAAGGTCATTGTCCATATCTGTAAGACAGTGGTGCGACCGCACTTGGAATATTGTATTCAGGTCTAGAGAAATTCTAAAGAAAGATGTTAGAACTTTTGGGGAAGGCGAATAAACGGACGACTTGATTGGGGAAAGAGCACCTGAGCGAATGTAGTCTGCAAAGCAATTAGACACTTTGAGGGGGGGGGGGGGAATAAAAGACCCTGATGGACGGATTAGGGAAATAAGAATTACATGGGACAAATATAAAAGAGAAATTGGAATAAGTTGCTACAAGTGCAGCCACGGGTAGGAGATTAAAAATTCAAGAAAAATGAATTCAGAGTTGGGCAGGGATGTCTCTATGTGGATATAGACTAGAATAATAAAACAGAAATTTGACAAGGCATAGTCAAAAAATAAATAAATAATCAACTTAACATTGTACGTAAATAAATATTTTTAAAGTGGCGTTTTGGGACTCTTGGCGAGCTTCTAATCTCACAAGTCATCTATTTTAATGAATCTCCAAAGAAAACCTAATTGACAGAATAAAGGTTTGTTAGATTCGTATATAATTTAAACTTAAACGGATTCTAACTTAATTTTCATTTTTGAATGCTATTTTGTAAGTATTAAACTTATGATAATGTTAGCAGTACATTTTCTTTCGCAAATCGAAGGTGGCAACTTATCGACACTCTTTTGTGGGCATGCGAAGGGTAAAAATGCACGATCGCACTCTTCCAACGCATTAAATGCTTGGAAACGACCATTTCGTGTAATGTTCTGCTCTACATATCGCGATCCGTGTCACGCAACTGTTTTGGACACCTTTCACCGATAAGAGGATTATTAGTCGCAATTTCCTTACAAGCGTGGCCACCTCTGCTTGACCTCTTCTTAGCCTTGGGGATTTCTGGAGAATAGCGTCTACTCTGGATGACCTGAAAGCTAGGATCATTCCAGCCTGATTTATTAGGTGTTACTACCTGCACTTGCAGCTGTTGTCATTACTAAAATTTCGAGGATATAGGAAATTCAAGTCATGAGGTACCACGGTATTGTTTCTTTAAATTTTCTGGCTTGTTTCCGGGAGAAAATGCAAAGCACGATGCTATTTTTCATGAAAGGGCTCAAAGCCCTACTTCCTGTGTCTGAGATCGGATGGTTATATTCTCAATGGAAGCCTGTTTTCAACCAAATTCCTCCATTGCTGAATAGAAGGATTGAGGAATTACTTTACCAAATATGCATACATTCTCTTAACTTGCTTTCTCTAATGTGCATCGAGTAGGTGAATTTTATTATATTTTTAATGCTTGCTTTGCATTTGCATTAAATGCTACCATCATGCTGGATATATCGTGGAATAAAGGATATGTTTGAGTTGGTTTCGAATCTTCTGGACTAACGATACATCAGTTTAGCTGCTGCATCAATCCAATTTATTGAAGGGTCTGGATTCGGTTCCATGGCCAGATTGGAATTTTTTTATGGGATGAACTTCTGCTTGACCTTTTTGAAGTGTTTTCTTGGATAAAATTCTTCCGATAAAATATTTGTTTGTTTTTTTTCCAACATAAAAAAACACCGGCTAGAGAATCAGCACAGTTCACCGAAACGGTATATGAACTCCTCATGCCCTTTGTTCTTTCATAACTATCTTAAAACAACCTTTTCTGCCCGACTGAGTTCGTGGCCACTTCTAAAAGGAAAAAAAATATTCTGTATTATACTTCAAAGGGACAACATAAATGAAAGGAGTTTACAACTAATTATTTAACAAGATTATTATCATTGACAGCATTTAGCAATCGTATGGGCTCACAATCAACTCAAGTGCACTTCCACTTCACTACCTCAAGAAAAAAAATCACCCAAGGTAGGACTCAAACCTGCAAACTTCTGATGAGAGTCTGGCACCTTATACATTAGGCATGCACACTCAAATGTTAACTCCTGCGGTTGAAACCCTAGTGTCTACTACAAGTAGGTTCTAGATTCGAAACCCACTTGAAGTAGCCACTAGGGTTTCAACTGTTATCTTCAAAAACCAACGCTGTAATCGAATGTACCTCGAGACCATCATCAAGATAAAGATCTGCTCACATGCCAAAATGTGCAAGTCACTGATCGACTCTGAAATGAATAGTAGAACATCATTCTATAGATGAAGTCCTGCTTTAAAAGAATTCAGAGATTTTTATTGCAATCTGCATAACCCAATATTCTCTAGTACTTCCTGAATCACTGTGGAAATCAAAAGCATATTAAAGAGCCAAGGGATTGCTATTCTCGTGAACATAAACCATTTATTTCGCATCCATATTCGGTGTCTTTTAGGCATCTACTCACATATTAAGATGTTCGGATCTTAATGTGTAAAGAAAGCCAAAGCTTCATGGCTAAAAAGAACGATTTAAGTATTTGTTTGACTCAACAAAAAAAAATTGGAAAAACCAGCAAATGATCAGTAATATACAATTCAGTTCTATTGCTCCACTCGTTTACTTCCTGCCCCTTAGAGTGGGATGAATTCACTCATAGCAACAGAGGTCGCGATGGAATTAGAACATCCAATTACGACTGGTACTGCTCTTCCTACACAGCCTTTTCAACGAGACAGAATCTAATTATATCATTACGAGGAACCGGGCCTTTCTCATGTATACGAAATTCTCCGTCACAAGTATCACAACAAAGACAATCTCTTTCTTGTAACAATCCCAGATCATCCAAGTTTTAGGAGGAATGTTTTTGGTGGAACTGTTGCTTCGTTAGCAGGCATAATTCTTAAGAAAAATTCATTCCGTTTGTGCTGCGCGTGCGAGTAGATTGAATTAGAATGGTATCACTGTATTAAAATCAGTTATGTTACTCAGTTAAGAAAGAGGAACCTTGTTAGAAAAGATGTTCGATGTTAAAGGAGTCTCAGGTTTCTGTTATTAACCTGTCAGCAGACGTAGAGTGGAAATTTCTAGGGCCGGTGCTTAATTTTAACAATCTGGCGTAACATATCGAGTTCCTTTTTCTGTTTGCAAAGAGCTCGCCCGTTTAGGGGTGGTGTGGGGGGGATGGAGAAGGAGAAAGATACAAGAAAATAAACAAGAAGTAATTTATTTACTAGTATCTCAGTAATTAATATGAAAATCTTAATAAGAACGGCTCTTTTGTATTAGGGCTTTTAAAATTTATTTCTATATTTCAGGAATGTACATAAAAATTAAATATTTTATTCGCTGGAAGTTTAAGATATAGAAGGAGAAAAGCAAAGGTTTCTTTATTCTTATTTTCTTGCATCTACTCCAAATTTAAGCGAAGTCTTCCCTCGAAGGAGAAACACGATAGCCGTAGATAAATAATTCAAGGAAATACAAGAGGTCTGATTTAAAAGAGCATACAATTTGCTGTAAAGTAATGGCAATAACCTTAAACATCATGCCTTGAATGACATTAACCCAGGTGGCTGGTTCCGACGATGATCCTAAGCCTCTAATCCAAGCAGAGATCAAGGCAGTAGCTGGACCTGTCTGTTTTTGTATTCTCTTACCCATATGCAATACCGGCAAAATGACTAGTTCCTGCAGGCACGCCACCTAAGTACCAATGCAGAACATCATTGAAGGCCATATCCTGCCATCGGCCGGACGAATACGGGTCGCAGAGCCGTGCGGAGCTTATTGGATACTGGTGGTCTACCTATATGTTCGCCATAGTTACGCTTATTCGCAGCAGGGGTCTACATTGAGTCATCGCTAATAGGGTTATTGTTCAACCATTCTGCACCTGCTCCTTGCTAACCTCGACAGCAACAGAGAGTCTCACTTACACAGGCGACCTCTCGTGTCTCACTTCTAGACTATGAGCGCTAATTGGTATTTTGTTTTTCTTCTAAGTTTGCGAATGAATATTTAAGTGTTAGAAAGCAAAAGAAAAACGTATTTTAAATGTTTTTTTCTTGGTTTGGTGAATGCACGTTGACCTAAGCATTCGCGCGCTTGAAGCAGAAAGAAACCCCTTCGTTGTTAGACCATTGAGGGGTTTTCTTCTTTTTTTTTTACTTAAAGTAGAAATAAATATAAACGTAGCCATGTTTGATTGAAATCTGACAAAACATTCAACTCAATACATTCTCTCAATACGTAAAATATTAGATGGATTATATCTGAACTCGAATCGCAAAAAGTGTGACCAATTTTCTTAAGAATAATGAACCAGCGAAATTTCAAAACTTTTCAAGGTGTTAGAGTCTTATAAAATACTGTTTTTTTCGAATATGAATTGGGTACTTTTGGCATTCTTTGTTTCATCTTCGATGCCAAAAACTTTTGCTTTTGTCCTCTCCACTCTATGCCTTATAATCGAAATGATTTCTGGAAGCGAATTAGTTCTTACCATCAAGCTGTTTATTAGTTGATCGTGTTGTTGGAAAAGAAATATTAATCCTGGCTGTCGAGATTAAAATACACCCGTTCTTGTGGAGGGCATTAACGATGCCACTACTACTGTTTCAACAGCGTTCAGTATTTTCACACAGTTCGCATTTGAGCAAAGATAAGAATGCCACACTTTACGCACAAAACATAAAATATAATGACATCTAAATTTCATTCGTGGTACGAAAATTTATCCCTTTATTAGTCCCTGGTGAACGTTCTGAATGACCGCTATTTAACTAAGGCAGCATACATAAGACAATATTAGTCAAAGTATTCGCTTTGCCCATTCGGCACGGCCAACCCCTCCACACTTATTGCAGATTAGGGTGCATAGTTTTATTATTTCGCTGCCTTCCCACCACCAGAAATATTCGTCGTCATTGCCTTTGTCCATTTTTTTTTTCCTCCGGGCCTATCATTATACAGATTATCCCCTCGAGACCTATGTCTTCACTTTCCGTTCTAATGGGGAAACTCTACGCCCCGTCTTCCCAGGAGTGTTGTATACAATAATTGTCCTCTTCTCTCCTGAGTGTGTAAATGACATTGGTAACAGTCTCGCCTCCCCACGTATCTTTCCAGCTCCTTCTTTCATCTTCTGAATGCTACAAATTAGACAATTCTAGAATGCCCGGGCAATGGGTGCTGCCGCGATCCTAGCACAACACGTTCCTTGACGTCATCGGGCACCACACTTATGATAAACCACCAAATGAGAAAAGTGCCCGATATGAAGAAGATTGTTCGTTTATTTTTCTGATATTTAAGAAACGCGTGCATCAATCCAGTTAACGCAAAGTGATGTTTCTCTCTCTCTTTGTCCATTTCACTTTTCTTTTAAAAAGATAATTCTAGTACTTATATTGTCCATAAAAACAAGACAAAATTTGCAGAGTTCCAACTCCGGTTTATAATTGTATTTTATCCTTTAGGATTCATTGTAAACGTAGTTCTGTTTTTTTTCCCCCACTTTTTTTCCATCTCCAAAGCAAAAAGAATCCCTTAAAAGAAGAAGAAGAAAGCATTCAACAGATTCAAGTGATTAATGACTGTTCCTCTCTTAACAAAGAATTTGAAAGGTTAAAAAAAGGTGGCGCTTTCATTGTGCAAATACAGAATTGGCGTGTTTTTTTTTTTTTTTGTATACGGAACTCATTTTCTCTAGCCTTTCACTAAAGCGGAGATTCTCCATTGCGTAAGGTTTATCTTGTCCAAATCACTACAGAAGATTCAGCGGTGATGATTTCTGTTGGAAAGGAGGGATTAACCCTTACCAAAAATGTTTATATTGATTATTACTGCTGAAAGCGTAAGATTCCTTAAACATAAAATGTCTTCTGTTACAGGCAAAAGAAATAAGTGAGGAATATTGGAAGAGCAAGATAGTAGAGATGAGTTTATTTTCCTGGATTCAGTACTATGAAACGAAAAGCAAAAGAACTCCAAGAAATTTCGCAATAAAATAGATCAAAATCTCTTTCTGTGATTTTACATAGATGCTTTTACTGGTGGAATCGATTGTTCTCCAAGATATATATGGAATTCGATCCCTCTCATTCCTTTTAAGATTAACAAACTTAATGCATTATTTGAGAGGAGGGATCTACATGACCCTTCATTATTATATTGGTAAATTAAGTAATTTATCATCGGAATAATACAATTTTAAAGGAATTGAACCAACTCAATGCCGAACACAAACTATTCAATTCAATTCTTTCAAATTTGTATCATATGGATAACAAATTTCTTAATCTACCACGTGATATAATAGTGTAGGGTCTGTCAATTCATTAACATAAACTTAATCCAGTTGAACTGTCAGTCTGTTTTCTTCTGTTTTTACGATAGTGGTCGAATTCGGAAAGCCACTTTAGAATCGGCTAATTTATTCTAGGATTGGCCACTCTCCCAAATGTTTTGTCGCAATCTCCATCAAGTTAGTGCTCCCAGTTGGCTGGTGGTGCCTCTCTTCCTCTCGAATTTGTTCAGCGAAACCTTTTCCATAATAGATAATGTTCTTGAAGAACCGCAATCCTCTTGACTACTCGCGTTTGTTTCGGGCAATATATTTCAAGTGAAATGAGGCTAAATATACTTATAAAATGGATAATGTTGGCACATATTCATTGCTACGCACAAGAAACTGCGGCGTAGAAATTAAAAAAAATCGGGAAAAATGTAAGTTTGGATATAATAGGATCCAAATTGGATAAGGCTCAGGTCCGAAGGTTGATATATTTTAGAGATTTGAGCGTATAGACTTTTTTCATTAGTGCGGGCGTCTTGGACAACAAGTTGAATACTCCAAAGATTGAAATTTTTTCGTCCCCAGTTTTTCATAATTACTAATCAAAATGAAAGCAGCTGTTTATTAAGTATGCTTGAAATAAGAGATTAATCAGTTTCTTTGGGACTATAAAACTCCGAACAAAACGAAAAATCTGCACGTTTCCTGCTCGCATTATGCTTCAAAATATCTAGGAACAGACCTGTGCTGGGCTGTCGAAACCTGTGGAAACAAAAGGTTAAGTTTGATGTCAATTGAAAGCTCGGAATGGACTGGGGCATACTGGAATACTGTTCGATTTGTCACACGTATTGGTAATGTCACGTATGTACGTCTATTATTAAAAATACGATATTTCATTAACACCATTTTCATTTCGACCTGTAGAACTCAACTGAAATGTGGAGTGGAAGAACGCAATTTTGAAGAATAATTTAAGATTTAAAGATTTTCATTAGGCCAGATAAAAACATGAACAAAACTTTGAAGCCTTATAACCTTGAGAAGTGTCGTCAATGTTTCACTGCATTGAAAAATCAGGTAGAAGTTTGTGATCAGTCCTTTCATATCAGTAAAGAATACCACTACGAAACCTAACAAAATAATGTTTTATGTTTTCGATTTTGCCATCTGATAATTTATTTTTTCATCTCTAAATGAGAACACTATACAATTTGCTTTTAAATTATGAATACTGTTTGGCATTTCGACTCAAATGTACTCGTATTTCAACTGCTCATTTTGGTGGCTTCGGATAAATTCATAAACGCCTCATTTAGACGAGTTCGGGGAAATGTTTTTGGGTCATTTGGAATATTCATATTTGTCGCATTTAAATATAATTCTCACTTGGTGAAGGATATGCTTCTTTTGATAAATAATAACACTTTGGCTAATGTATGCGTAGTTTTACATTTAAGTATTTCAAAGTATTACCACTGACTTGAAACATTGAAGTCCCTTTTCTCATTTTAGGGTTAATATCAAAGCCCAGATGTTCCCAAGTTGCTGTTCATATTGCTTCGTAACTTACAGGTATGTTTTATTTTAAATAAGTATTTCTGATAAGCACTTATGAAATGATACCAATCTTTTCGTGATTGTCTTTTAAGTAAATTATAAAATTGTTCAATTGGTAAGAAAGGTACCAGAGATGTAAATTTTAAATTTCACACTAAAAATATCCACCAATTTTTGCAAAGTTGTTATACTTTAATTTTATATGTATTTTGTGATATACTTGGGAACACATCACACTAAGGACTCGCTGTTGTTGGTTTATCCCACACAAATGTAATTCCTTTGGTAAATGTGCAGAAGTAATCATATCCCAATAGTTCTCCACCATTGTCCAGTGAGGAGCGTTTTAATTAATGAGTAAATCTTTTGACATTGAGCACCAACCATTTTAAATGTAGAAAAAAGGGCTTTGCACAATAGGCAATAAACTCAGTGCTGGTAATTGGAACTCGAAATGGACCAGTTTGTCCCTGGTCTATTTCGACTCTAAGCAGAACTATGGATAAGTGCGTGTTATCAAAGGAATGTTTTCCAATGGTCAAAAGCGTTTAAAACGGTGCATCGTGCATTCCTTTAAGTTATTAAAACCATTAAAGATATTAGTATTTGCTTCTTATAATTCTAACTCTAATCTGGCTCCTAGGAGGTGGCTATAACTAGACATGAAAATGGTATGAAAAAAGTGTTTTTAAATAAAAGAAGCATTTACACTATCAAATTTTGAATCGTTTCCAAATAAAGTGGTTTGAGATCAGACGAAATTGAGTTGAAAATTTTCATCTGGATCCATCTCCAAAAGGCAAAATATCTTTTTGAGCCAAGCATCCCCCCCCCCGCCATCCCTGTCCAATTCCTTAAGAGGATATTCCTTGATACTGACCCTAAATTCGCAAGAATATAGAGATTTTGAGTTCAGTTTTAGCAAAAATCAAATTGCAAATAAAAAATAAGGAATATTTATTTTGTGAGAGTGCTTGGAAACGTTGCATCTTCTCCCCACTCCTTAAAAGAAACACTCGACCCTGCTGAACCAGCAGAGAACCATGAGTCACGATTAAAAGTCGCGAATAGTGGGTGGGTAAAAAACTACAAATGAACACAATATAAGATCGCCTTGTAATGATTTTGTATAATTTCTGCAGTAGTGAAACCACTGGATTAATAGTAAATATTATTAAAAGTTTTGCTTGAAGTTACTGTGGCCAATTTTCTTACAATTTGGGGTTCTCTGATGCTCATGTAGTGTGGACCAAACTGTAGCCAACTGTTTATCCTGAGAATTCCTAAAGGTAACATTTTGCTTTCATTGAGTTCCTTTGAAAGAGAATCTCCTTGCTTTTTTTAAAGCAAGGAGATATAATCGAAGTTGATCGTTTATCGATATTCCCCAAGTATCCATAATATTTCAAGCGTGCATCTGACTTCTTACGCACTCATGGAAGCGAATTAGAAGAGTGACCGGACTACAACAACAATAATGATCAGTCTGAATGACATTTATATTCAAAACATCCCCGAATATAACAGCAGGGAAATCTGTGATACACATCTACCGTTAATTTAACTAATAATGTAATTAATCAAGTGTACAGTTCTCCGTAATGATTATCCTGTACACGAGTGTCGAGCCTAGATGAACTACTCCTCCGTATAATACAGCTGTTTCATTACAGCCACATTCACCGATATTCCCAGTTGCTTGGTAACTGTTCCATTACAAGCTACATCATGGGAGAGATGACGCTAGATATAGGGTTAACGATGGCCAGAGTTAAGTGTGCCTAATTCAGAAATTAAATCAGCATCCCGACATACCAACTTCATATTACTCATTAACAATTGGAACCCACACTTTAGGCGAGATTAGCTCATTAATTAGCAAGCCGATAAGTGTACTTTTGTAAAAATTAAATGGTTGAGTAGCAAAACGCTGCAATAAGATCGATATTATGTGACAATGTTTATTTGGAATAAATTTATTGCATTAATTCCCCCAAACTTAATGATTAAACTGCGCTATTCCGATGAACTCAAGAATCCACGCGATTTTTTAACTTAATTAAAACTCTGAAATACTTCTCGAAGTCGATATAATATTATTATATGAGGGATGAATTCATTTCAGCCCTTGTATTCTTTGGATTCATCAAGAATTCCAATTATGCGCACAGCTTAAATTTGATTAGACCTAATAGAAAGCAGTTATTATGAGTAACAATTGGAATTGGTAATTTTATGAGCATTAAAGAAACTTAATTTATGCTTGAATCTACACACTGAAAAAGGGTTAATTATTCTTTAATAACTTAGCACGTTTTTGCTAAAAAAATTCCTGAACGTAGAACTAAGATGAATTCGCTTATATCGGAAAGAATAACCAGAGCAGAGAAAGGTCTTTGGACATCAATCAGTTGGACTAGATGCCAGTCAGGATTGTTGAAAATTCATTTCTTCATGAGTCTTGCTGATTCTAGGTTGTTTTTAAAAGCATATCTCCAAAGGAATCGTCTAAGTAGGCACCATATTTCTCAAGAATTGTGCACACTAAATGTCGGGATTTACTTTCTTCAGCATGTACTGCTAGCCACAAAAAATTGTTAGCTACCCCTTGTCGAAAACCGATTGCACTGCTTAGTGGATTCATCAGGAATTTATTGATTAATACAGTAATTCACCGAGAACTGAAGGATAGATATATTACACAATTTTTCAACGGTATCTTGTTAAAAATTCTAGACAGATCTCTTGAAAACCATACAGGATTTAATAGAGGTAGTCTGAATTTACATATCAGCAGACATTTTACTTTAATTCTCTTTGGTAGTCTTTGGAGCACCAACAGCTACATGCTGGTTTAAAAATAGTTAAAATATTACCTTTATGCATATTGTAGGCGCTGTTGACTCTTATTCTGTACCTTGGAACAGGAGGGTGGCTTCAATTTCTTTAGAAATGAAGTTTTCGGAAGCAACCAGTATCTTCACGATTGTCATCAATATTTAAATGCGATGTGTCCCTTTTAATGAACTAAGTTTGCTTGGAAATCATTGGTCCCTTTCAAAGAAAAGTTTAAAAAATATACTGACTTGTGCGTGTTTGTTCAAATTATGCTTTTTTTCTTTTTATCGATGTCGCGCATATCTAAAGTATATATAAATCTATCTTCACTGCACTGAAATGTTTCAAAAGGTAGTAGTAGTATAGGGACTTTTTAATTAATGAATTTGTCATACCATTTTATAGTTTGGAGGAAAAAATTCTGGCCACTAAATGCATTTGCAGTCTCTGAGAAAAATATGTGTCATTGAATTACTAGTGTGAAGTGTTCCGTTTTTTTTTCTTGGAATTTGTAAAAACAAAAGATTTATTTGCATAATGTGTCGAGCTACCCATTAATTCGATATTTCCAACTGTGTATTCTTAAGCGCTGAGCCATCTTTCTACAATTATTTTTAGCTTTCGTACCTTCAGTGGCGCATTGTAAAATCATAATACAAGCTGAGATGGAACGAGATATTCCCTTCTGGGAATATCTGTGCTTTGTGCGGTATGAAGGAAATCCTAATTCAGAAACTGGCATTATGTTATTTAAGAGAGAGCGAGATAGACAGAGTCGATTTTGGTATAACTATCTAATGACAGTATCGATAAATGGATGGTTTCCCATCTTTCTCCCAAACAGTTGAGATTCAACATTACCATCACTCACCCCTGACCGAGTGGATTCGTCACCCACTACCTCATTTAGAAAGATCTTTTTTGAGGCCTTTTGAAGCTGGGACATGTTCAATATATATATGGTGGCGTTGATCTGAATGCTCATATTATTTAACTGTACTTTACTATAAATAGAATAATTAGCTTTAAAATGTAATTTATCAACGTAATTAGCTGGACAGTTTTAAATCAAAGCAAGTTGATTCTCAAACTCAAGCTTTTCTAGCTATTCATTAAATTTTGCCATATACCTGCTCAAAACAACAGTTTTTCGTGGAATATATTGATCGAGAAACTGGGTTTCTTAATCTGCCAGATATTGTGAACGTTGCACAGATTTTTCGTATGTTGTGCTGGCTGAAAAACTTCGTATAACTCACTGGGAGATCCTTATTCTTTCGGTTTGATATAAGCTGACTACACCCCAAATGAACATGGCATTCAGATATCCTTTTAAGTCTATTGCTGGACTCTAATCTAGACCCTGCAAACATCGGATCTGAATCAATTACCATGGGTAATGGATGATTCATGTACTGATCATGTTTATGATCAGTACAGTTACCCCATTTGAAAAATAAACAAACAAACAAATCCAAAACTTCACAAAGTTCTGCATGATTTATCGAATGAGACCAACAAAGAAGATAATAGGAAAAAAAATCCCTCCCGAATCGAATTATCAGTGGGATTAAGTAAGCAATGAACTAATTAAAATTTAGTAGAAGTTTTTAATCTGGTGATGGGTAGTTTCACTCCAAAAAGTAATGAACATGAGATGGTAAGCGACTTTTACCAAAGAATATTCTAAATATAAAAAAAAGTCCACCTCTGTTGTCTGCGTTATAGACAGACCAGGAAACATGAAATCTTCCTCCGGATGGCAGGTTGCTCTCTGAGATTTATTTGGAGACTGTCGCGTTCCTGGGCCTCATAGTTACGACGCCATAGTACAAAGTTCAGTTGCTCGCTTTGACCTCAATAAGGCTAACATTCACTCCGAGCACTGGTGGCTAAATGTTCACCCTCAATTTGAAACTATACTGCGTATCGTTAAGCTGTCGCTGGAAATTTATGAGTAACAGGGAACCATAATGGAAGACGCTAGTCAGTAACGAGCACTTAATGTGAACGCGCGTGTCTCTGTATATGAGAGAATAAATATTCTGAGGTTACTTTTGTCTCTTCACCCTCATCAAGACGAAAGAAAACAAATTCCCTCCGTGTTGTAAAAATAACCTTTTTATCCTTTCATTAAAGTCCACTGGCCAAGAATTCCCTAGGAAATAATCTGAAAGATGTGGATATCAGGAATGCAATGAATCCTACTCTAGAGGAACTAACAATCTCAATGAACTTTAGGATAGTGTAGTAAATGAAATCCGCTACAATTTATGTGAATTATTAATTAAAAATGTATGAAGACTAACTGACATGCGTGTGTTCTGTAGTTTTCTTAATTAAAAATATTAATATTGTGTATTATATAGTAAGGGTATTTGTTGTATAGTGCAAGGAAGCCACAGGCTTTTGCTGCACTGGAAAAAAATTTAAAACAATACCATCTTCATTCATTTTACTAATCCCTCTCAGCGCCTTATAAAACTCAACCAGGTCACCTCTTGTTGCCAGGCTCTATAGCCCACATAATCAGTCTTTCCTCATACTGTCGTCTTTGAACCCTTTTAAGAAGATCAATATCTTTTTCAGTATTCCAAACGTGGTCTTATAATTGCCTTATACAGTGGGATTATGACCACCCTATCTCTAAAGGATAATGTTCGATAAATCACCAATAGGACCCCATGGGCTTTCCAGGCTGCCTGTTTAACTTCGTATCTCCCCTGTTCCTTTCTTCCTCTACTATTTTTAGTTGAACTCCACCCAGTGTATAATTTATTTTGGGATTGTCCTTCTCCAAAATAAGATTTTGCTGCTTTAATGATCATTAACGATTCTACCAATCTTTATGTCGTCTGAAAATTTTGATATCACATAAATGTCTGTCATTTATGAAAATGGGAAACAACTGTGGTCCAAGAACAGATCGTTGAGGAAACCATACTCCTGACGTTACACCAATCTGAAGATATCCATTAATTACAACCGTCTTCCTTCTGCCCTGCAGCCACCTCGCAGTCAATTTTAGAATCTTACCAATAACCCCTCATGAGGGACCAAGGCAAATGCTTTGATAAAATACAAATAAGCTATGTCGAAATTGTTTCTATCAGTTTTGCCGATTCTTGATAATTCAAATCAAAATAAAACTGGAATGTCCATCAATATTGTGGGATTTAATATTAATCTAAAGAAATAGTATTTGCTGAAATCTTGCTAACTCAGCTTTATTAAATGAAAACGGAAAGCAATGTTAAAATCTTAGGAACTCGAATGTGCTAAGACTTTTTCTCTCCAATAAATAAATCGAGCCAGTAGTCCACTAGTTCCTTCTGCAGTGGTATGGGTACTGCACGTCTCTGAGAGGTGTGGAAGTAAAAAATCTGTTCAATAGCCCTTGACCAACAGAGACTCACTGAATCCATCGACCATTGTATATCCAGGTTAACACTTCGGTAATGTACTTAAACATAAAATTGATTACAGGAAGTGTGGTATCAGTGGAATAGCCAAAAATTGACAATTGATACAGTTTTTATCTATTATATAAGATAAGACACTACGTTGACTTTATTCTTGTTAAAGGAATATTTAAATAAAAACGAAAGGTATTAGATGTATTTTGTAAGAGATTTCAGCCGAAGTGTCTCGTTAACATTCTTTTAGCTCCAAAAAGATGCAATTTGGAAAACTCAACTTGGTTACAACAACGCGTAGTTCTGTAGCTAAGATGGATAAACAAATTTAGTGAAATTAAATCTGTCAGTTTATTTTTTAGTGTTGGGCAACAGAAAGCCTCGCTGTCCACCATCAATAAATTTCGAGGAAAATCTTCGAATTCCATGCATGGCCACTACAGTTTTGAGATGGCCGTTTCCAACAGGTTGTTTGGAATTCGCCAAAGTGAAAATGCACTTTGGAGCTTTATTTTTATCGGTGCCATTTAAACAAACTGTCAGCCGGTGATGTGCCAACATAACAATAGCTGCTAATCAGCTCTGCGAAAATAGAAATTGCTGGCTGAGATTCTTCGGTGAAGTTCGGCGAAGTTGTTTCAAAACACGACAAAGAGTTCAATATTTCTCGACGTCGAGACGGGAATGTGGGGAAGGGCCGGGGGGGTGGAGAGGAGAAGCCTTCTTTCGCGTGCCGCCGGCAGCTACCGATTAAACTAACACCGCCATCCGATAACTTGAAGGTAAACACTTTTCGCCCGCTAACTCGGCCCACTGTTTCCCATTACTCGACACATGGGTAGCTGATATACCAAAGCAATGAGATCCATCTACTTGAAAGCGAACCATCACTTTACTGTGGAAGTAAGTAAATTACCTGCACACGCTGATGGTTCCGCGTGCGCGTCACTGTTACCCGGACACTGAGCTATGAATAATAAGAGGTAGACGGCGTGTCGATCGCTCCCTCTCTTCACCAAGCTCGCACCCAAACTGCGAAAACATCTGCTGCCCGTCTACCGTTATAAAGTAATGGAATTAATCCGCGCCCTATTTTGGATGAGCACACAACCACATTTACGTTAAGAGCAGGGGTCCACCTTTTCGTCTCGCTCTGCCGGTCTGCACCCCCCCTCCTCCCCTTTCCCCCTCCTACACGTCTTCTCCCACCTCCTCCGCTTATCGATTTTCGTCTCTGCCAACGCGACGCTGCCCACAAGCGATGCAGAAGTTATCTAAGTTCCCGAAATACTAATAGAAGAAAGCTCTCCCAGACCAAGAAAGACGATGGACTAACGGTAAACAGATTTTTTTTTTTCCTTGCTTAGTACAAGAGGATTAACTGAGAAGATTGAATCGATTGTGTCGTTGGGACTGAGTGTATTAACCCTGTACGGGACATTCGTCTAAATTGAAGTGTAATGTTAAAATTGGACCTACTTCGAAATGTAATTATTATAAAGTGATAGCGAAAGCGGTACATAATTCTCTGTCCAGAATTTAAAGAAACAGCAAAGTCTTTATAAGACTGACACGAAGAGAACCCACTGAAGGGATTCGCCTTTGGATTCAATTTCTCTGCAATTGCTTAAGTCGGTATCTATCTACAAGGCTGACTCGGATTAGCAGCATGTTGGTAAAGAAAAGACATCGTCCCTCTTTTTTTTTTTGGCTTCTTTGGACCTTTTAAAGCGACAAAGAATCCACAGTCTCTTTTCTCTCCAGATATCCGTATTGGGAAATAATGTCTATTAACTTTGATGTATGGATATTAAGTACATATTCGGAGAAGAGGTAGGGATAATAACCCTTCCACAACAGATTGATAATGATTTCGTTAAATTTGACATTGCCTGTTTTATGTTTAAGTGTTATAAATTATATATTAATTATCAAAGAGACATTGTAAAGTTTTGGAGTTTAAAATATGGATTATCACTAGCGTATCCATTGACGACACCCAGATGAATCCTCTGCCCAATTACGTACTTTTTTAAACTAATTCATAGGCTCATGAAATTTGGATTGTTTGGGCGATTGATCCTTTTATTCAGCTAAATCGTAAAGTAGTTTTATCCCATGATGAGTCCAGCTCTCTAGAATTGTATTTGTATATCGTGATTTATATTTTAAACCATGAATTTGAGATTCGTATGTCGCTTTAATTTATCCAGATGTTATTTGCACAACACCCCAGTCACTTACGTTTGGATTCAAGTTCTTCAATTAAATTTAATATCGGCTGGAACTGCTTGGTAAACGAGTTAAAATGGAAATCCACGTGAGCTTTTCAATGGAAGAATTATTGCTAATTTAGTTTTATAAAAACCATCTTGCATTAGTGAGGCGCTACATACAAAAATGCTTCAGTCTGATGTGTTTTGAGCATTTCACCATTACAGGGATTTTATCATAAGCACACTCTGCATACCTCTCGCGCTTCTTCACAACTGAACAGTATGGCAATTGCTTCAATGTTTGTGTGAGAAGGGGAAGAAGCAAAACAGTTGTTGAAGGTGACTGAAACTTTCTTCAGAATACGAGTTGTTTGTTGGCGTTGCTGTAAACAGCGTCAGAATTCTCAACGGAAGAAACTTGGTGATCCAAGGATGGAGAAATCGCAAGCGGAAAAAAAGTTACATCTTTAATCATATGAGCAAGGCCACGCGATGCACTTTGTATGCAGAACCAAAAAACTGGAACACACATCCTCTTATTAAATTTTTTCCACTTTTTTTTGAGAGGGTGAGGGGGATTGCTAAGGTATGACATTACTGATGTTGGAGAGATAAAACAAAAGTATGCGTTAATAAGATTCTCCCGAAAGATTCGAATTATAATTTAACAATAATGATAAACGCGTATAAAAGTTTAATTTTTATCAGAAGTATTGAGACACTAATTAAGAAGCACATTTTATGTAATTTACAGTCAACAAGCTCGACGAATTTGAAAGTGGAAAAGTGTGGAACGCAGTATAAACTGATCTCAAAAATTCCAGAGATTAATTGGAGTCCAAGAATGTGTTACAGCAATTGTAGATATTCCGTATAAACCTTCGCATGTTAATCTTTCATCACGAAAGTTAATATGTACGATAACCGGCGAAGTAGTTTCTCTTTTGTGTGGAATAGATTCTGTGGAGTGGCGAATTTTAATGAATGAAATGATCAGATGTACCAGAATACCAATCCGAAGAAACTGTTGAAAATATTTTCGCAGTATTGAGTTTGATGGTACCATGCAGAGCGATAGATCTTGCGAATGTTCTCATTAATGTCGTCCCTCCAATACTGTTGGAATTTTATGTAGCAGAACCTTAGATTTTTACCAAAGAGGTTGACTGAGAGCCTCGTGCCCATCAAAACCGCTTGGAGAATGTAATGTAATCCAGTCTGAGTTCTGTAGAATTACTGTTGGACAAATTGGGAAATTTTGAGGGTTCACCCATGAAGGTAATCATTACCTGTCATAAATTGGTGAAAAGCTTTTTAAGACTGTGTTGCATTATGGGCCATAGAAGGCATTTTATCGTATTAAAATGTGATCTGTAAACTGTCTTTTCTCTCACAAACCCAATACTTTCGGAATCTAATAACCTTAAGTAACCAAAGAATATCTAGCTGAAGGCCGATACATTATAGGGTTCGATGGAGTGGGCTTGTACTGGGCCCTGATTAAATGCTTGTATAATTTTACATGCAAAAGTACTTAGAGATTTAGAGAGAGAGATTTGGGTTCGTCATGTAGATGGAGACATTTTAAGAATATATACTTATCTACTTAAACATTTAATGCTTGTATATTTGTGTTACTTCTCTTCTTGTCCGAATCTGTTTTCACCTCAACAGAGTAAGCTCATTAGGAACTTTGTCCATTCTTTTGAAATTCAGTCTACATTTCCCATTCTTTGTGACTTATGAGATAATACTAATTGTGTATTTAAATGCACACTCCTTTTTTTTGCATATATTTCATTAGAGATGTGAAGCGGGATATATACCTCAGTGAACCACCTGTTCATTTATCGCGCAGGAAATTCTGACCGGAACACTTAAAGAAAGAGAATAGGGCAGGGAGATCACTAGACCCCGTGCCATTCATCTGTGTCCTTTGGGGACACTTAAAGTCGGTAATCTTTGCAGCATTCTCACAAAACCATGGAGCAATTCAAAAGGAGACGACGAGATGAAAAGCACCAAGATAAATTCAAGTAAGATCATCCCAACTTTCGAGATAGTTAATAGACAAAGGATTACGCTCAAACAAGAGTAGTAATCACCATCAGTATTAACCTAAAACAGTTGACGATAACAGATTTAAGTATTAATAAGAAAAACAGTGACGAATTATCTATTAATGGACAAAGGTGGTACTCGGATGAATGACCTTCAGAGCGAAGAACTAAACCTCGCTTGCGTTGCTAATTAATTGCAAAATCACACAGCGAACTTGTAATGAAACTTTTCGGAAGTCAAGATAAATCTAAACACGACTTCCAAAAGGTGACGTCTAGAGTTCTGGCAATATCCATCCGTTAGGAGGAGGAAAGATCTATTTATAATTTGTTGTTTCCCGGTAGTCTATTAGCTATTGGATGGATCACAAAGAAACAGTAAAAAAATCGGAAAACTTTAAAATTAGACGTACAAGAATTACACCTGGCATGGTATGAATTACTGTCCTCGGAATTATGGGACTTATTTACTGCGAAGCCAGAGTTTCTACGAGTAACGAACCCTTATGCTGATTCTAAGTAAGACTGTGTGAAGTTTGATAGATAAAGTAACGATACACAACTCTAGAATACAAGGAACGATGGCTTTGTGTTGGCTTCCTATTGACCACATGGTGCCTTTTCACGCCTCAATGGAAGAGGACAACAGAGAACGGAGAAGGGAGTCTAGTGTATCGTGTCCCTGCTTCGCTGCCTTTATCGTAACCACAGGAAACGAATCTCATTGGCTGTGTAGCTGTTCTTGAGTAAGCACATACGGAGAGGCAGGCTTTTTTTTTTTCTTTTTCTCTCCAGGATCCAATTCGCTCAGCAAACAAAGAGAAGTCGGCGAAGAAACTAATCCCGCTAGGAATCAAGCAAACAGAGGCAGATATGCTGTACAGAATCCTATTAATTTGGTGAGCACCGGAATTATGGCATAAAGACCAGAAATTCTAATTGCGTTTACGAATAGGCCACTAAAGTCGAGCACTGTGTTGCATCAGTCAATTTCTACAGGAAAAGCAAACACGGTGTTTAATATATCATTTCTAACGTTTTATTATTATTTTTTCTTCGTTTCCTCGTGTCGTAGAGGGGGAGTTGTTGATTTCGCTCCAGTAGTATTAATCATAAAGGATCTTTAACTTATTCTTACTGTCATATCTAAAAATTTGTTATTGTAATGTTCACAATTCTAGAGAAGTAGAAAGCGTCATTAAAATGTTTTTTTTTGATTTTTTTGCCTTACCTAATGCACACCTTTCTCCGAATATGGTTTTAATAATTATTTTACAGATTTATCTGCTTTAAGATATCATGGATCACTTCAATTCTTGCCTTGTTGAGTGATAATACTGTGTAGAAGTTGTGGGTTAAATTAATTTTATTCTCCATCTCCAACAGGTAGGGTTAGTCAGCGGTTCACGCTCTTCTCTATCCTTGGAAGAAACTGCGATCACTTTTTTACAAGGGAAGTGACTCTGAGGATAATTCTGTTAGACAAATCAAAAGCGGTGATCATCAAGGAACTTTTTCTTTCCTTTTTACCAATAAAAACATATGTAATCTGCTTTTTGTGATTCTACAAAATTTGCTGAAAGATGGGTTGCCCTAGAACATGTACTTTTTATAAGGGTCTTTTTGGATCCTTTAAAGAAATACAATGTCTTTCTTTAGGTGCGATCTCCATACTTGAACACAGTATTCCAAGTGTGGTCTAACAATAGCCTTATATAATGGGATTTCGATAAATCATCGATAGGACACCATGGGTCTTCCTTGCAACCAGTCTACAGTGCTCGGAGATCTTCATGACCCAAGTCCCTTTCCTCCACTACTAGCTTTATTTCAACTCCACCACGTGTATAGTTATTTTGGGGTTACTGTTCTCCAGGTGCAATACCTTACACTTTGCTGGATTAAAGCAGTGCTGCCATTTTTCTGACCATCCCTGAAGTCTATCTAGGTCACTCTGAAGAAGCTCTGCTTGGCTGTGATCATTAACTACTCTACCAATCATTACATCATCTACGGTAGAAGAGATCTTTTAGGTGATCAGTGGTAAAACAATAACTTCTGTAGCTCTGACCATTTAAAATTAAGATATCGTCATCGAGCCTGTTGTATTCCACTCTGAGATGACAAAAATACAACTGCTTCGTTCTGTTGAAGGTTTTCATCCTATTAAGAATGCATCGCCAATTCTATTTATTTCAGTTGACTTAAACAAAGTGGTGCTTTAGTTCTCTTTTATTATTTGCCCCTTATCCTGTAAGTACATTTTGACAACGAGGTCATTCATCATTTCAAAGAATACTCAAGAGAATCCTGCGTGTATAGCAAAGGAGAAAAATAAAATGTAATCATACGGTTTACAACAATATGGAGGAATTCCAAAGGGACAAGAGGAGCATAATATAGTTGAGATCAAGCAGTTTCCATATCACGTATAAATTCAATGAAAGTGGTACCAAATTGTAATAATATTCCATTGAGAAACAAAGAATAGAGAATTGATATCGAGTACATTAATGATATGATTTAATTAACTCGTGTTATTTAACAAAATTACTTCTTTCAGTGAATAAATATTTACACATCCTCATGCACAAATGTTCGCACGTCTCTGTTTGGTATGTTTTTTATGGTCATGCGCGAAGCTTTACGACCATCTTGTTTCGCCAATTGCTGTTAAAGCACTTTCTTTAAATGAAAGTGTTTTCTCACTCTCAATATCCATCCACTCTGTTGGGCTGTTGATATGTTTCATCAATATGTTGAAGTAAAGTTCTCCATGCCAAAATCTGTTTCATCACTCCACGAGCTATTAAAGAACATGGCGGTATCGCGGGTTCACCTGTAGTTACTCGTTTGGAAGCCATAGGTTCGGTTCTGGTCAATACTAGAGTAATTTGTAAAAGACTTCAACCTAGGGAGCAGGGTTTTTGAACCCTATAATATACGATGGCGCAGGTTGGTGAGCCGCCTAAAAATCAATAGCAAACAGTTACGAAGTCCTGGACCTAAAAAAATTTGGCAGATGGTCCTGATAAATGCAAGTTACTGAATATGGGTAGCAGTAATTTCATAATAACATAACTTGGTGGTAGAAAACAGAAGAGAGGAGTAACTGTGAAGTTCTCTGAGCAGTGCAGAAAAGAGCAAGAAGATTAGTGAGGCAGAGCAACATGGTGCTCTTACCAGAAAGGCTTCAGTTCTGCAAATTACAGCGTCTGAAGAATAGGCACTTGTGATCAGACCTGAATGAAGTGTTAATGGATTGAGTCAATTAAATGCCGATTACAGGCCTACTTTTTCTCGGACAACGCACACATAAGCAAACAAACTTAAAATGAGGAAGGATGCACCTTCTGTACTGTTTTTATGATGGCCCGCCGTGATCGAGCGGTCAAACGCCAGGGTACAGTAGTTCATGTGACTTAAAAATACTTCGCGCTGTTCTTGCATTATTCAATAATTTAAACTCTTCTCACCCTATCCGTGGCTGCGAAATTTTATTTTTATGAATGACCAGCGTCAGATAATTCACAAGGATGATTTTGCAAATGCTCGGTTTGTTTCCAGTTAAGTCCGTAATTGTTCATCAATATTTGGATGCCGAGAACATATTCGATAGTGGTGTCATTGATCCACCAATATCGAAGTACCAGGGGAAAAATGCACATAACTGTGAATCATTCCACGAATGTCGAGGCGACTGTTTAGAATTTCAAAGCATGGATGGGACCTTTAAGTTTCTTAATACCTTTCCACATAACCCAATTATATACGTTATTTTCACCATCGATATTATTGCTTTTGTTTGCAATGATTCGATTTTAACATTTTATCTAGCATGTGCTGGGTTTCATCTTTGCATGGCTGGGAAAACAAAAAACTTTGCAAAGTTTTTTTGTTCATTCTCTCTTTTTTATGGTCAGCTATTTCCATTTTCAATTCTATAGTTGGTGGTAGCTGAGAAAGGCGCTATATGAATAGCGAAACACTTATTCTGGTCAACGGGTGGATTCTGTGACCCGTTGACCAGAATAAGTGTTTTCTTTTCTATTCAGTAGCTCGTAATTTGAATTTCCATAAATCCCCGAATTGTCAGCCTAAGCTGATATAATTGAGTCATAATAACGATCTCTACCATTACATATGCTTCAGTTCAAAAAGATCAAACGCTCTCTAACAGACATTTTAAAAAAATAAAAGACTTCTGGGAATAGAAATCTTAGTTAAATACAAATTGCGATACTACGAAATATTCTGAAAGAAACCGCAGAGCCTAATCCCAACTTTTTTTTGTGTGCGCGCTTAGAATTCGTGACTGGATCACCAATGCCACACGCTATCTGTCTCCTCTGCTTGTACAGCATTATGAATTCCACGTTCTGCCGTTTGCACCATTCTCTTGCACTGCATAAAGTCATTTAGACCCTATCATGATATGTGTAAATGGCAGCGACATCATACGGAAGTTCTATTGGCTGCAATGGTGCTAACGCTCGGTCTTTTCCAGGTCAGATAAGGAAACATTTACTGTAAGTTTTCGGTCGTTCGGTAAATAAAGCGCAACCGAACTTCACTTGGAAAGGTCTCGCCGAGAAATCGGTTGTCTATAACTCATAAGATTCTACGCATCGCCTGAAACCCATCTTACAAGTTCGAGCAGAAAAGGGGAAGAAATAAGATTGTTAATACAAAACCCTCATACAAGAATACGCAGCTGGATAAAAAGCTGGACTCTGCATCATTCGTGTAATTATGTTACTCTCCACTTAGCGTTAATAATTATCAACGTTCCTTAATTAAGAATTCCTTTTCTGTAAAGGGTAAAGAATGTATTTAAAATGTGTCTCCAAGTATCAGAGTTGTTGGAGTCAAATTTGTCTCCAACTCAAAGATCAGGAAGAGGCACTAAGCAAGCTATAATTTGAACTGCAGATAATTGTTGAGATATTAATTCTACTTATTTCATCTTGTAGATTATTAATCGTATCGTTAAATATTATGGATGCCTGATTTTCCTCCGCAAAAAACAAAAGGTTTTGATATTAATTTCATACTGTCCAACTGAAAATGTCTTATAAGTGAATTTATTTACTGAATTATACTCCAAGATTCGAGGCATCTTTCTCGAGACATCCAGGATATCATAATTAGGTAGCTGGTTAACATTTGAACACCTCGGTATGTTCTTAATTAATAAAACAGTCGAAAGCCTAATGGCCCAAAACGAGGAATTCATTTTCGGTACAGAACATTCAGATTATTTCTGTTATCCTATTAAATGTATAATATTTATCACAAATCTTGACCTATAGAGAAAATAAAACAATATATGCACGTAATTCCTTTATTATTATCATATGGGCATATATTAATTTACATTAAAATTTGGGCGAATCTTTTCCTTCTGTGCTGCAAAACTTCATTTGGGCTTCATCCACGGACTTCGGGTACCTTCACAGAAGAAAAGTAAAAGCTATCAGGGTATATCAATTCCTGAAATATATAAACAGATATTAGAAGTGTGGTTTGTTGTAATTTTAATCATATATACAATAATATTTAAGATTTCTCAAAACATAACACAATTTAAAGGATATTTCTCGATTGGAAGAATTTCTAAAGTCCTCTTCAATTAATTCTGGAGTTAGTAGAACTTTATTCAAGGTCTATACTTTTTTTTTGTTTATAAAAATTCGCATTTTAATGCAACCTTCATATGATTAAAAACATTGATCTACACTGCCTTAGATCATCAAGGTTTTAATATTATTATTTAAATTGCACATATATAAATCTCCTCACCTTTTAGAGGATATGATTTGGCAATACATTTATCTTAACTCCAGCGACGGCTGTAATTATTTAATTTTAATTCACGTTGGAAGTCTATTATAAAGACCATATTTGATTACACCTTCCAAAAGATGGCCTGAGTCCTAGCTTGGTTGATTTCCTTTAAAAATTCGATTGAAATTACAGATAGCGAAGTATGATGTTGAAATTCATTCCTATATTATTTCTTATTCATTAATACCTTTGCAGCAAAACTCTCATAAATAATTTACCGCGTTTCATTCGCTTCTTTTCCATCTCGGAATCTGCATGTGACCCAGATGGACCGAAGAAAATGTCCTCCTATAATTTCAACGCTTTGATGTATTTCCACTGAAGAGAAGAGAATTTTTGCAATTCAAAAGTTAGGTTTAACGAAAACAGTATACCCTTCTAATTCTTATAATAGCTCATCCTATTTTAACTTTTAATTGATATAAATGCTCTCGAAGGAAAATAGGTCGTAAACTGCTTTCTAGGGAGTGGGAAAGAAAAATTAAATTATTTTAACGCAATTTCTATTTTGGGAATATTTATTAGAATTTTGTCTCGGATTAAAATATTTTTATAGATCAGAAAAAGAGAAATTGCTAATGAGGTATGATGCTCACTGATTTGGTCACCCTTTTCAATAAAAAGTGCCAACATGAAATTAATATTTGGTTTTTTCTTAAACAGAATCAGCTTCGCCCAAGAAAAGCTGAGTTCCTCTTCAGCAATATACTGAAGAGGAACTCATCAAATACTTCTTTCACTACCGAACTTTGGAATGATATAAAATTTAGGTATGTTATGAATGTAGACATTTATTCTGTATGTCGCATTTCATTTTCCCCAAAAAAATCAATCAGAAGTGATGAAGAAGGCATGGTCTATCGTAAAGTAAAGCTTCGATGTAAGAGGAACTTGTCTGTCTTGTATATGAGAAATTTCTGTATAAAGATAGAAATATTTTGTACTCGAATGCAACAGTTCGGATAATAAGGACTTCTAACCATTTCTTGTTTAGCGACCTAGTCTGATGAAGCAGAAAAAGGTGTTAAAATTCATGGTCAAGCTGAATTATCGTTAACATATCTCGAATAGAAAGAGATTTTCAGTATTTCAACGCAAGCAGGACTTAAAGAGAATTGGTTAGAAAATTTAAGAACAAGAACGCACTACTCTAACTAGTAAAACATGTCCACCTGTTGCTGGTGGACACCAAGGAAAACAAAGAGGAGAAAGCCCTCGTTAGAGTGATCGTATTTAATGTAAGAACTTAACTGACTGCGCTGGTGAATTAATTATCTTGGACTTGGCAATAGAACAACACTTTTATGGAATTCTAATGGCGATTATTTTATTACTTGTAGTTTGAGTTGCCCACTAATCACAGGGGTATAGTGACTGTTACCTTTTCTTATAATGAGCAGTTTTATTTCACCAAATATCCAATAATTAGTGGTTTGTAGAAGATGGTGTTCTTTAAGGATTGTTGATTACTTATTGCGCAGAAGTAATTTTTGATTTATCTTCGGTTTCATAATTATCCCTAAGACGATTAAAAGTCTGCTGTAAGCGAGATCGCAATATTAGGATCAATCGTTAGTGAGCGAGCTCTTTAACATTTCCCAGCTGTAACAAGTTTTCTATTTGTCGTAAGACGCGAAACTTTCCATTTCCTCCTGATTTTAGAATCTACATTAACTCTTGGATTTTAAATTTGTCACATCGCAACTCAGGACACGGGGCTGAGATTTTGCACGCCAGCTCTCAATAGAAAACTATTTTTCCCTCGCAGAAGCAAGTGCACATTCCGTAGATCAAACCAATGAAATGGCTCTCGCTAGTTTCTCGACAAGATTTATAATTCACACGAGATGCACGAGGCATCGAATCGTAATAGTGCTTCATTCCGCAGTGCCTCTGAACTGCAAAGTGCAAACCCATACCTATCTAGATGCGCCAACAACATATCAGAACCATAAATCCTCGGGAATATTCCAGTAGTCTCAGCCGACGACACCGACTTTATAGTCATTTGATGACCCTTCTGTCGGATTGCGTGTAACTCTTCTGTACTGCACGAGGCAGAGGAGTATCAGCAGGATTTCACGGTGGGCAACCAAGTGATGGGCCGTACTACCCGGCTACGGCGCGAAGCCCGTGCCGTTATCTCATCGCCAGGATGAGGACGGTGGCGCTACATCTCCGAGAAAATCCCAGAGGACACGGGAGCCGTTCAGGCGCGCGGCTGCCGCGGCAGGCCTGATGTCATCGCATGGACTCCACTGTATTGCCTGAATAGCAAGTCATCAAATCGTGATAGCGTCCTGTCCCAATAATATTGATTAGACTTTCCGTTCCTTGCCTCTACTGCTACTACCTTCACGGGATGCTGGTATGACCTTTCAACCGGCGTTCCATTAATCCAGATCGGTAGTGCACCATCTACAGCCGGCTACTCTTCGTGTTAATCATTACGAAGTATGACTCAAAACGACGTTCGCTTTGAAAAGAAAGATGTAGCAGTTGGGGTTCTCAACTTAAACTCACCCCTTGAACAGGGGATTATAATTTGAAAACGTAACGTACTCCTTTCCATCTGGTGGCGAAATGTTACTCCGTCTTGTAAGTAAATTGCTCGAACTCAGTCGATATGCGATTTCAAACTTCTTCAAGAGTTAGCTGCACATCCGTTGGGACTAATAGTGAAGTTTATGGTATTTTATGTGTAGTTGCAGTGACAAACTCGACCTTTTCTTAAACTATAAGGAATGATAGAGAATTACCTTACTTTTTCTTCCGCTAGAAGGAGATGCAAAATGATGCGTGAGGCCAGTCTCTGAAAGTCTCGAGATGTTTACTCTTCCTCTGTTTCGTGCGATCCAATAAATAATAATAAAAACTTCCGAATTTCCTGTAGGTCTACTGGAATGTAAAAATATTTTCCAATACTTGATATCAGAATGAAGTAGAAAGTTTGAATTCAGCAGTCCCCATGATTAGACCTCCATACAAGTCACTTAGGGACTTGTAAGGAGGTCTAATCATGCAATGTCATCCAAGTTCAGTATTTATCGTTTCTAAACTTTAAGATTGTATACAAAATGGATTCATCTGATCAGTCAATTCTTTTGTTAAAATTCGCTTGAAGCATCGATAAAGAAAGTACAATAGTGTATAAAAAAGTGGCTTAAATCACGTGATCCTCCACACACTTTCCGAGCGGGCATATAAATTAACTTCTCAATTCTCAGGGGAGGCAGGGTCACTACGCCTGACCAGTCAATTCACTCCAACATGATAATACAGGCTGTCCTCCTCGGAAATGCCGATGGTGGTCACACGCAATTCTTTTTTTTTAAATGTCAAAGAATAAAAGAAATTTTCTACTTATATTCAGAGAGGACCTTCGGAGGATTTCACGATATAGATAGAATACAACAAACAGCACGTGCACCCTTGCATAAAATACAAATTTTTAATCTTTATGCTGATTTGTAATCGAATGTTTTGTTCTATGCCTGAGCATTGGTCACACCATTCTTCTTCAGCTCAGGATTCATGTTAATTATGTCTGTGCCATTAGTAATAACAATAAGACGAATGATATGTCCATGTTGCCAAGCGTAATCCTTCGTTGTGATATTTACAGTTAGATGACTGATAATTTTCGTAGTCCACAAATTGTGGTCGAAAAATATTAACAATTAATCTCAGAGTAGTATATGTTTCCAGGTGGAGAACGGTGCTGATTACTGCTAAGAGCACCACAGATTAACTGTAATAATTTACATTAGCGAGGTTTGCGCTCTGCTTAATCATTTACTCAAGTATAGTCAATTACTTCAAAAGTTTCTGATATTTCGGACGAGAGAACTCTTTCCACACCTTTTGTAGCAATAGCTGGAACATTTGAATATATGCAAATACACCATACACAATTCTTCCGGTATCTTTATGCTTTAAGTGATATATTTGACTAATCATTATGTTCACTCCCTTGAGGACCCGAGATTGATCCATGGTATGCGTATAAAGCATGAGACAAAACTAGCTCAAACCTTAAATGGTGAATTCAGCAATATTTTAAGAAAATGACCAGAAATCTCAACTCCTAGATCTGACTATTCTTTTCTGTTTTTAAAATTAACTTACTTGGTATTACCAAATTCTTCGTGGACAATACAAAACACAATCATCAAGGCTATTCATATTGTAGTATTGATGAAAAAAATTGTCAGAAACTTACCGAAGTGTGGAGGAGGAAATTTTTGAAGACGAGGTTAATGGACTTTCGAAATTGACCACATACCAATCCTTTGACCTTCTGATAATTCAATGACAAAATATGAGACAAGTTTTAATAGATAAATGATGGCGAGATTCAGCAAATAAATTACGAAGATGCCAGTGGGATATTGGTGATCACTGTTAAGTTTGAAATCATCGATTTGCATAATTCCTTCTTTGTTCATTTAACCCTGTAACTCCGAACTGGTATTTGGCTTCTATGGTTTGTCGACTATACTAATAATTAGTACTTTCAGGGGAAAAAAATGAAGGTTTGAGTTCTCCACTCTTCAAACGTTTAGCATCTTACCTTGGGAATTAAATTTAAGATCTATTTCACTGTAAATTTTTAAACCCTTCGTAAACGATGGAACATTTGTGTAATTAAATATCAAAACAGTTGCCTTCTATGTGTTCAATAAACGTTTGAAAAAAAAGAGACTGTTAAAGTGATATTGGAAAACTCTTAATCAGTTCTGATGTTTAAAAATTTGTCTCCTTTCAGATTTATTCCCAAAAGTGCATGCAACTATAATTGGCGATAATTATCTTATAATAAGGAGTAAACTAATTCGCTTATTTCACCTTTATATTAATGGATTTTAATTAATGAATCAACAATTGTGATCTGTTTCCGAGCATTTTTCTTAAACTCAGATGAATATAGTTTATTAAATGCAACTGGGAATTGGTTTTAATCAGTTATGTGATTTTCTGTATTTTGCAAACTTACAGCTATAGATATATCATTAGTGGTTGTTTAGATATTTAAACAGCACCTTCTGAACATACTGAAAGTGTGTTTTAGAAGGTATTACAGAAGTTTTAAAATAAGATGTAGAAATCAATATCTGCATCACGCTCTTTCTTCAAATATTTTCGATGAAATATTCGCGTGATTTGATGTATCCTTTTGAACTTAACGTATGTGATATAACAGATTCTTTAATAGTGAGAGAGCTTCGTTTAAGGAAAGAGATCTACCAGAAGACGTCAAGGGTTCAATACCTTAAAATGGTTGCTTAAGTACGTGTGATGGAGCCTGAATTAATTCTGAGTTCAAGTGAAATATTTCAAAGATTGTTTGTGATACTTAACCTTAGTCAGAATGCGATTTTACATTCAGGCTAGTGTACCGTACCCCAAGATTTATTAAAAGCTGTCAATGCACCGTCCACCTTCGAAGATTATATATTTCGAATGAAGTTCTGTTCGCAAAGTACTTATGTCAAGAAATCATATTATTTGTCCAATTTGGTTGTTTGCTGTAGACTTACTCTGTAGTTATCATCCACTACAAAGAGAATTTCGCTTTTTTTTTGTATATAAATAAATGCAGGACTTCGCATTTATTTTACTTTATGATAGGAGCAAAGAATTGCTGAATTACAAGTGTAATATTATCACTACTTGCCTTTCCAAACCAAAAGGTTACGTACACTATTGCTAAATGGCACGACCAGGACGGTTATTTTTTGTTTTTCACAAATATCGATCGTGTTCAAACTAAATCTTTAATGGTCCTGTGGATGGTTGTTTGAATCATCCTGCGTCTGGACTACTAAGGCGTTTTCGAATGCGACTTATAGACAAACAGTTAATTTTGTTGATTGGTGCTTTCAAAACAAGACTAATCTCAGTGTAAAAATAAAATCCCATTGCTGGATATTATGGTGGCAATAAAGATTCTGCCATCTGGGTAGGTTTAAGTAAAATAGTCGGACTATGCAAGGATACTAAGACCATTTTAGTTACGTTTCATGGTCTTCTGGCATAGAGACGCAGTATGGCTAATTCATTACGGAGGTTGTAGCCGCTGGACAGATTTACTCGACTGTCCGATTCTCAGGACACGCCATGGAGGAAGTAGCCTGGGCAGCACTTGTTTTTGGGACTGAAAAGCCCTGTGACCTATTAGAATTCAAAGAGGATATTTCGAAAAGGAATGCGAATGGCATAATTAAAGGGACCTTGACAAAAATGCTCCAGTTTTCGTAGATCTGTGCTGTGCCATGTCATATGGTATTGGACCGTCTTTAAACAGACGGTCGATGTCAGATCGCGTCTCAAAAGGAATCAATTTCCAATTTTAGAACAATAAGTTGATCATGGAATTGGGCAAATATTTGGTAATACCGTTGGGAAGGGGATAGCATTGCATGAATCTCATATGAAGTCGTTTCATAAATAGTCAATTTCATCAGTACTATGTTTAAATAAAGAAGAAATACAATAGAATTCTTGTTGTGGTAAATTTTTGCTTAGCAGTTCTTCTGCTTGTTTCATATATATTTTTTATTTGCAGTTAGCTGTAAACATCACATAAAAAGAGTTTTTTCTTATTCTGTGAAATAGAGATAGAAACCTTTTCCTTTTTGGCAACTTGCAGGGATTTTACTACTGGCTTTTACGGTTACGTCTTCTGAATTTTATGGAGCAGTTTAATTTAGAAAATGAAGAACTCCATAGAAATTCGTTCAAAGGACACTTCGAGGTACCTCTTTGTATGGTCATAAACATGATCCGCTCTTTCTTCACCACTGCAAAGAGTGCCATCCTGAATTTTGATAGGGAGGGAGAGTAAACTGCGCATATTCTCAAAATTATACAATAATGGAACCTTTTATTATGGAAGAAATTAAATTCCCTATATTTCATTACATCCGTAACAAACATGAATGGTAATAAGAATTATTGAATCCCCATTAATAGAAAGGACTGAACTAGAAAAATGGCACTAAACTGCCTGAATCTTTTACAATACAGACTTTTGAAAATTGATGTTGCAGAACAGTTGTGCCCGACCTCAGAATTTAATTACAGAAAAACAAAACGCATCAAGTTGTAAATTTATTCAACAGATGATGGAAAGATAGCGCATGTCTAGTTAAGATGGTTCGAGTTGATTATTAAAGAAGGAAAAAGCAAATCTTTTGCTGTTGAGGTATCAATACTATCCTCTCAAAGTTAGGGAATAGATTCATTTCAGGTGTTCGATTTTATCATAATAGTTTAGATTAAAACCACAGATAACACTGCTATACGAATAATGATAATAAATAGCAACATACTACACCCTGGAGAGAAGTGCAAGAACGAATTAACTCTTGGTAACTTGCTTCACAATATCATATCGAAAATTTGGCGGCTCTACTTAGCAATATTAAAATGGAGGCAAAGTCTTCCTAGTTTTTTTCTTTTTCGATTTATACTTAATAGTAATCTAGTCTGTAATTATCTTTCTTAATGAAAATTGGAAACAAGAAGGAACCCAATTCCAATTGACTTTTTGAAATAATAAAAATTTATCCACGAATATTTCTGAAGACTGGGCTCGTATAGTGTTGGTTTATATGGAGATGGGTGGAACATGAGTCCTTGGAAGATATTTGCACGTTTTTTGTTGTTGTTCTGGAACTTCGAAGGATGTATACTATCAACCAACACGCAGTGGTAGAGCAATAATTAGATCCTCAGGAAAAAAATCCATTTCATAATCTGTAGATATTCCTAGTGAATTAAATTCAAATAATCTTGAATACCTCTCATACTTAAGGTATATACACGTTGGACAAGAACGGCTTTATTTTAACACGCACTGAATCTACCTTGATCTGGTGTAAAAAACGTTTTTTTCTTTCTTATGTTCGCTGAACAAAGTTCGAAACATGATCTAAATAGTCCAAGGGTGGAGTCAATTTTAGAAGTCCTCGTCTAATAAATCTGCGGTCATGTAGCACACCTTCTATAAGATCTTTTTCTGTGTACATCGTGCTTAACATATTCAAATCTGGCATCCGTGTTTTTGACTTTACGGCACTTCCAGCATCAATATGCAAACATTTGTCTCTGTAACGTACCCATGTGGTAGTTTGTTTTTGAGGTAAATTTTTATCTTCATAATGAGAAGCTATTTATTTTATTTCTCTGACTATAATTAATGTGTGTTTCTTTTGTAACGAGATGTACGACTTATTTATAGAGAAATAACTCCAATGTCGTTTTATTTGTCCATCCTGTAATAGGGGATTAACGCCTTTTGCAAAGTGTTGGTATTTTCCAACAACCCTTATTTAGAAGTAGAAACCCACTTAATAAATTCGAGGCAAAACTATAAAATAAAGTGAAATGACCCCTGTAGTGTATAAATCCAGAATCGTACACGCGTTAGTTCCACTGTTAATCAGTATTTCGTTCTTTTATGTGCGAAAAATGTTCCTCCAAGGTAAGGCGTTGCAAATAACGCGCAGGAGCAAGTGTAGGGAACCAATTGCTTCACAGTTCATTAAATTGAAGTTATTCCAAGAAGGGCAGGACTATCCGAGAGAATTACCTTCTTACCCTTCAAAGTAGATAAGTGGGATGTTTCTCACTTTGAAGGTTTTCTCTTAATCGTTCATCTATTTGAAACATAATGTATAAGAAGATCAAAGAAACGCCCGGTAACTCTGAGCGTGTAATTAGTTTAGTATGTAAGATCCTAGCAATGAAATTCATCTTTGTTATTGAGGCCGCTGGCTTCACAGGTTTGTGTCAACCATTTCTTTCCTGGTGTACAATAGCGAGAATGCCTCATTAACATTTCACAATCTTCGGAAAGCCCAGGCGAAGCGAATCACGTACCGAATCAGCAGACATGCGAGCAGGGAAGATTAGAGCAGATAACAGCAGTTAAAGGGATGAGATTTATTAAATGGGTCTCGATGAACACGGTGCAGAGAAGAAGCGAGAAGGATGGGAATTATTGCGCAAGACATCCTATAAACTTCATTACTGCATACAATACGAACACAGATTGAGCTCTAATGGATTCTTAAAATAACATAATTCTTAACTGCCTTACGTGATCCACCACTGTCATATTATAAACTGGCTACGTGATTTATTGAGTGATCCAAGCAATTATTAGCATTCTTACACGACAGGTCGCGGGTGTAATAGACGGCAGAAAGACCATTATAGAAAATACGACTGAAAGAAAGTTATTACGAGGAACGTTGGCTAAAAATGAAAACTTCAATAAACGAACTCATTTTATCTTTTCCAGCCCTCGATGTGTAAAAGATTGTGTCCTTCTCCACGAGACATTGCTTTCAATAATCTACCATTGTTAAAATTAAGAACTAAGTATTTGCTAAACATTAATCATAGAGTTTTCATTCTAATGAAGTTCATCTTCGTGACCCCATTCAACAAATGCATAATATCTATCAAAGCAGGTCCACAGAAACCTTATAAAGCCACTATCCTTTCCCCCATAGAAAATTCTTCAATTTCAGGACAGTATTTTCTCTCTCTGTGTCAGCAACATAATGAGGACTCCTGAAATTAAAACCTCTGGGCATAAATTTTGCAAATTTAAGTATTTGAGTTCCGATATTTGGCTTAAATCATTGCAACAACTTTTCTCCAAATTATGGCACGATTTTAGCTATTCGTAGATCCAAAAACTTAACTGTTAATCAGTAAAAGGAGAAAAAGTAAACAGAATTGATTATTGTATTCTTCGAGCAAAGGCCTTTCGATAACGCATCAAAAACTCCTATGATCTTAATTAGTGCATGAGTGGCATAATAAAGATTCACGTGTTTAATGGAAAAAATCCATGACTTCCTGGAATATAAACAGAAGACATAAAATAACCATTTCGCAACACCTGCTAGTTATTTTTGAACAAGGTCCTTCTGGATATGACTGTGTAGCTCGGATGAAAAACTCAAAAACAAAGAACCCGGGACAGTGTGTTTTTTTTTTTCTCTTTTCAATAAATGGAATTATCATTGCATGAAAGAGAATGTAATGGTAAATTAGCCCATCTTCTGTTAATGTTTATCAGCCATCATAGAATTAACTATTATTGTCGAAACTATGGAGCTCTTTGTGGTCGCTTCAGAATCGTTCCTCCAGACGACAACTCCATCTTTGCTTGAGTTATTATTAATCTGCGTGCCCTGTGGGTGGGAACTATATAAATAAGAGTTAATTCTGCAGAATGAAGTCAAAGGACACAATGATTAACCACGAGCTACCATCAATAAATCCGTTCTGGATTACTCAATGGTATGAATAACATCCCATTATTTTCAATGGAAAACAACTTTGCCCATAAAGGTGCATTTGTTAATGGATATTTTAAGCTAATTATTAAATAAATTACGGTCTGTTTAATGAAATATCATTATTCAACAAACAACAAGATGGCGCTGGTCTACAACCAACGAAATTCAATTTCTATAATGCATTGTTGACAGTTGCTGCGACAACATTTAGATTCTGTCAAGGACAGCTTCTTTATGTGAAAATAACGTTTCTAATCCTTTGTTTCCTGACATCATCACACGGCTTTCCATACTGTTTGAGAATTTTATATTTCATGCTCCTGGTCTCGCCAAAAAATCTTTGAACTAAACTCAATTTCACGGTTCAATGATTTGACTGAAAGGAAAGCAAATCCCACCACATTTACAAGACATAGCTCTTGTGGGTGGGAAAAAGAGGTGGGAGAATAAAGAAAAAATGCATTTAACGTTTGAAGACGTATGCCCTGAAGAGGAAGCGTTATTTAAAATAGCTTCGTTGCCCGCTCCTCTCATTCCAATAATGCATTTAATTTGGAATTCCATTATACTTCTTTTATTACTTTTTGGGGGTTTTCTTCCTTGTTATTACGTACCTCGTGCGGTTATTGTAGGCAAGCAGTTTAACTGAGATCCTGAAAAGTTTAATAGACACTGTTTCTTCGAAAAGCCTATCAGCGTAATACCATTTAAAATTTAATCCAGTACTGCATGGAAGTCTTGTAATGACATGCTGCTGTCTCCATACTCCAGTTGTCGAAATAGAAAGATAAATCAGTTTCGTGAAAATCTCATTTCGGTTGCCAAATTGGTTTAAATGGCTTGTTGTAAGTAGTATAACGCGCTTCTGAGGGGGTTATATATCATTTTCATCTGAAATTGTTTACAACTACGTTCTTCTTAGAAAAGATGTCAAAAATATTAGTCACGGAGTTGAATGTAGAGTATTGTGGACTAGAATAACAACCCGGGGCTTCTATTTTTATAAATATCATTCAGTTTGTGGAAAGGTGAACAGCGTACGTATTAAAACGTGATGGGAAATTTCTCCTTTGATATTAGAGTGATGCTCATATCAAGGCGGTTATAATGGAATTACCGATTTAAGTCTTTACTTGAGTTCTGAAGATAATGTCCCTCTCAGCGATGTAGGCGTTACTGACACACAACTATATTCAATTGAGCTAGAGGTGAATCTTATCAAAAAGAAATCTCAAGAGCTGCCTATGGGACACCAATATATTAGGCTTTTATATTCAATTACTATTCAGTTATATAAGAAGTAAAGGATCCACGAAAATTATTTTACGCTTATACATGGGGGACTAATAAACTGTGACGTCTTTGAATATATATTATGAATTCAATTCATAATTACATAAAAGAGAAACTGTTTTCATCCAGGTTCCATTCTCTATCCTCTCTCTTTGCCGAAAAATATAATGACCAAATATGTCAAACTCCACGAAGGAGAAACCAGATTAGTTCATAAGGTGCCTTATCCATATAAGATAAATTTTTCGTGATTTGTTTCCCAAACAAGAAAATAGTGCCCTGACGACCTCACAAATTTTAATCATTGCCATAGTACCACCATAAGCGTTCTCACCTCCTCTTGGTTTCTAAGGATACCGCATAACTGCATGGTCCTTGCTAGAACTAACTGTCTTTGTAAGTAAGAATCACCACTTTAGTATTCTGTTAGAGGATTTTCTATTCCCTTGACGGTCGTCTTGTTACAAGAGGAATGACAATTAGCAAGGGCAGTTATCGTCAGCCTCGTGCTCATAGTTTACTTCGTGGCCTCCGGAGGAACGTATTGCTAACTTTATGTTGGGTTTAGAGAAAAATTGGTTTGGATAAGGGAAACATAAAAGATCAAATCACCGGGTAGAATTGCATGTAATGGATCAAGATGGACTCTCAGAACGAGTGCTGCAGTGACATATAGATGTGCTGTTATATTATTTTGAATATGTATATTCTTAACGGGTTTTAAAAGAATCGAACGTCGTTATTCCAAGAAATAATAGCCGAAACATTAAATGGAGTCTTCATTGTATAGTAAGATTCTCGACCATATATTCATTTCTTCCTCACCAATATAGGAGGAGAAGGGTTTAAGGAGAGCAATTTGTTTTCTCCTTCATTACTTTGGAAAAACGACTGCACTCCAGGAGGACTTTAAGATTCACATCTATCAACTCTTTTGTACATATTTGATGTGAGGACTGAAATATAAATTTCTGAGACTCCACTAACTTTATGTAGTAACCTTTCATATAGATTCCCTAAATTTGTCTGTGAGGATATAATTTAACTATAGTTACATCTTCCATAAGATCGATGGATACTGCCACTCTTCGGTAGACTTTTAAACATCCAGGAGAAAGTTAGTCTGTAACGTATCCATGCTTTTCAGAAGGTCAAGATGAGCTTATGCCTGGGAACCACATCAATACATACACAAGAGAGCATTGTAGCTTCCATAACGTAATTCATCTTAAATATCCCTCTTTTGAATCCACTATAAGAGCATGTCAAGAGTTATCTTTCCACAACAGCAAATATTCCATTTGGATCTTACGTATTTTTATCCAAGAGTTTTGTTCTTTGAGGATCATCATAAACACAGTCTCGATAACCGTAATTTGTAACTTCTCTCTCCTTTAGCATTAAATTAAAGAAAAATGTGGCTGAATAGAACCATAAAAGCTCTAAACATTTTGAAGGATAAGTTAGATGTATTCTTCCATAATAAACAGATTAATTGCGTTCACTTCTATGCAATTCAGAAAAAACTGTAACACCTAGAAATAAAGTATTGAGAATGTTCTGGCCGCAGGAAACCAATTTACTGAAAACTTAGTAGTCGTATTATGAATGTCTTTAATTAGAAAACTGCGAAATGAAAAAAACATTACTTTAGTTAATAAAAAAGCCTTTATTCAATCAGTCAGTCATACACTTAATGCGTCATGTTTATATATGACTGTGAATTTTTATTACTCTCATATTAAATATCTTTATTTTTAGATCACCAGCCAAGGAAGAGGACAATGTACACGTCTTGGAAGACTCTCTGAGGACTGTTGATGTTTTGAATAATCACTCCGTTCTTCAGAATTTAGTAGACTATAATACCAAGCATCTGGAAAAAGCTGTTAATGAAATATCAGAATAAATTCGGTGGATAACAAATGTTATATTCATATAAATGACTTGTACCCTCTTTAATTTAAGTCTTATACCAAGATTCCGCACCCTGTTACACTCGATGAAAATATAATGATGACACTGCTCGGCAATAGACAACCAATTCACCATACCATTCTGAAGTTTGTGCTGGAGAATTTCGAATGGACTATTGCGTATATGCGATGATAAATTCAACTTCGGGACGTTCCCATCCTAGAACGAGATTGATTGTTATGGATGCAAACATAAATCTGATTTTAATATTCAGGTCCCTACAATAGATTTACACCATTTCTATTTAACCAACGTGTTTCGAAACAATTGCCTTATCTTTATACTTTTATGAACATCTACCCCACTCAGCTTTTACATAATAAATTCAAAAATCAGTCCTCATACTTTCAAGTGTATCCACCATTTCGGACGTAAGAGTGAAATAAAATCAAGTTATTTGCTACTAATCCTGTTCATCAGGAATCTCCATTGATCACAGCCTTAAGTTAAATGGATTCTCTACTATCATTTGTCCCCCATAACTAAGTAAAAAACCTTCTGCGAACATGATCGTTATACGACTCTCCCTAATTCTGATGATATTTCTACGTTAAATAGAACAATCTTTCCTGCCGTATACCTTATCCAATTCACGAAGAGGAAACATTTAGAATGATTCTTCCTGAAACAAATACTTTTAATAACAATTAAAATACCATATAACGTTATTACACTTGGAATCCCAGCCACAGATGATTGAACATACAATTATATTTCACGAGCTGGAAAGACATTGTTTACTGAAGAGAAACTTGGACAAAAGGTTAAAAAAAAATCATAACCATCTTCGTGTTCAACTAGGTAGAGGTCGAAAAGGAGTAGACGCCCGCTTAAATGGACAAGGGAATACGCACAGAAAACCTTTTGAAAAGTGACAGTCTGGTGTGGATTTACGGCGATATTATGAAATTTAGAAATGGAGGTGTCTTCAGGATACTATCTTCCATGAATATGGTGCGCTTTTTTTTTTTTTTTTTTTTTTCCAATAAATGGCAAGCGCATTCTTTACTTGTTGTCCAAATTTCGCTCCAGAGCCCTCTACATAGGAATACAAAATAGTGACTTCTTGAAATCAATTTTTCAATATAATTTACTCAATGCAAATTTTCATACCATTAACAAACTACAGCGCCTTTTTAATCATCTTATGATTGTGTGCGTATATATATATATTTTTTTTTTTGTAAATGCAGAGGGCGACGCCCTCTGCATTGGCAAAATATATTCAAAAAAATTTACAATTTGTTCTGTGTAACGTAACTTTTATCTGATAAGAAACGAATTGAGCCAATGGGATACATAGTTACAAGAATGCAAATATACTGTAAAATAGGCTAGTAATGAATGAATGTGTGGTGCCCGATCTACTGGAAATGGCACAAATAGTCTCAAAAAAAAAACTCTTCAACCACATCTACTTTGTAGAAATAATGGAACTATAATCATAAATCGAGATTATCGCGTTTCTTTTTAATCTCTATTAAACTAAAGATCCTGCTGTTACACAATTATAGGAACAAAAATCGCGCAAGCCAGATTTTGATATTCCAGTAAACTTCCTAACGTTATCACCGAGATCAATTCAAGTGTGAATAGGATAATTATTTCACTTCCATCTCAGGTCTGTTTGCAAGATGAAAAAACATGCAACCCTCGCCTGGGACTGACTAAATCAGCCACGTTGTGAAAAAGTCCTATATTGCAAAATGAACATCCAGATGACTGTCGTTTAACATAGAAGTATTTTCCTCCTGTTCGTGACCATCTTGAACTGGTAACTTTCTTTTTAGTAGATTTGTAAAATTGACCAATCTATTATCTCAAGCGAGAAACTAAGTTCAGAAATTCAAGACCGTGGAAGGATTAGTTGAAGCTTATAGAGAATCAGCCAAAAGGAAAACCTCCGCACAACTATATTTCCTCAATTTGAAAGTAACCTGTCTTCGTAAGAGACAGGTTACTTTGTTCCTTACACCAATCTTGTTGACATTTTTATGTAAACTCAAAACAAGAGAGGTATTAGAACCTATAGTACCGTGCTTGGGTTGGAGGTTGAGAAGACGAAAGAAGATATTTGTTGACATTGGACTGTTTTGAAAGAGAGAGCGAGAAGTATCTGTAGAAGAGGCATGCAGCAGAAAAGTACGTCTGAGAAAGCGAGTGGAGAGACTCTGTTAGAGATGAATCAAGAAGCCTGAGAAAGGTTTTGGGGACACCACCCCAGATGTGGGAGCAATATTTGTAATGTGCTTGTGCCAAGAGAGATTAGAAGTCAGGGTAGTCACCAAAATAAGCTTAGGAGCACAAGAATCCTTTTTGCGAGATATAAGGCAATGGTCAGGCCTCGTTTTAGGAAGGATGTAGATTTACTTGAGCATGTACAGAGAGGGGAATGAAGGGATCCTCAAGTCCTGCAAATTGCAGTGGCTGGAGACTAGGCACCTGCGCGGTGATTTGAATGGGTTGAGCACGCTGAGTTTAGATGCGCGGGCGGTTAATTGGTGGAAGTTGACAGGTTGAATAAATTTAAGGAGGGAATGGTGTGATTTTTTTTTTTTTGGCTGATGCTGCATAAGCTCATACACTTGCATCGCATGCCACTATTACTGAGTTTTACAAAGGTTGAAATCAACTAAGTTGTCTTCGCCCCACTGGAGAATTGGTAGCTGATTGAGCAGGGCAATGTAGTTTTGGCGCATCGGCTTCAGTGGCCATAATGCAGTACTTTGGGTAGACAAAATGCAATGTGCTATCATCGGCAAAACTACGGATAGGATTTCCAGTCAATGGAAGAAGGTCATTAATATACAAGAGGAAAAGATTGGGGGACACCGGCATTAGTGGAGAAAACAGTTGGCAAACCATAAGATGGAAACTTGTTTAGAAAGCCTTTGAGATGTCAAGAGCAACTACTTCTGTTTCACCGAACCTTTCTATTGAATTAGTCCATAAATGGGTAACATAACCCTTGATCAGACGGAAAGTTTCTAGGTAGTTTAAGAGTTGGCGGTTAATTGATTTCTCCATTACTTGTAAAGTAATTGTATGGGACGGATTTGTAACCCTTTTTAGGAACTAGCTGGCTGGATATGAGCAAATTTCCAAGCAGAAGGAAAAAAGGCGGCAAAGAATAGGAGTAAGTTCAGGAGCACAGGTTTTGAGAACAAGTGGAGAAATACCATCGGGACCTGGAGCTTTCTTAGCATCAAAATCCTTTTGACAGAAAACCACGGGAGGCGTTTTACCAAGATCATTAATACATGAAATGGAAGAAAAATGGGATACTAACAGGTCAGCTTTATCCTTGGCTGAAGTGTGACTACAGAACCAACTGCTTTGGTGTAGGCAGAATTAGAAACAAGCCAATTACGATATGCAACAGTCTTAGCACATTTATTGGAAAACCAAGGTTTAGATAAAGGATTTCACTCATACGATCTAAGCAAACCTTTGACATCAGAAATTTTGAAACAGTAATCCGACCAACGAAAAGAAATCTCGCAGGTCATCCCATTTTGCATTCTTGTAATGCCAAACAACACGAGGTTGCGAATAGCCATGAGATAAAGGTTCCATTGGAGAAGAGACAATCACCAAGTTGTGATCTGAAGTGCCTAAAGGACCTCTCACTTTGACCGTGTACTTAGAAGGATTGTCCGGTATTCTTGTAGGTAAATGAACAATCTGTGCAAGGTCATTAGTAATTGCAAAAGCCTCAGCATCTTGACCAGCTGGAGTTGGGAGAACGGTAGAGAGATTCCAAATTGCCAAGTCTTTGACAGGGAATATCAGAAAGGAATCATACTGCGAATAATTTGGGCATCTGAGATGAGCAGTAGTTGAATCAACGGATAACTGAGATTTTGGCAGACTGCAAGTAGAAATGGACATCGTTGAGATTAGAATTGAGACCACGTATGCTTGGGAGGTTTAGACTTTTTCGCAGATAAGCTTGCTCTATTAGTTTGACAATTCATGGTGTAAGAAAAAGTGGGTGGGACATGCTGTATGAAGCAATGAAATTTTTGGATATGGCGTACACATGGTAAGAACATACCCAGATCCTTGACAAAACGTGGTCTCGACAACGCTCCCTCCAGTCACTCTCTGGCAGAGTAGAGGTAGCAAGATTATACACTAGCTGATCCGGAAGCCTCCTAGAGAGTTACGAATAGGTTCAGGCCGGCCTGCTAACACCGGTTTAGAGCTGTACCCTCGAAATGTAAGGAATATTGGATCTCGCCACGATGTTCATCATAACCTCAAAAGTCAACAATTATACTGCATGATGGAAGAGATAGGTAAGGGTTGACCGGAACTTAGCTCTAGAGACTAAACATGGGTTCCTCCAGTAAGCAAAGTGGTGGTATTGCACCGGTTGATGAGTCATCTACCACCTAGTACTGCCTGGTAACATAGAGGGGCGGAATTCCTCTGGGTGGTCACCCATCATCGTGAAGGTGGCAAACAGAGGATTTCGCCGAAATTGGGTCCACTTGACTTGAGTGTCACCCGAACATCAGTTCCATCAGCATTTTAGACTGCCAGGTGGCATGTCTGTGACAACCTCAAGAACCTGTACGCAGTACTCAAGGTGTGGCCTGACAAAACTATCACCTACTTTCGCAGCCCGATTGCACAATTACCCCCAGGTCTTTTTCATTCTCCACCTCCGTGGGCAGGAGCAGCAGTGCATAGCACACACTTCTGTATTAGACCGGGGTTCGAGTCGAAATACACTCGTTCGGATTCCACACACAACTCATTTAGTTATTTGGCATTAGCATCAAAGGGGTAATAACAATGTTGGGCCTTAAACTATTTAAGGTATAATTCAATGAGCCATTACACAAGCCAAGAACAACTATTCTTCCTTAGGATCGTCTTGAACAGGTAATATTACTCTAGAGTATGAAGAATTTTCCATTATCTTTATGTTGTTCTGAGTAGACCCTTGCAGTATCAGTAGATCGACGTATTTCATCTCTCACTAGCCTTGGACGTATCTAAGAACAAAGGATAATTCTAGGCAGAATGCGCCTCATGTCTCTGCTGCAATAGTGCCACTCACAAGATGTGTTTATTATCTTCTGTGTATTCTGGATTCATTCTGTTTGACATGAAATGTCCTGTGCAAATAACTGCCCCAGATACGTAAAGTGCTCTACCTGTTCTATTCTTAATTCAAAAGGGAATTAACTTTTTACCAATGGTCATTGCCTTAGTTTTCATAACGTTTATGTTCATCCCATACTTCAGCTTTATCTTAGTTGGTTTTTTGCAGCGCAGCAGGTTGCCCTGCTAGTACGGCCTGTACGTACTTTCCCCCTCCTTTATTATCTCTTCGGTAAAAGTAAGCATCCCTGTCTTACTCCCTTTTTAACTTTAGCTTTTTCTGTTCGTTCTCCCCTCTCTCTTTCCACCGCATTCTGTCTTCTTCATGCATCCGATTATCTCCAGATTACTCTATCAAACGCCTTCTCGTAATCCCAAAAACACACAGAGGTTTCAACTTTTAGCAGAATCTTGGGTGCATGGATAATAAGACTTATAGTTCTGTTCGTGTCAATATAATTATATCTCAGGATCTCTAATCACCCAATCGATCGTAATTGTATTTCTTGATCTAGTCATGAATCTAAAAGTTGTTTCTCTTTTAACTTCAAGACTTTTTCATTAAAGATCTTCAACGCTCTCCTGATTTAAATACTTAAGAATATCAAATTATAAGCAGAGCGAATTTTCTCCATCTTTTTTTATTCTTTTACAGTAGTATGATAGCTTTATGAGGAGGTTGGAATAACACTTTTCCGTTTCGGGAAAATAATGATAGATCCAAATTTCATCGATGCGCACATTTCACTCTTTCTTTATTTTGGGAACCAATCCACCAGAAACTTAACTCATATGCAATTGTTGATGGAGGACGTTCTCCACAGATCATGCAGCTTTTTGGGCGAACTTCCAGGATTAATGCCTCAATTACAGCAGAACTTAGAATTCCCGAGATTTCTTCGTCATGCACTCAGGTTCTTCCACATTTGAATTGTTAATACTAATTTGCAACAACACTGTAACTTGAAAGAAGTCTTCTCCAAACAGTGACCATTTAAGAGGAACCGAACCACTGATCTGTATTCCACTTCATTCAGTGCTGCAAAGAAAAAAAAATCAATTTTCAGATCGAAACCGAGATTGCAAGATATCACACAAAAAAAAAAAATTATCATAGTTGACACAACTATGATAATTTGGAAAACATGTGGTGCTCAATTTCATCAAGGACTTGTATTTGAACAGTCGACGGTGTGGTTAGGATTGTATGATATCTTAGTAAATACACAACAAATTATTAAGACCATCAGTTTTTGCAAGGATGAGATACACAGACTAATACATTAACAAGACGAGAAAATGATTCTTGCGCTGCATCGATTGGAACATAAATCTGAATATTGTGGAGAGGTTACGCTTATAATAGGTATACTGTACAAAGAGCGGGCTAATAAATCAGAATATCTTATAATGGGGTTTTGATTGGGACTTGGTCACTCACACTAACAAGACTGTTGTCTCTCTATGGGAGAACAGTGTGCCGATGTGAAGGGTTTTGCTTTCGTAACGGTGACTACAGTAGGACTATTCGAACATGTTACCAACAGCAAATTTTAAAGGGGAAGTAATGGTAGAAACTACTAGGTTTTTCATTCCAAGCGTAGACCTAAATGAATATAAACTATCAGGCGATACAGAAACCATTGGTTTAACTGTTGAATAAGTAATTTGCATCTACATTCACGCAGGATGAGTTCGTTAGGGAGGAGGATGCCAGAAGTTTGCCAAATGATTTTGTGATAATAAAATATAAGGTGTGTTTGTTGTTATTACATTGTTCGGCTATGTCTGTGATGTGTTGCTCCGGCAGATCCTGGGATTTCAGTGGCTAGGACCTAAAAAAAAAAATATATATATATATACACAGGGTGATTCACTACCAGTGCGACAAACTTGCAGGAGGTGTAGGGGGCACATAGCATTGAAGGGTCCGAAATGCCTTCGTCATGCGGTAGAGGACGTTGAACGGGAGGTCGCGTGAACAGCGAACCGGTTCCCGAGGGGTAGGATGGATGAGTATTCAAACATGGAGCTGCGAACTGTAACGGGCGCACCGCTCTGCGCTTGTACCAGGAACGTTTCCCGCACAGGCGTGCTCCTCATCATACGATTTTCGCACGTGAGACTGGTTGTTTCACTAGGACGCCAGACAATGAGGAGAATATCCTACGTCTTGCAGAAGGCAATCCGAGTACTCGAGCGATAGGCCAACGATTGGGTATTTCCCAATCCACTGTATGGAGGATACTGTCAACAAACCAAATGAGTTCATGCCATCTGCAACGCGTCCAATCATTGGAGCCTGCGGATTATCTACTCCGGAGGACTTTTGCTACTTGGTTTCTTCAACAGAAACGGTTCGCAAATGCTGACTTCCAGCGGGATCGCCGTTCACCGTCCTCTACCGCATTTCGGACCTGCAATGCTATGTGATTCCAATTCGAATTTGTCGCACTGGTGGTGAATCACCCTGTATATATATATATATATATACGCGTTTGGGGCTGAACGCTTAAAAGGCCTAATAGGTCGGGCAGAATTTTGTTATTAAATTTAGACGTGGGGGATAGAAGCAAGGGGTCGATAGAGGAGATGATGCCCGTGCCACACCAGAGGAAAGTTTGGATGGCAGGTAGGGGAGACGAAGAAGAGTTCTCCTTCTCGTGCCATGGATGAGCTATACAGGTAGAGTGGGGACGATAGAGAAGGCGGCCCATGCCTCACCATGCGAAGAGATGGGGGGAGGGAGGAAACAGAGCATGTCTTCTCTCCCTCCTGCCGGGAATAGAGTTAGGGTACCCCATTCAGCTCGCCATATAGCATTTGGCAGCGGAGCTGCTGCTGGTGGTTCCGTTCTGCAGTCCTTACATTCAAAAGGTCCGGGTTTGCCTGTCGGCGTTTGTGGGGTCTTTCTTGTTTCATTTCTCATTGATTCGGGTTTAGTGCCTTGATTATCGGAGGCCATTGGGTTCCAGGCGTCTTCCACGGGACAATTTCCTTATTGTGTCAGTGGCTGGTTGCGGTTCGCTGCGATAAGAGCTCTCCGTCTTGCGAACAGGGCCAGTGCATAACTGGAGAAAGCCTGATATTCAAGATGTGGTGCTCCTGGCCGTATGGTAGATACTGTATTTTGGTGATGAATGCACTGCGTAGGTCGTCATAGAGCTGGCAATCGTGCATGAGGGATCTTCCTGTATTCCGAGTAGGGATAGCTTCGCATTCAGAGCTCCATGTCCTGTCAGTAGGTACGTTACTTGTAGGCCCGGGGAAAACCAGGGTGGGAAGTTCGGAAAAACCCGACCAATGTTGGGCAGAAACTTTCTGGTGATTTCACCTTTTTGCGAGGTTGTGATAAGTGAAAGAGTAATTGTTGAAGTTTAATATAAAAAGGGTGGGTGGGATCGATCTATCCCGATTATATGGAAACATGAGCGTCTTTGGATTCTGGATATATTTACAAATGAGGATCAAAAGATGACTAACTTGTTAGCTTATCTTCTGTTTCAGGGAAAATAATGGAGTCTGGTTAAAAAAGTAATGCAGGGCCATCTAATCAAAAAAAATGTCGTGTGTACCCTGTACACACGACAGATGTTTTGTGTGTGAACAGCTAGAACCGAAATCATGAACGATATCATTTATGCTTCCTGTACCGAATCAATGTTTGAAGAGGTTAGGCCAATAGCATGATTGTTACTCTGTCAAGTTTTGTCGCAAATTACACATGCAGCAGTAACGATGACTTTGCTCAGGATCTCAACGAGTAAAAACGCAATGCGAGATGGTAACACTGCACATTACATTTCGTAATGAGGAAACATGTCAAGATCTACGACGACAATGAAGAGCTCATACTAAATCGTAAATTGTATGAATCGGACTCGGAAATTCGCAAAAATATTGAAATATGCGAGAAGACCCCTTTCGAAACTGTTACAATCATCCAAACAGCGAGATGAATGAGGATCTAAAGAAACGCGAAAACTTGATGACCGACTAGGACTTCTGCAACTTAATGAGAAAGGTCAATGACAAGCCAAAGATTCTATTCATACAAGTACATGGAATCTGTTATCTCCCAATCACGAACCGATTCAAATATTCTTGACCGGCCCAGCTGGTTTCGGAAAAACATTTATGATTCGCCTTTTGCTGGGAAAATACAGACAGGTACTGTAACGAGTGACAGATTGGTTATTAATGGAGTCCCTCAGAGTTCGGTGTTGGGGTTATTGTTTGTTTTCTGTATTTATTCTAAATACAGAAAATACACAGTGGCTGAGAAATGTCAGCTAAACAGTAATATTAACAAATGCAATGCAGTGCTTATGGGAAACAGTAATCCTATATTAACGTATCAACTATGTGGTAACTGTGCAGTCAGATATGAAGTTCCCTGAGCAATGCAAACAAACTGATGAGCTTTTGTAATGATTTGCAGGTATAAGGAGCTGATTAGCACATTGTACGAGGCATAGGAAGCAAAAGGGTTGTCTTACCGAGAACAGCTATATATCTGCAAATTGCAGCTTCCGGAGATTAGCCACTTGAGAGAGAGATGATCTGATTGTGGTGTTTCAGTATTTCAATGCTGATGGAACTCTTCCTGTTTCCTAGATTACACATATGAGGAAGAATTGTTGCAAGATAGATGTGGGTAGTTTGAATAAATTAGAAGGAATGAACAAGGTTTTACACCAGATTCCACTAATAATAAAAGTTGAGCTTTTCTGCCGGCTGAAGTGTGAATGTTGAAACAATAGAAGCATCATAATTTTAACAAAACGAGATGTCTGACAAAGAACATAAGCACAGCTACCATCTTTTAAACGTGAGACCACTGATAATTGCGATCTGGAAGAATTAAATTATAAAATTAATTTCTTTCCTCAGATAAATTTGATGCAGTTGTTGTGACTGTTTCATGAAGAAATATCTAGAATCACTTGGCCCATATTAAGAGCAAGTAATCAATATCGCTATTCACAATTGATTGTCTGACAAACACAGTTATGTGCTCGTGTATGTGTGAAAATTATATTAAAAAAAAAAAAACATTTTCCTGGTGGGCTAAGATGGCCATTAGCAAAGTTATATTCGATCGGTTGAATCAAAAGAGCATGGAATGCATAGAGTAATATTTTAGTGAGTGTGGGTAGCACGTCCGCAGTTAATTTTACAAAACAATAACAAACCTATTCATTAGACAATAAAATCCTTTCAAATATCTGTCGATGCAACTGCAGTTGATTCAAGTAATGCATACATTATGAAAAATATCAATAAAGTACAACAGAGGAAAATTTCGCCAGCATGTACTATTTTACGCTTCCAAAAGTTCAAAAATGGACCCAGCTCTTGCATATACAGGGTTGTTAAAATTCAAGTATCCCTATGTAGAGGGCTCATACTGAAGAGAAATTTTGAAAACAGGTACAATAAAGAATGCGCTCGCCATTTATTGGAAAAAAATATTAGTTACAAAATTTATCATGATATGGCAATACAAATCACTTGAAGAGCGCTACAATTGTTCAATGTGTCTTCCATTTTGGTCAACTGGAATAGCCAGCACATGACACCTACTGCTGTCCTTCAGATCTGCCAGAGTTTGACATCCTTCCCGATACACTTGGTTCTTCAAAAAAAAAAACTCACAACCAGAAGTCGCATGGGGTGAGGTTCGGGGTGGCCAAGATGTCTGAGAAACAACGGCTGATGACCCGTTCTCCTGTAAAGTGTTGCCTTAGCAATCTTTGGACACAACGGTCGATGTGGGGTGGCGCACCATCTTGCATGAATACGGCATCCTGAAGGCACCCACGTTGTTGTAGCTCTAGTATTGCGAAATTTGCCAACATTTCATAATATCGCTGTCCAGTTGGTATTACCTGTTAAAAAAATTGGCCGTAAATACATACTGTCACTTTTGAAGACTGCAACGGGACCTCATGGATAACTCGAGGGTTTTCTGTTGTGCGTATTCACTTGTCCATTTAAGCAGAAATGGGCTTCATCACTCCAAAGGATGTTCCATGGCCAAGTGATATCCACTGTCATTCTCGCCAGAAACTGAGGTTCGTATGTGAAACGAGTATCTGTAGCATGTGCCGCAACACCTGACACATTACTAGCCTTACAGTGGAATACGGCATGTCCACTTCACGAGAAACAGCTGGCACACTTGCACTAACACATGGAAATTGACTTGATAAATCCACGAGAGGAGTCCACTCGTTTTCGACCTCTACCTGGTTGAACACCAAGATGTCCTGTCGTTTTGCGGACAATACAAACAGTCATAGGTCCACGTGGGCCTTATGCGCTTCTGACGCCGGAATTCTCTGAGAGTAGCACCTGCATAGTTGTTGTTCTGATAGTACAGCTTCGCTAATAGTGCTTTTTCCTGCAACGTTGTTGGCATTGCTGCTGTAGTGCATTCAAATACCTACTGTATGATTTTGAAGAGATTGTTTTGCTTTTATACAGTACAGGAGAGCTGAGTAGTGGCAATAACTTACGGTTATTTGCATAATCGTAACTAAGATAGTTACGCGCCATGCAGTTACAAATTTTGTAACTATTTTTTTTTCAATAAATGGCGAGCGAATTCTTTATTGTAACTGTTATCCAAATTTCTCTTCAGTACGAGCCTTAGAACTCGCTCCAGAGTCCTCTACATAGGGATGCTTTAATTGTAACAACCCTGTGTATGTATATATACATACACAGAAGTGGTTTGAGACTTTTTTTGCCCAGTAAAGGAATATATGCTGCCTAATTTATCTTTTAGTAGAACTATGTTCACCAGATGTCAGGAATACAGAACTGTCCGTGATGACAAGAAGTACCTAAAGGCTTTTTTTTTTTTTTTTTTTTAATGAAAGAAAACAATGCCACACAGTTTTTCAAAAATATTCAAAATCCATACTTACCCATTGTGACTTTCAATTACCAAATAATTCTAATGGTAAAAAAAAAGTACTAGTAACGTGTTTCTATTGCAGAAAGAATGGCCAACTACGTTTATACTTATGAGGATGAAGGAGCAACTTAAAACACAGAATAAGAGAAAGGACCAACCAGTTTAGAAAATTGAGTGTGAAATAAGAACAAAATTTGTGTTTGTATATTCCAAATGACACAAACTCAGATTGTCGCATAAAAGGGCAATTTTTATTTAAAAACACCGAACAAAGACATGTGGCGTTGTCAAGAGACTCGACAAATGAGCCTGGGGATGACAGTGACCGACATTAAAGGCTTACATCAACCAACACTAGGGGAGGCCACATTGAGAGAAAAGTTCCATTCGAAGAAATACTATACAGAATCACTTGAGATGTTATCACATGCTTCATGACGTAGTACATGACGTAAGTATTTACAAGAACACCGTATGAAAGAAAGGTACGATAACGTTTTTACAATGGCACACGTTGAAGACTTGGAGTCTATGCGCTACAACCTGATTTAGCCAGGGTTCGATTTGTACTGATGTCCTCCTCTGCTTGGTGAACCCGAAGGACAACCACAGCGACTGTGTAAGCCTGTGCCAAGTGCACTTCATTAAAGTCTGTAATATTTTTCTAAGTATAAAGGAAGTCAATAAGATTATTATATATATATATATATTTATATATATCTATGTTTCGTATTTTATGCATCCAGTAAAACTGAGCAGTCTATCCTCTTGGACACTATAAAAAATTTACCATTTTTTTTTTTTTTTTTTTTTTTTTATCATCGGGCAATTTCCTTGCGGGTTAATATAGAACTCAGATGGTTTCGATAATTTATCTTGTGCGAAGAAAGCAGAGCTTTCGAGGGGACAACAGGTCATCGAAGTTCAGCAAAAACGGGACCCTTACTACTTACGTCTACAGTTCATTATTATCATTCCTTCCTTTCCAGTCTTTGAGTAAGTTATCAACAGCAGCAAAAAGGGAAGTGGGGGTGGGTGATTGTGAGCAGTCTTCATTTTCTGTGCATTTCCACCTCTTCGACAAATCGAACCTTGGGTGTTTTGAGGAAGTGTTCCTAATTGCACGAGCAAACTGGTATCCGAAAGTCATTCGTGGAGATGTTTAAAGAGGCAAATGGCGTCTTCGTCAACAGCGCCCTCTCGGTCTGTGAAGTAAAATATGAGGAAAGAAGAAATAAAAACGAGCACACACACACACTACGAGGAGATTATGAAAGGTGAGTTAAAGGGTTGTAATTTCTGCGTCCGTAATGAAGTCCATTACAACCACCATCTTTGGCTTGGCGTCTTTGGTTCGTCCGGTGCGTGGCTTCGAGTCACGTGAAGGGAGGAATCAGAGAAAGTCTTTGGTTTCCGAGGCTACAGTGGCCAGTCAGGAGCATAGCACGTGAATCGTCACTTGGAGGTCACGATCGAACTTCCGTAAGACTGTCCATTGCAAGTGGGTAGAGCGAAGGGGTTCATGGCGGCAAAGGGAGATGACACAATGCTTCCCATTCCTAGAAGAGAAAGATAGCGAGAAGAGTGAGCAAAAAGAGTACTGATGAAAAGTAAAATCACATAATGAGCTTAAAAATACTACAATAACAGTATTTAAAAAAACACTAATGCACTTAAACTAGGCGATTCAAAACATTCATCCCGTCACCAATACAAAATTAAATTAAAATGTATTCTTAATCGTTTTGCTCTGAAATTGCGCTAACAGTACTATTTTTATAATCGCACAGAGGCGTTCAGACACAGGTTGATCCATGGCAAAATTGCATTTGATCACCTTTTACTTAGCAGTGTCCTGATTTTTCATCTGATTAAAATTTAGTCGGTTGAAAAGTTGTCAGCATACTCCAGAACGTTAAATACAATTTGTGAAATATTACTGAAACTATTTAATCGCAGTATGAACAGACTGTAATATGGCACTTAGCACAAGTGCCAATTCACATTAAACTTTTTCTACTGATAACACTATCAGTAGTCCTGGATTGTCTTAAAATTACCCACTACCTTTAAAGATGCTATTTTTCCCTAAGATACGTTTGTTTCAGAATTTGGCCTCGCATCGAACGCACACATTCAAGTTCATTCGTTCTTGAGGACGGCAATCACTTCTGAAAATATCAACTCTTATTTCTCGTTTTTTCAGGAACAAACACTTCTAATCCTTTCAGTGAATATCTATTCCAGCCACACTTAATCAACTGGGACGTGTCATGTACTTGTCTAAAGTAGCACACGTTTAACTAACTTTTACAACTAAGAGATGCCATTAGTCGCACAAACACGGTCAACTGTTTGATCTCAGAAAATATCCGTAATTCTCTCTGTTTTATTCAAGGAAGGCCAGTTGATTTTAGCAGAGTTCTTTTATAATTTTGTAACTGGATGTTACGATGGTCATTCTAAGCTCATTTTGGTAATGGAATGATAGAGATACAGACCTCTGGAGACTTGGTTGTCGATACAAATTCCAGCAAGTGGTATCTTTGGCGGAAGAGACACCATTAAATATGCATGTCATCAAACTAAATAGTCCTGAACATCTAATATTTAAAATTTCATGTCGGTACCTACACGTATCCGATTTCGTGTAGTGAGTAGTATTCTAGAAGTGAGCCACGACCAGCTTTGGTTCGGAAAAGCACATATAGTAGATGAAAACTTAATCAATTTCAAGTCATCACAACAGCTAATTAAATCTGGTTCTCCTTTTAATCTTATTTCATTCAATTAAGACAGCATCAGTCGTTAAATATTTCATAAGAAATTAAATGAAGATTCCATTTAACAACGACAGTTGAATTGTGAAGTTTTCTTTAGGACTAAACAATAACTAAGAAGCAACAAGCACTTGAAATTTTCAAAGGAAACATTTATATTTATCATATGAGGATTCCAAATACTGTAATATGGAAAAGAGAAAATAATAGCCTTTGTTAAACTTTCAGATATATCGATTATTGTTTATTTAGTAGTTTTAACTACTACATATAAGCATTAAAAATCCAAGGAACTCTAAGGATTTTACTGCTCCAGCAAAACAAAAACAACATTTTTAATCAGATTTTTTTTTTAAATCATAACGTATCACAGGACAGCTATTGAAATATTCATCAATTCACGTGATTTTACACAGAATGATGTAATATTTTTGCCAAAATTCGCCCTGCTACCATTTATCCTCCGTGAGAATATAATGGTTACGCCACTCTTTCAGAGAGGTCTGAGTTCAAACCTGCTTTCAAATTCTTAAAGATCTTTTCAGACAGACGAAATAGTCCTAACCCCCTAAACACATACAGTCATGTACCAAATAAGATAGGGCAATAAGAGAGACTATTTAAATTGAAAAGCTTACATCGTTATTTCTATATAGGAGAATTAAAGTACGTTGACAACGATTTGCCGACCAGGTTAGCCGGGTGGGTAAAGTGCCTGCCTGGCAACCCAAAGGTTGCGGGTTCGATCCCCGCCTCGGGCTTGGATCAAAGTACTGCAAAAACCTTGGGAGGTGCATTATGGCCACAGAAGCCTCTGCGCCAACAACTACAAAGAAAAAAAGAAAGAAAGACAACGAATCATTGTAGTAATATGGCCAAATGATGTAAGGAAATGGACTTTTTTTTTACTGCATAAACCGAATATTCATATACAATCCAATTCTGCTTTGTTCTTAGCGCCAGACTTGCTGCCTCTGCCACGTTAGGAATCAAAATCCCGCTGTCCATGAGTGAAATTCAATGAGATCCAGTCATCTATTATTTGTATCCTCTGGTTCTTGTTTCATTTATTGAGAACAGACCTTCAGCGCACTTCAGATCTCCACTCAGATGTCTACTATTGGATTGCAGCCTACACCTACGCCATTCTTAATCGATTTGCTCTCATCATTGATCTGGTCGCCTTCTTTAAACCCTCTCCACACCAGAATATAATACTGAAAGTGTAACCATTGTCCTGTATAGAGAGACAATGACCTTCTACAAATCACAAACAGGAAACAACCGCCTTACTAACCGCCTATTTACGTTATATGCAGGTATCGTAAATTAACTCCATAAATCCCTTGAATATATGTCAAAATGTTTTCCATATACATTTCACAAGGTTATTTGCTCTCATCATTGATCTGGTCGCCTTCTTTAAACCCTCTCCACACCAGAATATAATACTGAAATTGTAACCATTGTCCTGTATAGAGAGACAATGACCTTCTACAAATCACAAACAGGAAACAACCTGTTTCCTGTTTGTGATTTGTATGTCTGTTTGCTAGTAAAAGGTGCGCGAAATTCTTTTTGCCTCATTTCAAAATGTGGAAATTAATCTTAGAAGTAAACTACTCCACATATCCCTCAGTACTAAAGCTCAGTTTTATCAGGATTCACTTCGTATGGTTCAGTGACAGAAGAAAAAAATCTTCATTGGAGCAATTCTGCATGCTTAGGATTAAACTGAGATGCTCGGTAACCGTAAAACAGAAAGAGTGATGTTGAGTGGAGGGGGAAGGAGTAGACACTAGAAGCATTCTCGGATGAATTTCGCTTCGCTTAAGATGACGGGAAAAAAAAGGAAGCGTTTTCAAATCAGAAAGAAATATTAATTGATGTAAATCAGCCCACGCATTACAAGGCCATAGCAGTATTAATATGGAGAAAAAGTAAGTATTACAATATTTGTTAATTCCATTAGGAAAAATGAGTCTCACGCCACATCTTTAAATATTTAATTAAGAAATTAGTACACTGTAATTAAATATTTCTTATAAACCATGTACTTTTATTTAATTAATATTAATGGAATACAAAAACGGATATTCGCTATTTCTTCTAGCTGTTTGGTCGCTCTAAATAAGCTTTAATAATTAATTAATTAATACATATTACTTAATTAATTTTTTTGTTTCTTAACGTTTGTAGCTAATGAATATTAATGCAATATAAAATGCTTCGTGAGCGAATATTTCTTTGTCCTTATGGAGTGGACTTGTCGGGTTAACACGAATGGCTTTAAGCGTGTGTATCAAGTTTTAATTTCGGAACAGCTGCAGTGACAGACAGTCACTGTAAAGTTACCTTATTATAAGAGTAGTAACGCTGCTGGCTTTATTAATGGCAGAGAGGCTAAAGTCGTGCGAATACGTAAGTTGGTCTTTAAGAAAACAAGATCGTTAAGCAGGTTTATGTTTCTGTCTTTTCTGCAGAAATGACATCAGAGACTATGTGCATGATAATGAATCCATAACCAGGAGAAAGCAACAATGGAAACAGAAAGAAAGAAGAGGAGACAAGTGACAGAAACCTCATTAAATATACCTGAACGAGTACTTGATCACTATACAATACCAAGCAGCAGCATCAGGAGAGGAAATATCATACATATGTATGGGATAAAGGTGAGACAATTGAAGGATCATCACAGTTAAGGTGCAAGGCAAGTTAGTAGCAATGAATCGAACCCAAACGACTCGCATGGGAGACTGGCAAAATAAAAACAAACATCACACCCGAATAACGTAAAGTATAATGAAAATGTTTTCGAACTATATTATAGCAATTTTTAATCACAATACAGTTCTTGAAACCACCAACTGAACAGTAATAAAAATAATACTTTACGTATTACAAACATACCAGATATTTCCCAGTTTAAAAAATATCGTGTTATAAAATTACAGAGAATGACATCATAATTAGAAAGCACATAATTGAAATGATTTCTCCGATAGAGGATTGTTGGAGTGTTTCGAATTAGAGTCACAGCATCAGCTTCCCCAATAAGTTAATTTGGTCATCTATGGATCTGAACTTTTTCAAAGTGTTCAAAAGCTACTAGTATTGAGATAAAACTCTTATATGTTAAGGATCTATAAAAGATCATTATTTCTCAGACTTCGACTGCTAGATAGTCTACGTCGAAGTTTCCTTGATCACTAAAGAAGCATTTTTTTTTTCAATGTTGACTTAATAGAACGTAGAGATTTTCCACCAGGAAATTCCAGGTCTGCTTTTCATTCCGCAAAACGGAAATAATGGCACTGTACACTGAAAAATCGTGGCCTTATTTTACATTTAAATTAAAAAATCTCTTACTGCATATTTACAAATCAGAATTTAGTAGTTCCCCTTAAATACTGGTTATAAAAAATTGAATTATTTATAACTCAATTAGATTAGGATGGTCCTACTCTTTATTAATAGTGAATCATAATAATTACTCAGTTGTGAGTAACCAGCGTGGCGGAGTACTTACTAGCAGTATCAATGTATTTGTCACTTGAATTTCAGGTTTCATTAAACTGCTTCTGTTCAATTTTGTTTGAAAAGTAAAAACATGTTTTAATGTTCATTTTAAAGATTAAATAAAAACTCGTCAAAAAAGTAGACAGATTTTTACGGGCTAACTGATGTTATCAGAATTCTGCAGCTACTGTGGAGAGACGACTTAGAGAATATTGTACATTTTCGTGCTGTACAAATATCCCGTACCATTGAGGTTTCATGTTAATAAACGAAGACACTTTTCTCAGCCATGTTTTACAAAGCAATGGATTTCTCAACTTTCGGAACACCAGTACCTGCGCCGAAGAATTTCCATATATGATTTTACTACTTGTTATCAGTATAGCTTTCCTTTAATGTCTTATGCGATTTTCTTAAGAACAATCATATTGGACTTTTCTGTTAAAATTAAAGCTTTCTGGAATGGCATACCTACACCTTTTTGCGATTTTCAAGATATCTCTTGAAAATCGTTAGAGGAAGTGATTTATGCTCAACCACCATTCCTATAATTAGGATTGTCCTACTCTTTATTAATAGTGAATCATAATAATTACTTAGTTGTGAGTAACCAGTGTGGCGGAGTACTTACTAGCAGTATCAATGTATTTGTCACTTGAATTTCAGGTTCCAAACGCTTCATTAAACTGCTTCTGTTTCAACGCAGTACTGGTCAGAAGTTCCCTGTACAATGGTCAACACGATCACTATCCCTCCACCTTACTTTCTATGGGTTGAAAAAGCCATTCATTCCATGCAATTTGGAATCATCCTGTATAAAAATAAATCAGATTTGTCACTCCCAAAATGCTGTCCTCCTGCGCCCTTGCCAATATCGGAGGTACGGTTAGAATTTTTATTTTTTTGGATAGGTTTAATCTGCTGTGCTGCGTTTCTGAAGGAAGGAAGGAAGGAAGTAACGTGGGGGATGGTCTGGTGAATAGAGAGGGATAAGTATTATTATGATTTTGCCCATAAGAATATTTCAGTGGTATCTGGTCCCTTGCAACTTTTTCTTGTGCATAAGATTGACAAACTTCTCTTAAAGGAAGAACGTGTTAGGTTGTGTTGAACATCATTGAAATGCAATGCAACAACTCTATTGCAAAGAAACTACGATCACCGTATTCGCCCAGGATGGTAGTATTTTATGGAAGATGCGTTTGATTCATTTATTTGAATATTTTCTTTACTAACTTCTTTTGACGACACACTGGTGCAGCTGTACTGCGCATCTTTATATCCGGTTTGTATTCCAGAATTTAAATCGTATTCTGATGAAATCTCATCTAAAAATGATTGCCATTTCAAATTTATAATACTGAGTATGGCTATGAATTTCTTAATAATAGGTAGATGCACAATGTTCACCGCACACTTAGTAATAACGCTCCACTGGTGGAATCATTTTAATAAAAATAGACGCAAACAAAACAAACATTCCACAGCAAAATTAAATGAAAATAACGATAAAATTTAAGTGTATTTAACATTCTTATAATGCAGTGCGAATTAACAACAGTTTAAATAGCTAATATTTTAAACAGCTGGCAAACATGCAAAGAAAAAGAAATTACAGTAATGCGGGAATTTTTCGAAAAACGTAAGCCACATTAATTACAAGAGTCAATTTATTAATAGTTGAAATTTTCGAAATGTATTATTTCGTTTATATTTCCCATACTACTTGCAAACATCAATCATGCTGTGAAATGCTCTTGAACAGCTCATGCAGAAATTTGATTTCAAACATAAGTGCTTATTTTCAAAATTACAAGACCTTATGGTCAGTAAATAAGCTTGTGAACCAAATGGAAATACATTTATCTTAAGATAATTGGTTCGAAAAATTCCCGCAATCACTGCATTCTAGGGTTACAGCCCTTCCTTTTCCCTGCAAGATTTCAAAAGTGAGGTGGGTGTACCCACCTTGAAGGCAGGAAAAGGAGGCATTACCCACGCCCCCTAGCGAGTCGCACGAAGTGGGCGGTCGAGGCACAGGGGCAAAAGCACTTTTCGACTTGGTGACGGGAAGCATTTTGGCAGGGGTCAACAGGCACGAGGATTGGGACGTGGAAACACTGCAGGCACCAGAGTTGATCCCACGCGCAGAGCATGAGACTATATTAGAAGGGGCAGGAATGAAGATGTCAGAACTCATAATTAACTGATACTTTAAATAAAACAAAAAATAAATGCATCCATAACAAAACAGGCAAAGTTGCACAAACACTTAGAAAATCATTATGTTATAATTTATACAGAAATTGCAACTGCATAAAGCACAAAGAAATCTTAATAATCATAACATATAATACATTGGCATCATAGAAGATAAATGCAAGCTATCATTATATTTTCTTTCATCTCTACTATAGTTCATTTGCGAACCGTAATCCATACAATAAAAAGCATTATAAATGTACTTAATGGACTCTGCTTTGGTCTGCATTTCTCGGTAGTGCAAATTCGATAGCGAGTACTTCATGATCTTCCCATTTGCGCAATTAGGTATGTCTTATTTGATTTATGCAAATAATGTTAATTTCTTTTCCTCTAATATAAACAATAGGTTTCCCAGAACTCATATAAAGGGCCAGCGGCTACTGCAAGTATAATAAGATGTACACATTGAACGACAATGTTTAACCTGTGATAGTACTTAGTAATCCCTTGTAGACCATTCAACATGTGTCTTTCTACCTCATATAATTGTTTGCTTTCTGAATATCGCATTATTTTAAATAATGGACAAAGTCGAATATTTCAAAGATAAAATGTTTGGTTTGTAAAGATATTTACAACCACTGTTCAACTTTCGCTTTAAACTGAAAGTTATTCGGAAATAAAATTATTAGAGTTTATTTCACGTCTTATGCAAAATTAACACCCTGGTTATATATTGTGAAGATTTACATAAAGTTTTAATTTATTTTTTTTTTAATAGTCATGCATACCAGTTTGAAGCTTGTCCTACGGATGTGAAGTTTTGACCAGCAATTCCAACATAAAAGTATTATGATGCCCACTGTTTTATTTTCATGTTCTATTGAAGTAATTCTGTAACTTGTTAAATAGAACACAGCATAGGAGTCGAGGTCAAATACCCTATCTTTTTTATTTTCAGCTGGCCACGCATCCAATTGATTGCTTCTGCAACTGCAGTTCAGTAGTTGCGCGATTTGGATTCACGTTGGAGCTGTGTCTAACTACAGGAAAATGTCCCTTTTATTCGATTAGTACGTTTATGTAAACAGCGACTATTTAACTACACTGTTGGACAAAATTTGAAATGGTGGTATACCATAAAATAACGATGAAATGAGGAGACGGCGAGAAACTTCGGACAGGTATAAAGCGCATTTATAGGGCTTGTAAAAAAATTACCAAAAAAATGTGACATGACATCAGTACGGCATATGATCCTCTCCAGTAGCTAAAAAGGCCTGGCTGGCAGCGATTAACTACGTTAGATATAAGGTGATCGTATCATTAGTGTTGGAGGAATACAGTATCTTGAAACCGGAGATATTCCTCCACCACTTGAGATCTATGCATGAAAATAAAATCTTGGGCAACACCACCCCTAAAAAGTCGCTCACAGGGTTCGAGGATATGTTATTAGTACATCTGCGCACTTACGGTACCCCTATCAAAAACATGAAGGGGTGTGGCCATTGATAATTATTCCGCCTCCACCGTAAGTGTCCCTATCTCTTATGTTGGAAGGATGGTATCACATGAAATAAGGTCTAGAATCTTTTAGACTAAAGCGGGAATCAGAGAACAGAACTGTACCCCATTTGTCAGGTATCCAAGCCACATGTTCCTGGCACCAGTTTCGACAAGGTCTGCATTGGTTTAGGGTTAATAGGATACAAACCCCCGGTTGGAAATTTTTCAGCTATGCCCGCTGCAACATCAAGAAAAGGTTGATGACAGGACATCATAGGATTCCATCTTACTGTTAGAGCCACATAGAACCAACTTTTCTTCTAATGGGTCATATTATCCTAAAACTGCTTCAATAGTGTCGAGACAACACTGCGTGATACAATAAGCCAACGTGCCACCTCGGCTTCAAGTTGTCCAACGGCTTGCCATGTCAAAGAATCATCTAAATGACGATGACCTGCCATCCTGGGTACTGGTGATGGGGCTATCCCACTAAGCAAACCTAAAAACGGTAATGGATTGATGTGGTCGCAACCCGTGTTTTTGTAGGCAAGGATAATTTGCATAATGTTTGGCGTTTAAGGTGGTAGATTTATTTCTAATGGATACTCGATATTTGCATCCCAAAATATTCATGAAAAACATTTTGTTTTGTCAAGCAGTAGACAAATATTTCATTTTATAGGCGGCAGTTACTACTGATAGTTGTCGTCGTCATAGTCAGAGGTTTAAAATTAAGGATAAAAGTACCAAATCATTAGAATATGTGACTTCATTTAGCCTTTTACGCGTAAACAGTATTAAGGTTCTTGGGTTTAGACATCGTAAAATGATAAAGGATATTATTTTGGCAACGTATTCAGCTTCAAGAAAAAGTCGTTTTCTTATTATCTCAGGAAGGAAGAAATTAAAGAAACTAACTTATGCGTTGCAGAGCGACGGACATAGGAGATTATTATTATTATTATTTTTTTTTTCTGGCAACAGATTCCTTGTAAAAATCAAAATCCACAGCAGTGTTTCCTCCCCGGAAAAGGTTAATATAAAAATCATTCCCAGACTGACTAATAGTAGTATGAAAATCTCTTCATTGAACAGATAATTTATTTGAAGGGCAGAAAAGTTATATACAATAGGCATCCTTGATGTGCCTACTGTTCATATTATTATACTGTGAAAGTATATCGGCCATATTTAACAGCAGAGGAGTAAATCCCTTTCTGTAACAATATTCTACGTACGAGAAACGAAACTGAATTTTCGACATATGAACAAAAGTACCGCTTTTCCACACACAAACGTGAGAATGGCATCTTTCTCTTAGATCTCCAATTCCTGAGTGGCCTGGAAAATCGGAAAAGACTGCTATCACTTATTCATTTCAAAGCCAGCTAAAGCTTTAATGCTTCGGTGTAATAAGTTCATAAACTTCTTGTACTCACAGTATGAAAAACCATCAATCAACAACTACTCTTCAAACAAGTAGATAACATGAAAGCATTAGTTCTGGATCAACGAGAATCATATGTACCGTAATAAATTACAAAACAACCGGTTGCTACAACAGATTTCAGTAGTGTAGTTTTACTGAAAGTGGAAAGGTGGTTTACACTATAATTTACTGCAAAAAATAGAGCTTCATACTTCTCACTACTGAAATAGATGTGAAATCACCCTGCTAATGTCAACTTGAAAACATAAGAGTCACATGGAAGTTCTAGCTACCATCTTCTCACTCCCCCCTACAAAGAAGACGTAAACTGATATACTTTTCAATATTTCTAAATAAAGCGAAGGTGTTGTTTTTACTCTTTGTTGGTAGTGTTTTAGGCGCATCAGTCTGCGACTTAGGCCACATTGCGTCGTATATATTAACTTCATTTATTCAGTAAAGCCGCCCTTATACAAAAAAATCTCCCAATTCTGTTTTGTGTCGCACATATTGATGTAAATTGCTTGTGTTCTATGGTGAATTTGCCCGCTCGCCGGACGAAAATTCGTGAGACCAACTGACTCAGCCACGTTGCAAAAAAGGTCCACACGTCAATGATGGGATTTCAACTAAGGTCTTTTCCACGCGGTGTGGGGAGGCTATTGTACACATGTGATTCTAATCAGTAGACCTATCCAAGGTATCGTCCATGTTTTAATTAAATATTAAACCAGACAGCCAAAGACCCGAATACACTAACCATCATCCGGACATCAGTAAATCCTTCATATATAAAGTTAAAAAAAAAAAAAAAAAAAAAGGAACTATAAACGAGCCAGAGAGCTAATTAAAGAAATGGTAAACAAAATGTCTTTTTTACATAATACCATAGCCAACTACGATCTGAAGAAAGACAAAATTGTATTACCGATAAAATTCTGGACATTGAATATAATACAAGCACTGAAAATAAAAAGAGATGTAATTCCAGCTATCATCATTAACACTCTTAAGCCTAGCAGACATAATCCTCCTCCGTGACAGTATAGTGTTTTCACTCATTGTAAAAGGTTCCAATTTTTGGAGACTGGAAAAATTCACGAAGGAAAGAGTTCATCTGGGGCTGTAGTTAGCAAATCTCAAAAGGAGGAGGGAGTAAAGGGTTTCGCTAGTGAACGCACTTATATAATACGCTGGCACAATGTCGCCTAAGATGCTGATGCGTCATAAAACTCACCAACAACTCAACTAAAAACGCGTTATACATTCTTCTTTCCCAAATGAATTGTGATCAACTGCCTCCCTAAGCCCCATACCCGCCAACAGGCATTTTGATGTAAAAGGAATATCAACTATTAATCTGGGGGAGACCATTAGAACAATACAAAAGTTCTCAAAGACAAAGCGCATTGTCTATTTAATAGTAAACGACAACTTGAATCTCAATTAAGAGCAAAATCGTAAATTTCTTTAACAAAGTATAATTATCTTTCCGATATCCAGATAGACCTCGAAGAGGAGTGTTATTTACCTAATTTTTCTCGGCAGCACTTAAGCCTTCCTTCAAATATATTTAACATTGCCGATCACACTAGGAAAATCTAACGAAAAAGTCATTGCTGTTGCATTATGCAACAGTGTTGTCATTGTCATATACCTATGAGGTAAAATCTTTAAATCGCTGCGCCTCAACTGCTTTCTTCAGAAGAAACTTCTTTTCCCATTAAGCACCCTGCACGTTGGGTTTAGGATAGGTACATCTTCTTTTTAGCCGCCCTCTTCGTCTCTTGCCTGTGGGTTTCCAGTTGGTTATTATTCTTATCTATCCCATCATTTTACGTCAGAACTTCTTATTTCAAAAGAAATAAAAATAATTATATTTTTAATTGACAACAAGCCATTGCCGATAGTTATATCATATACATTTCAGATACCATGCAAACTCCAGAAAGCCATGGGGATCATTAAATAAGAAGGAACTTCTATAAACTATGTTCAACTCCGCATTTACCCTATTATAGCACATAGCTCTGAAAAAATCTGGTCGTGTATTACACAATCCATAATCTTTAGATGGCTGCACCGAAAACTCACACACGATTCACAATCTCCAGAACAAATTCTAATAAGAACCTCAACATTGAACTAGTGGAACTAATCAGTGGCGTATCCGGGTGTCATCGTAAGGGGGAGGGGCATGGCGACCAGTGGGTTTTTTAGAACGCAGGAGGCATTCAAAATAATTTGCGGTTAAGGAGGGGCATATGCCCCTTCTGCCCCCTCTGGAAATAATGACCAACGGGGTTCATATCATCTTCGTGGCCAGACTCATTTATCAGAAAATTAGGCATTCTAAAACTTGGCTTTTGCTTGAACTTCGAAAATCGCAAGTTCAATGATCCGATTTCATTTAGTTGCCCTAAATCAAAATTGCTGCCATCATAGTCAGAATTAGAATTCATAAATATGAAGAAAATTCAAATAATGCTCCTGTACCAATTGCAATTCATTTGCTGAAAGTAATAGTCCATCCTGTAATTGTAAGCATACACTTTGAGCTGGTTATCATCGACAATACTGAATTTATTTAAGTGCCATATTATTTCTTAACAATAATAAATCAACTAAAATTTTCATAAAGATATCACTTTAGAAAATAATAAGTCACTATTTGCGTTTGGGAAACAAAAAATTAAGATATTAAACATAAGGATATTACTGGTAATTTTATTTCTTTAAAATGTAAGCTTTCGAACTTTTGTAAAAGAAATCCGAGAGTAATTTATAAGCTAAGGGAGAAAAGTTAAGTGATTCAGAACGAAAAAGAAATCGGGAGATTATTATAATCATATACGAAATACAGTAGAAATCGGCGACTTAGTAGGCACGTGCACGATGGGTGTTCTCTTTAGGATTTAGAGGACCTTGTCAAGTAGCGAGAAGGATATCATTGTCCCTCTGAAAATGGCGAAGTCGAGGCCAATTAGGAATACTATATTCGAGTCTGAAGGCTGCACATAAAAGACACTTAACTGAATCTCCCCCCCCCCCCTAGAGGATTCAGAGAAGGTAGACCAATATTGGTGAGGAGCGATAATTTATGACCATGAGAAAAACGGCTTAGAAATGCGGATTGCATAGCTTGGCAACTGATTGAGGCATGTAAGGTCCTGTTGGAATCGGTAAGATGAACCAGGAAGTATATTTTCATTGGTAGGAAAGACAAGAATCAGCGAACGCAAATATAACATCCTAAAAGATTTTTAACAGAAGGATGGACCTCGTGAAGTTTACATTTTTGCAGCGTATTGTAGATTACTAGAATAATTTGCCAGTAATAGTGACTGGGGCAGAGAATTTGATTAAGTTGACTTTTTGGCGATGGAAAAAATATGAATATTTTTTTTCATGGCGCAGAATTATTTACTTGAATACATTTTGTTGTAATTAACTAAGTTAATTGATTATTTAGAAAATTATGAGATATTCGAAATCTTTAGATATCTTCAGATTTAAATCTACAATTTTTTTTACCTAAAACGGATTATTTGCTAGTATCAGAAACTAACTGACACTAAAGTGTCTCTCAAGATATTTAGATACTTTTAAGTCATCTTTGTGTGGGTGGGCAGGCGAGGGGTAGAGTGTATAGTCATCGAATTCTATCTGCACAATGACCAGGACAGAACAATCTTAACCTCTCGCATTAGGGCATTTTGAAATAATTATAAACTAAGACTGATTAAACCGAATATTGAATGATGAACTAACTGGTAGTGGTCCAACCCGGTTTCTGGGTGAGTGGCGGATGCCATCTACATATTTTCTTATAATTTATTTATTCCTTCTGCTTCTTGTACATCCTCTTGCACTACACTTATTGAGATATTGGTAATGTATTGTGGATGCAATTGTGTCCACCCTGGTTATATATTAGTCTTACTAAATTTTTTTGTAAAGATATTCTTTCTCCCCTTTCATTTGTTCAATTTTAGTCCCTGTGTCATGGATAGTTTAGCTGTCCTAACAAATTTTGAAGATATTTAACAATCGCTTCAAAAATAATTTATAATAAATCACATGTCTAATAAAATAAAGATATACGAAGCCCATACTTATATCAGCACCTTAGGAAAAGCCTAAATAATAGACAGTCACAGATTCAACTTTGGAATGAAGCTGCTTCATAAATAATACAAATGGAAAAACCATTTTCATATAGATGGATATAGCAGGATAGAGTCAAGAATGGTGTTGGTATGACATTTTCGGAATTCTTATAAAGAATAGCTTAAATTAGAAAAGGATCATGATAATTGTACGTATGGTAAAAGGATAAGACGTATGGCTCATTGGTAATACCAAGTAGCAATCCATACAAAATAAAATGGAACAGAGATTTATATATAAGCTTGATTCTGTTTAGGTTATTATATCGTATGCTTAGACTGAGGATGAGGCAGACATTCTGTAACTATTAACTTATGGATCGAAAAGAAATATAGTTCATCTAGCAGGTTTGGGATTATTTAACTGCAATAACATGTTATTTTTAGGCAGGTCGGCAATGTTGGGCCAAATAATCTGGTGATCATAAAAAATTACTTAAGTTAGTTTCCAGCAGATATAAATAGGCTCATTAAAGTAACAATTATTATCAATATCATTTGTGAGTATAGATGTAGAATTTTTTTTCCCTACGTGTGTCGAAATCTGATGCTCAAAAAAGAGTTTTGAAAAAGTTTTATATAACAGGAGTCTCGCAACGTCAAATTAACTTTCTCGTTTAGATCCATTTAAATTCTTACAACCCTAACCGCTTATGAGCATACCAAATTCATTTCTCTGGGTTTCCCAAAGGAAACTACCAATACTTGTATTCTGATATATTGTTATCGCTTTCTCCTTCCTTAAAAATATTAAGTCATCACTGTACTGACGTTTATAAATTATGACAACCAAGTGCCACTTCTTATTCTCTTCTGAAGAATATGTAATTAATTCTTTAGGGCGCATTAAAGAAGTTGATAAAATATTTGAACATGAGTTGAGGAAAAGCTTTAACAGCAGTATACGTCCATTAAATTTTTAAAGTTTATATCTGCTTCATCCCTTTTAAATGGTCTACCGGTTATGTTTATTTCTTGTTTACTTTCTAGTATATTCAGGAATGTAGTGTTCTTTCCTGTAAATATGCCACCTACCTGAATGATCCCCCTAAAATATTAATTTGTTTAATTTGATCATTACTAGAGTATACACATCTTTCTGGCAACATCCGCAACTGTACAATTTAGTCAGTTCAAGAGTTCATGGATGATTCGTTTAATTTCGTGATGGGGATCAATATTATAATGCATTTCTTATTAGCAACTTGTTCCTCCCTTCTTTAAAAAAATAATTGCCATCCTGCAAGGCCCTCTTCCATCGCCGCTGAGAATAATGACTATTCTTATTGAGATCGAACCCTTCTTCCCCCCTTCCCCACACATAAACACACATGCAAGCATGCATACACCAGAGACAATATCTGTTGGTTATTACATTACCTTCTCAGAGCAGAGTTATGCACTGACTATCCTAAATTACAATAAATCTGTACCCACCACTTTCGCCATCCCTGCTCTTTCCACCTGCATTGTTCTGGTCCCATAACGGGGTACAAATCAGTCTTATTATTTCCCCCTATCTAAAGAATACAAAATTCTCACTTGAAGTACCGTTGAAAAGGCCTGGAGATCCTGGTACTGCCATGTTGCCGAGGTTTGCCGGACTTCCGTAACCGCCGTTCATCGCTCCTGTGCCGTAGGAACTGCCGTTCGCACTGTGAGGAGTTGAGGTATTCGAACCGTACCCTCTGGGTGAAACACTGCTGCTCTGTGTACGGCCGTACTCTGCAAAAACAGTGAGGGGAAAACTTCACTGAATGGCATTTTGTTTGGTTGAGTGATGGAACCTTGTAGGTGTGGCTTTTCACACAAAAACAGACAGACATTCTCTATACAATTTATGATACATTGGCGTCATAAGATACTGTGGTTTCAGTTAAAGGGGTAAACGCGTTGAAATTATTTTAAACTACTTAAATCTTAATTATGTAATAGTGTTTATTTAAGTATAGTTATTTGCACTTTTTTCTTTTTAAATATTTATCATTACAGTTTTAATGAGCAAAGATATTCTACAAAATATTTGGATATTCTTAATTATTCTCGAAGCTACCTTAAGGGATCTTTAAATTGGAGGAACATTAATTTTTTTCTTATCAGGGTAGGATATGTAAGATACTGCGTAGCGGGTATTTCAATGTTGGAAGAGAAATAAAATGCCTTGCATCGCATACCGTAAACTCATCCACGGAATACAATGATGTTGTTAAAAATGTTATGGAAATAATAAAGAATACAACAATTTATCCTCTTGGCTAAACTATTTAGCTAGGTATTCAAAACAAGAGAAATCTAGCAGTGGAATGGATGTTGGAAACATAAATGATTACCTCTCCTTCAACCAAGTGGAGTAGATGTCAATGATTTCGGACACAAGATACATTGAGATCTGTTATTACAGAAATAAGTGTACAAGATTGTCATATACTGAGTAAAATTGCCCATGGTTACGTCTTTAGGAGTGGCCAAGGAGAGTTTGTCCTGGAAGAAATGCACAAAATCATAATCCACAAGAGATCTTGGACGGTCAAAGACTGAGTTAATCCCCTCAGCATACCGGATCAGGGCATTTACATCAGCAGCGATACCGTGACAGAGCTATAGTCCAAATTAGGAAAGACGAGCAGAATAATGTTTGTGGAAGCTTGAATCTAGAAAAGAATCTTTTTTTTTTCCCCCTGTAACACAAGGATCTTTTCATCTCAGTATAAGATGTACCAACTGCAAAACATAATAATGAAATATGATGTTAGACACAAAGTTGTACTTCAAACACTTAACAAAATTTATTTCAGAACGAAAATATCAATTTCCAGTCGAAAACAAGGTGGAACCAATGAAATCGACGAGTCAGGCATCCAAGCTAAACGACAAACAAATATAAATAGACTAGAGGTGTATAAAGGACTGCTTCCAGATGCGGAGGTCTACCCCTAAATTTAAATGGAGTCTGTATGAGAAATAGCGTAAATTTTCCATTGATATAACTTAATCGAAATTAAAGGTTTCTTTTTAATTTATTGCTATTGAAAGTGAAAACATATAAGGTGCGGATTTTTTTTCCTGTCGAATATTTTCTAAGATAGTGTATACTTCTTTTTTATAATAAACTTCCGTTAAACATCCACTCAGTGGAAACATTATGCATGTAAATATAATAACCTTAAACAAATCAAAAAAAAAAAAAAATCACACTTCTGAATTACTCGCTCCCCAAAAATAACAGAAATAAACTATTTATGGAATTAAAACTACAATATTTTTTCCTACCTTTTCTGTAAAATACAAGGAGTGGGTAATAATAGCAAGTCACTTTACAGTACATATGATTCCTGCTTATAAGGCAAATTTATTTTTAAACAAATTTTTTTTTCCCTCTGGTATAAATCAAAACAGACGCCTGGCATTTACAATTTTGGTTCAGCGAGAAATGGATTGGATCATTCTTACATACGAAATTGAACAATATTTTATTGATTGAATAAAATAAAAAATGAAAGCATAATTCTATGTTTTTTTTATATATTAATAAATAAAATATTCCAAAGTGAGCAAGAATTTTTGACCTGATAACTAATTGTATACACGATTCAGTAGCAAACTACTCTATCTGAAAAGTTCCAGGGCGGACTGCATAAAATGGAAAACAACATTATTGAAGGATAAAAGATATTCATATTTGATTATCTAACAGCGATATTTTATCACACATTTCATTTAGGGAAGTAAAAAAAATAAATTAGACCGGGATTGATCTTGTGAATATGAAGCGTCTAGTAAAATAGTGATTTATTTATAAGCTAAAATTTTTTCGAGAGACATCGCTGAAGCTACCAAAGGATAAGCATAAAACCGAAGTTTCCTTTTCTTTAGTGAAGTATCGCAGAACGAGTCCCACGCTTACTTTTGCTCAGCTTGCCAGTCAATATAGGGAACCATGGTTTTCAGATCACCGAATCTGGGATCGTTTCAACTGTTTCCCCTTCCATCACGAAATTACAGTATTACTTCTGTAAGGTGCATGAAAGTATACTGCTACACTTCCAGCTTGAAGCAAAATTCGCTGTTCAATCGCTTCCTCCACGTGCATTCTCTTGCACAGCAGGATATGACCAAGCGATACCCATTCCACCTTACGCCTGAAGAAATAAACTGGTCAAATCTTGCAGTAAGGTTGAAAAATGAAGCTAGTTTGCTTTCCTATTAATATTTGAAAAAAAAATTACCAGTTATAAACTTAAATCAGAAAGGCCTTGGGTGAGGGCGGGAGTACAATAAATGTACAATGCTCTTGCGGACGCTGACCAAAAGGGAAAATAACACTGGAAAACTCAACAGAGATGGTGTTTATAAAGTTGACAATTAGCAAATTTAAGAAAATAAAATAAAGTGTAAAGTATATATATATAGATACATATAATATATAATAAGAAGACATTTGGGGTGTGAAAAGCACCAAAATGTTAATGAGACGGTATGCCTCCTTGTTTCATTATTTTATTTAAAAATCTCTCGCTCCCCCCCATTTCTGTTAATCTTTGCGCACTTATCGCTTATCTGTACTTCTTTAATTTTTAATAGGTCCAATACAACGGTCTTCTACCCTATTCCAATCTTTCCTTTATTTTTAAATCACATTTTAAAATTTAGTATTTTTTTTTTTGTTTTTTCTCATAAATTTTAATAGAATTTTTGTCAATTTAGATTCTAATATTTACCATACGTAACTAGAAGGTTTTTTTTTTTTTTTTTATGAGAACCCCAAACACGAGAGGTATTATAACCTATACTACTTAGTACCGTGCTTGGGTTGGAGGTTGAGAAGACGAAAGAAGATATTTGTTGATATTGGACTTTAACTTCTGTAGATTGTAATTTTCAGGAAATACGTATGAAGGAAGGTTGTTCCAGAAAACGGCAGTTGAATGAATAAATGAGGAAGATGAAAAGTTGGTTCTGTGGGTTTGAAGTTGGACAGTAAATGGATGTTGGCTGGTGGCGGCACGTGTTCGGACTGTTTTGAAAGAGAGAGCGGGAATTATAGAAGCCAATTCAGAAGAACAGTGCCCATGGAAGTATCTGTAGAAGAGGCATGCAGCAGAAACAGTGCGTCTATGAGAAAGCGAGTGGAGAGACTTTGTTAGAGATGAATCATTAATTAACCTAACTGCCCTCTTCTGAATGGAATCAAGAAACCTGAGAGAGGTTTTGGGGGCACCACCCCAGATGTGGGAACAATATTCCATGGCAGGGCGGATTTGCGATTTATACAGAGTGAGCAGCTGTTTGGGAGAAAAGTAACGCCGAGAGCGAAAGAGAAAACCAAGTTTTTTAGATGCAGAGGAAGCAATATTTGTAATGTGCTTGTGCCAAGAGAGATTAGAAGTCAGGGTAATCCCCAAAAGAGATATATCATTTTGCCTAGAAATCGGAGTGTCACTAAAGATAAGCATAGGAGCAGAAGAATCCTTTTTGCGAGATATAAGACAAGATTGAGTTTTAGAAGGGTTGAAATCAACTAAGTTGTCTTTGCCCCACTGGAGATTTACCTGAAGATCGGCATTTAAGGAATTGGCAGCAGATTTTCGAGAACTTGAAACTGATTGAGCTGGACAAGGTTTCTCAAAATGGAAAGTTGAATGCAATGTGCTATCATCGGGAAAACTATGGATAGGATTTCGAGTCAATGGAACAAGGTCATTGATATACAAGAGGAAAAGAGTGGGGGAAAGAACTGAACCTTGGGGGACACCGGCATTAGTGGAGAAGTTAGAAGACAGAGAGCCATCTACCATCACCCTCAGTGAGCGATCAGAGAGAAAACTGGATAACCAATTACTAAAAACAGTTGGCAAACCATAAGATGGAAGCTTGTTTAGAAGACCTTTATGCCAAACACGATCAAAAGCCTTTGAGATGTCAAGAGCAACTACTTGTGTTTCACCGAACCTTTCCATTGAATTAGTCCATAAATGGGTAACATAAGCCAGAATATCACCAGTGGATCGACACTGACGGAATCCATACTGGCGATCGTTGATCAGACGGAAGGTTTCTAGGTAGTTTAAGAGTTGGCGGTTAATTGATTTCTCCATTACTTTAGAAAGAGTAGAAGTAATTGCAATGGGACGATAATTGGATGGGAGGGATTTGTCACCCTTTTTAGGAACTGGCTGGATATGAGCAAATTTCCAAGCAGAAGGAAAAACACCTTTGGAATAAGAAAGTGAAAAAAGGCGGCAAAGAATAGGAGTAAGTTCAGGAGCACAGGTTTTGAGAACAAGTGGAGAAATACCATCAGGACCTGGAGCTTTCTTAGCATCAAGATTCATCAAAATCCTTCTGATATCCTTTTGACGGAAGACCACAGGAGGCATTGAATGGAGCGTGTTAGGAATGGTGGGAGGTGTTTTACCAAGATCATTAATACATGAGCTCGAAGAAAAATGGGATGCTAGCAGGTCAGCTTTATCCTTGGCTGAAGTGACAACAGAACCATCTGGTTTGGACAGAGGTGGGAGCAGAGATGGGCAAAAGTTGCGGCCAATAGCTTTGGCAAGAGACCAGAATGATCGGCTACCATTAGGGCAAGAAGCAAGTTTTCTACTCTTAGCCTGTTCAAACTCTAGTTTGGACTGATTAATAACTGCTTTACAATTGTTGCGAGCTTTGGTGTAGGCAGAAAATGAAACTGAAGAATTAGAAACAAGCCAATTACGATATGCAACGTTCTTCTCTTGGACAGCCTTAGCACATTTATTGGAAAACCAAGGTTTAGATAAAGGACGAGATTTTAAAGTGGAGTGTGGGATAAAGGATTCCATTCCTGCAAGAATAATTTCACTGACACGATCTGAGCAAACGTTGACATCAGAAGTTTTGAAACAGTAATCAGACCAAGGAAAAGAAGAAAAGAAGTCTCGCAGGTCATCCCATTTTGCATTCTTGTAATGCCAAACAATACGAGGTTGGGAATAGCCATGAGATAAAGGTTCCATTGGAGAAGAGACAATCACCAAGTTGTGATCTGAAGTGCCTAAAGGACCTCTCACTTCAACCTTGTACTTAGAAGGGTTGTTTGTGAGAAAAAGATCAAGCGTATTGGCTGTATGATTAGGATTGTCCGGTATTCTTGTAGGTAAATGAACAATCTGTGCTAGGTCATTAGTAATTGCAAAAGCCTCAGCATCTCGACCAGCTGGGTCGGTGTGACTAGAAAACGGAAGCCAGCTGGAGTTGTGAACGTTAAATCACCAAGGAAAATTACCTCACTGTTAGGAAAGTTGGACTGGAGAAAGTCAAGTTGCAAAGAGAGGAAGTCAAAGAGCTCCAAGTGATTAGTGGAGTTGGGAGAACGGTAGAGACAACAGATGAATTTTACACAATGAGGTAGAGAGATTTTAAGCCAGAGAAGATCAAAGAGAGGAGATTCCAAATTGCCAAGTCTCTGACAGGGAATATCAGAACGGACATATGCACAAGTACCACCTTTGAGGCGAAAGGAATCATACAGCAAATAATTTGGACATCTGAGATGAGCAGTAGTTGAATCAACTGATAACTGAGATTCAGTCAGAAAACGTACATGGGGTTTGGAAGACTGCAAGTGGAAATGGACATCGTTGAGATTAGAATTGAGACCACGTATATTTGTGAAATGAATTAGGAAGTCCTTGGGAGGTTTAGATCTTTTCGCAGATAAGCTTGCTCTATTATTTTGACAATTCATGGTGTATTCAATAGTAAGAAAAAGTGGGTGGGTGGGACAGCTGTATGAAGTAATGAAATTTTTGGATATGGCGTACATGTGGTAAGAATATACCCAGATCCTTGACATAACGTGGCCTCGACAATGCTCCCCGCATACACACTACTCGGACTCCCTCCAGTCACTATCTGGCAGAGTAGAGGTAGCAAGATTATACACTAGCTGATCCGGAAGCTTCCTAGAGAGTTACCAATAGGTTCAGTCCGGTGTACTAACTAGCGGCCGGCCTGCGAACACCGTTTTAGAGCTGTACCCTCGAAATGTAAGGAATATTGGATCTCGCCACGACATTCATCATAACCTCAAAAAATCATCAATCATACTGCATGATGGAAGAGATAGGGAAGGGTTGGCCGGAACTTAGCTCTAGAGACTAAACATGGGTTCCACCACTTCAAGCCTCCAATAAGCAAAGTGGTGGTATTTCACCGGTTGATGAGAGTCATCTACCACCTAGTACTGCCTGGTAACATAGAGGGGCGGCGTTCCTCCATGTGGTGTGGGCGCCACACCTCGACCCCTGCTTACGTTGGTTCACACCTGGGTGGTCACCCACCATGTACTTGTGCATGAAGGTTATACCCAGGATTACTAACAGTCCCGCCATCGTGAAGGTGCAAGCAGAGGATTTGGCTGTCATAGACCGTCCAGACTTCGCCGAAATTAGGTCCACTTTGACTTGAGTGTCACCGAATATCGGTTCCATCAGCGTTTTAGACTCCCAGGTAGCAAGAACAGCTTGTCTGGCATATCTGAGAGAATGTCCGTGACAACCTCAAGGACCAAAGTAGAATTATTATATATTTGATCCTCATCAGAGGAGCTGTTTGCAGGTATTCATAATTCAGTCAGATACTATTTATCATTATTATTTTTTACAGCTTAATGTGCATCACTGGTCAGGAATGTGTGTTGCCTATTGCTGGTCTTAGTGTATGGCTACAGCCTCTCATTTTAATCCCTATCTGGGTTGAAGGGCTATCGAAACACTGTCCTTTCTTGGTACTCTGGAACGCCTTATAGCTTTCCTCAAGTAGTACTTTTTCAGTTTTCCATTTCTCTTTTACATAAGACTCATTTTCTCAGAACTTCATCATGCAGACCTTATTTAAGGTATTCGTTGAGCGGAATAGTTCAAACACGATCATATTTTACATTTTCTCTAAATTTATCATTTCATTTTGTGATGCTTTTATGATTGGTACAGCGTCTCGCCAACTTAAAGAATTTTAGAAGTGAAAAACTCCAAAATGGCGTTTTTCAAGTCTAAAACTTCTTACGGTCACTTTATTTTATTAAAGTAGCATTTAGCTGTCAAATTCTAAAACATTTTTTGATGATGCTGCTCTACATTTTCTGAATAATAACACCATGTACCGCCATCATTTTCTGCTTATACCGAAGCCGAGATAATTGGAAAACAGCCTCTATGCACTCTTACACGTTGGTTGATTCATGTCTGGAAGGGGTTGGGAGGATCATCCTAAAAACCAGGAAACCAACCAATGAACACATGTATATTCTATAAGCCCAATACACTGACTCCACATAGCCTCAGCTGTCTAAATTTGACTTTAAGCCCAAGAATAGAACACACTTCAAAAACAATGGTCATTGTAATTGACAAAATTTCACGAGCACCCGAAATCTGATAAAAGAAATTACGCTTTTTTTACTACAAAAATTGCAAGAATCGTCCATGAATTGATCCTGTAATAGCTATGATGATTTTATGTAAGCAGCAGTTAAGAATTTAGTACCATCTAAATATGTTGGACATATGCATTATTATGCTGCATAAGGACTACCATTAGCTAGGTGCTGGAAAATATAACGATATTTACCTGATGGGATGCCTAAACTGATGATAAAGGAATTCAGTGTTGGTTTAGTAAGTTAATATTGAAACTGGCTTACTTCTGTGACATTTTTAATTGGGGGTTGTACAATGATTAGGAAAAAATTTAACTGAATTTGGAAGGTTATCCTTCTTAGACCATTAGCCACCATTCTGGCCTTACTTTCGGGTGGCAAGAAGAAAAACTGAACTCTATACATATTGACTTTTTTACAGAAACTTAATTAAACTACAGTGCCCTCTAGATATGTATTGTACTGGCCAAAGGAACTAAGTTATTTAATTATCAACAAAGTGTTGCAGTTTGTTATTATGTTGTTTTTCTGTGGACCACTCCTCGCTTCCTTCTTTTTCAAAGTAAAAAGATGTTTTTTCTGAGGTCCTAAGTTGGTAATACATGGAGATACAGATATCGTAGGTACATTATACATACAGCATTGAATATTTAGGGTCATTCTTACCTTGACCAAGGTGCGATTAATATATAAGTTATTCTTTAGAGAGATACACTCGAGTGAGTGTATACTAATGAGAGCTTTCCAATTGCCAGACACTCGTGGCAATTGAAAGCAAAAAAATCTAATATTAGACAAAATTTATGGATTATAGATATATTTGTAGAAGAGAAGTCCGCATTGGGAGTTAAATTTGTAGTATTTAAAATATTAATAACCTGAACTGTCTTATTCATCATAATATTAGTGCTTTTTAAATTCCCTGAACAAGTCAAGCAGTCTTTAATCTGCAATACTGGAACTTCAGAGATAAGTTACTGATAACAATCAATTCACTAGGATTCCTCTGAGTTCACTGAAAATTCATTAGGTGATTGTATGGTATAAACAAGAGCAGTTTCAAGAACTAAAGGTATAAGCGTCTATTCAGAAATCTATGACAAAATTGTAACAATCTGTTAGTTCTTCCTTTACCGAACTTCTTTATATCCAATGAATCTTCAGTCAAGAACAACACTTTTCATGATGAGCTGTCTCTTTTTAGGGTGATGCCATGGATCAGGATCTTCTCCCTCAAGCTCTTTATACTTGAGTCTGCTGTACGTTCCATCCCCTAGTGTCTGTGGGCATCTCCATTTTTTGTCTTTCAATAACGTTTATTGTTATTCTTTCTTATTGAGTGCTCGTAATCGTTATATTGACATATGGACGTAGAAACCATCCTACTGAATGATTAATTCGAGTTTTACGGATCATGAATTAAACTTATGTGAACGGTAACAGAACAATCGCTCGTGTTCGTTTACTCCATTCTATTAGGATGTATGAATGGTCTTCACGATTATCACAATAGTTCACTTTACGTCATACACATATACGATAAGATATGAAAGAGACTTTGCGTACAATGATCACGGTTCTGTTCCATGCTCGTTCTAACTTCTCTAAGGAGAATGCCCCCACCAGCACAATATTACAAACTCTGGTTACGAGTTCAGTTGATGTACATTGATTCTTGCTCAGAGTTTTCATAATACTTTTTATCAGAATAGATTTCAATATTGAGCTAGAGGACCATGTACAGAACTTTAACATTTTGTCTTTACAGTGCCACCTGCTTCAAATAAACTTGACTGCAAAAGTATCTTTTAATTTATAAATTTTATTCACTAATCGTAATTACGTATTTTATTTTTAGATCGTGCGTTGTGGGCCCCTTTGGAAAGGTTCAAAGATCTGGCGGTTTATTTATTTTTTTAATTTAAGTATTAAAATGTATTTATTTAAACATGCGTAAACTACTTTCACAGATGGGGTTATGAAAAAGAAAACCTCAATAATGGAAGAAGTTAAGTGTTAAGCACATAAAAAATAATAGATTTTAATCTATTATAAAGAATAGTAATTTTTTTTTACTTCACTGTAAAACTGTCTCTAGTCAGAAACTACGTGAATAATGCTACTTCAGATCAAACTGTTGGCATAAGTAATGAGAAAAAAATATTGGAAAGTAAAGATTTATTATGAGATTAAGTGATAACAAGCGTAAAATGTTAACCAGTTAAAATATTTGCTTCTTCAATGGATATACTGTACAAAAAGTACCTGCCTCTCCTCTTTGGAATCTGCAGAGCAGTCACTTACGAAAACAACTTGAATAAGTTTCTACAGTGATATAACAAGATTCCGCGATTATACAGACAGCGTTAAGGCGTGGGTGACTTTCTTAATGACTAATCCCAAATAAAATGGTTATTAATACTTAATTAAAGTTTATGAGAACCTGAAATGTCTTGCGATGGTCGTCGTTCGTATTAGAATTTAAAATCCCTAATCTTAAAAAGATTACGTAAAATTAAAATTGTGCAATTTATTCACAACTAGTTCTTAGAATAATTATAAAGTACAGCATAATAACTGTTCTGACCACCAAATTATTACTTCTTCTAGACTTGAAAATGATCTCCAGGAGGGAAACGTTCAAAGTGGAATAAAAATTATTGGATTTTTTCTTCTATTTCAGTAAACTCGATCATTTTATCCAAAATTTACGTGCAGTGTTTTAATATGCTGCTTAGAGAAGTGGTTATTCCCACGTATGATTTTCTTCAAATAAATTAGGTTTAATTTTAATACATTGTTTATTGTTCTCAATATTTGTTGATAATATTGATGCAGGGAGATTAATAATAATCCCAGAATCAGATACAATTTTGGGTGATACCACGTTCAAGTGGAGAACAAAAGAATTGTAGGTAATGGTACAAACCGATATTAGGCTCTCTGAGCAGCGCGGACAGGCTCACGGGGTATTATCAATGGCATACAGGAGCAAGGTGATCATCCCATTATAAGGTATATATACGTCAATAGTTAGGCCACAATCTTCACTAATGCATGCAGGTCTTGAGGCCTCATTTAATAAGGGCGCAGATCTCTTGGAAAGGTTTGTTTGTTTGTTTGTTATTTGGTTTTTAGGAGCATTAGCAACTAAGGCCATATTGCTCCGGGATATGCGGTGGTCATTCCCTGACCTTTCCGCATACTCCGTATTTGGTGGTGACGGGCTCGAACCCCGGTCTAATCAAAAAGCATGTGCTACGCACTGCTGCTCCTTCCCACCTGGCTACGGAGGCGCCTCTCTTGGAAAGGATGCACAGAGAAGCAACAAAATTAGTCAAGGACACAAAAGTATGTACTCTTACCATAAAAGACTTGAGTTCGGAAACAAGTGACCTGAGAGGAGGTCACATTGTAGTACTGTACTTAAGCTTTAAATTGATTGAGTAAACTAAATGGTATCCTTACTCTTTCTCGACCAACACACACTCATAAGGGGACATAAATTTGAGTCAAGGCTATGTTTGGGGTGCCCTGGTGGAAGGTGTTCTTTATACAATGTACTCAACAAAGGCATACTAAACATCAATTCTGTTCAAGGTGCTCCAACAGATTGTGTAACGTTAAAACTATCTCTTTTTTTTTTAATTTCTACAATAGAATTTTTGGAATAGAATGTTATCAAAGAGTTTTTCTGTTGGGTCTTCTGAGTTCTCTCCTATTGATGATTTCTGTGCTATGATGGGACTGCAACTTAGAATTTGCCTCAATCAGCCCAATCTACAGCAGCTTTTATGCAACAGTTAACCTAGGCTCAGAAGGATATTCTTCACTTTTTTTTTTTACTTGATGGGAAGACTCAAAGCAAATAGTACTGCTGCCAGAGGAAGAGGTCATATTCGTACTGATGTTTGCCAGTTCGCCGCATTAAATAAATAACTACTGTTCTAATGTTTGATCAAAAGTTGGTTTACCCTTAACTATTTACAACTTAAGAAATCCACACTTTATAGTAGGAAAATTTTTCTTACACTCAAGTCCATCTTGAAGCCCAATGCTTAATTAGTGAGGGAGAACTTCACTACGTTGAAATTAAGAAATGTTATATTTAATAAAAGCTCCATGTATTCTTTCATTGGCAGCAAAAGTACATTATTTTTAAAATCATATCAATTCCCCTTACATCATTGAATGTGCATGTTCACGAAGACAAACCTGAGATCACAATGTAATCTCAGGTTTGCCTTCGCAAGTCAACAAAACGTAAGTAGTGAATATTCATTTTAAAAATAGTGTTGTATTTCGCCACTGGTGAGGGAATCGAACTTTTTTTCTAAAACTTATGGAACTTTTAATGTAAATTAATTTTCCGCAAATTCCAAATGCTAGTTTGAAGTAGTGTCCCTTTCACTTCGATCTGACATTAATGTAGTTAAATCCTATCGCGGGCCTATTATACAGAGCAATTAGCCAAGTTTTCAAAATCCGATACAATTACTATATGGCATTATTCAGACACTTCACTACATTACATTGCAAAAACACTAAATAGGGCCAAAACCTCATTGACTACTTTAATCAAATACTATGAAAATACAGGTAGTCACAGCGGTATAAAATCATTCAAGTTTCATCTACGGTGTTGCACATGAGCTCCTTTAGTTACCTTGCTGATGTCCAAACAAGCCTAATTCTTCACTTATGAGGGATGGACTATCACTTTAATACTCTATTAGCTCTTTTTGCGCCTAAACTCTGCCATTTTGTTTGTCCACCTTACCACCCAATTGAAACACTTATTTTCACATAGTCTTCCGCCGGCTAAAAGAACTAACATGTTGACTCTTGTGGTTGACAAGCAGCGCCAGAATCAACTGGCCTTTGTTTCCTCATTCTTAGCTTGCCTGAAGCATGCACTTGAATTTCTTATGACACTGGTACACAGTTCTGCTTGGTCATTTTAGGTTGAATTTTGATACTAAATCAGAGAGCGAGCTTTCTGGGACTTATGAAATGTGCCATCTTGCGATAAATTCAAGTGACGTATTGACTGAAATTGATTTTTTTCTCATACTCATGAATTTTAGTTATATTCGATTCAAGTTGTCACAAGATTTTGGCCTATATACTATAAGCGCTGATGAATCATCGTATAGTTCTCATACAATTTATTTAAAAATAGCCAGAAACACTGATATTATATGCATAAATTTATATGTACTGTAATGCTTTTTATTTGTATAGATGAAGATTTTAAAACAATATAAACGTAAACCTCTGGGGACCATAGAAGCACGGGATTATAAATAACTAAACATTCACATTTTACTATACCACGATTTATTGTTTTTAGAAAAACAAATTTTGTACGCTTTCACAGAACTTGATCTTAGCCTTCTAAAAAGAAGATATCCTGGCCACCCTTTAAATAAAGCAGATAAACACTTCACAAATATGTGAAACTCACTTCGAATACTACAATGTTGCACCTGAAAATTAAAGATGATCTTTAATTTTCAGCTGCGTAATGGAGATGAGTTGATCCGCTTTTTTACCTTTTTGAGTTGTATACTACAATTTGTACATATTTCAATTACGCCTTCATTAAGAGTAATTTTCATGCAAACTACAACAAACAAGTTAACTGATAAAATATGGTTCACGGTATCGATCCCACATTTTGTGAGGCTACGAAATTCTTCAGTGCTTCTTTATAAATGAACAGCACATATCCTAAAGTTTGAAGTTATTTGTAATGCATTGTTCAACGGTTTAATACCACGTATCTCACGAGTGACGACAGAATTGCTCTCACAAGATGAAATGTTAAAAAAGGAGTATCCGAGGGTCTCAGAATACGAAATACTAGTGCCTTGACAAATTAACTTCTAGTTGCTATATATCTTTATATTTAGTTCCTCACATATTTGGAGACTGCGGTGGTTCGAAACTGTTTCGATGCTTGGCAGCTTTTTGACTGAATATGTTTGGTTGCCGTTTAGGTTTTTCTGGCGCAAGACTTCTTTGACAATACTATGCCCTTTTTATATTTGCACTATATGCAACTAGTTTAAATTTTTAAGCTTTAAATGGTGTATTTTGCGATAGAATTTTGTCAGTTTAAGTAAGCAAACAGTTTTAAAAGCCTTGTATTATCCCCAATAATATCCATTAAAGACTGTTTTGTAAGCTGGGTATTTTTTACGATAGTTTGAATTCTTCGTATTTGATAAAGCGGGCAAGTCTAACAGAAGATATTGTACAAGGAAATGAACTTCACTTCGCGAAGATTTCGGCAGCTCTTCTTTTCTTAATAACTATACGTAGCCTTATAAAAATAACTTCGTGTCTGTCTTTGGGGTGCTTGTTTTATTTGCGTTAATTTATTACCTATTTGACATTTCCAGAAATGTATCCTTTTTTAAATACAGAATTATAATCGTCATATGGCACCTGATGTTATGATGCTGGATTTTTTTCCGTTCGATCTGCTCCTGCATGTGCAGGTATCCACAACATAGCTTTGCTGTCAGTTTTTTTCTCCTGAAGTATACTAACCAGGCATGGTTTGAGTTATCTGTGGATGGTTGATAGTATCTAAATGCTGGATTGCACTTAGGAAGTCCAAAAAGATAATTATTTTCAAGGAGTGCTGTACAATATATTCTAATGCCATTCGAATTGCAGTATACACGATAGATTCGAATGGAGACTAACAGGTTCTAAATGAATTACTGCCATGCCTACGAGCGTGTCCGATTTTGATCTGTCGGTATAGATGTACTGATAATCTGCAGAGTTTTCTACATAAGCAGCATGTAATTGTTGGACGTTTTCATTTGGATGGTATTTTTCCCTATTGCTGAAAATATTTCTCACATTCAGGAGGCCAAAGATCCCGAAAATGGGGGGGGGGGCACTTTGTGGTGCTTGGTTATCTTTTGAAACATTCGTGAGCAGGTTTCTCAAACATACACCTGTTGGTTTACGATTATGCAAAATGTTTTACTTTGGTTCGTGAAGATATTTGCATTCTGGACGACTGATACGAATTTTAACAACATAGTTTAATAAAAGCCTTTGTCTACGTAACGGGAAGAATGGTTTGTAGGCCTCTATTTACAAACTTTGCACTAGTGATGTGCGAAAGGCCCTCATTGATACTCTCAAGGCACTGTGGTATATGGGATCCAGCCATTTCGGCACACTTTTGCGTGCAGAGTCAAACTAGTGCCCTATAATCCAGTCTCGATCGGATCATTGCCCAATATAAATTTAGCAGACTGCAACGGTGTCTTTGCCACATCATTGTAGATATTGCTCGAATGATGTTCACTGCTTTTAAGCAGGTGGTACGTAAGCTTTTAATATATTCTAGAAGTTTTAACTTGGGCTTTAGATAGGGTGATTCCCATTGCAATTCTCACTACAACAACCTCCAAGGAGGGTCCTACCTGTACACTTCTAGATGGAGTATTGGAATTCACTATAATTGCTACCCCACCATGGGCAGTTGCTTTAGTCGTCCGAACCTGTCTGTACAAAGTATAATGTATTTTGTAAGTATATAAAGTATAATTGATATGGGTAACTTGTGGCCAAAAGATCCTTAAAATCTTTGCCACCTCGAAGGCTTCTACAGTCTCATAGTAACATAATTCGTATTATTTGGTTTTATTTGTTTCTCCGCTTATTGTCGATCGATTTTTACTTTTTTTTTTTTTTTTTTGGGAAATACTGGTCGGCCAGTGTTCAAATATTCATTTGCTTCTAATTCAAGAATTGGTTCTTCTGCTGTTCAGACTTGTTCTTCCAAATCCATGTATTCATTGCTGTATGAGTTTTTATTTTCTGTTTTAGAGGACATAATGGCAGCTTGTAGAGGAATACTTGAGCTTGACGGAATAGATATTGATGTGTTGTTTGCCTGCTGTTCTTGCTGCTTCGGTTGTGAGAGGAGAGACCTGGCCCAGTGTGCTATGAAAATGTTTGGCAGGTCTGATACTTCCGTTTGTGATACAACAACACTGTCATTAAGCATCCATATTCAACTTTATATTATCAAATTTTAATCTTGGCTCGGCAGGGTATGGTGATGAGGAGTAGCATATGAATTTTGAATCACAGTTGCATATGAATGTGAGCTTTGTAAAACAGGAGTGTGATTTTTGGCTTCTTGATAGGTGACCTTGTATTCCACCTTATATTTCTGTATCTGTTTCCCCCTTTTCCATATTTTACAGTCTTTGGAGAAGGTTGAATGGTTCTGCCTACAGTGAACAACCCTTACGTATGGGTTGTTGACTGTGCAAGTTATCCTGTGATCCACAAGATACACATACAATTATTCCTCTGCATACTGTTTGTGAATGGCCGGACTTCTAGCATTTGTATCGGATTTTGACTGTATGCTTTCATCTGGGCTTGGGAGAGTTGGTGAACTGAAAGTAAGGATTATGTTTCTAGTTGGAATAAATACACCATTTCTTTTAACCGAAATTTATTGGCCTGAATTACTTTCTAGTCTTTTTTTAAATTCTTGGACTGTTTCTTCTGTGCTCTTTATTACGTCCCATTCCGTTATTATTCCTTTCGAATAGTTCAGAGTCGCGTGTGGATTCACTTTGACTGGGATTCCCCAAATACTGTGGCACTGAGCAACAGTTCTGGGTGCCTGTAATGGGAGGTTTCAACTAGAAGATTCGCCTTCAATCTGCGAACCATTTTAGGTGTTATAGTCTCCAGGCACCTTTGTATAAGAAAGGACAATAGTTTAATAATCGGTTGCTCTATCAGGGAACGCAAAATAAAGAGCGTGGATTTGGTTTGTATCAGCCCTTTGTCTTTTTGTGCTGAGAGTACAATTCTTATCTTGTTTACTGTCTGTCGAGACCGAATCAGAGAGACTAGTTTGAGCTTGGTTTAATTGTTCCATGACTGATCTTTTTACTTTCTTCCTGGGTTACAAGCGGTGCCACCTAGTGGCCAAGCGGCTGGAAATTAGTGGGTTAGTGATTTGTCTTGTTAATAAACAAAAAGAAATTAACAGAAGGTGATTTTCTTTTTCAGACTTTGGTTACTTTCTCCTTAGAATTTAGACTTTATTTAAGAGATATTTGGTTTTAACGTCTCTTTTTGAAATTATAGAGCTGGCAGTTGAAATCTCGACTGGATATGAGCTCCATATTCATTTCTATCGTAAATTCATTAAACCCCTACTCTTCAAAAGTTTATTAAGTTACTTAGTCTTTCTTGCACGAGATTCTTTGAGTTCAGCGAGTAAGTAAGCATGTTATTTTTTTAATATATAATTTATAAAATACTAACAGCTCATCCAACAAAATAAAAGATTCATTTTATATTTAATTCACTTTGCCAGTAATAATGAGATAATTCGTATGAAAAGGTGTACAAAATTTTAAAGAAGTTATCAGACGGAAGAATAAAAATATAACTAAGTAATTGGAACAAAGCATTCGACTACTAAAAAACGAAAACAAGAAGATGAAATACCATTTTCTTGTACGTTGACGGCCAATTGTCCCGTGTAGGCATTGAATCCTGACATGGCTGCTGCATTGTTAAGGGCAGGCGACCTGGGTGCGGGAAGAGCCAATTGGTTATTCCTTGGCATACTATACAGTGCTTCTGCTAAATCAGCTGCCCTCTTTAGGATAATTTCCTACAATTTCAAGGAAAGAAAGCAATTATATTTTTTACATAGCATTAAAGTAAGACAATTTAGATGATTTATTATGTACATTCCTGGGAGCGAATGACATCAAAGAACAAATAATTACGTGGTTTATCGAAAGAATTATTTTAATTGAATGTGCGACTTCTGTTCGTCATAGTGACTACTTCTATATGCATGCATGAGGAGGTAGTTACTGTACTGTAAATGCAGTAAGCTATGGAGGGGATTTAACTACCAGACAGCAACACGCATTCGGGAGCTCTAGTCTGATTTGTGGTGGACCTTTCATAAAAATCTCTATTTCAATAACGTGCAGTCTTTGTGGATAATAATCTTCCATGACGAGCCTTCTATCTTGTCCACAACAGCATGTTTCTAACTAGGGGTTTCCGTTCAAGAAGAAGCAGTCTTCAGGAGGGACGAAATGCTGCGTTATTTCCATATCTGGCAGAGGAATATCCCTCTCTCAACTTGATGCATACTGCCAAACACCAAAAGCAATTCTTTTTCAGTGGAGAGTTGCTGGCCGCTCTGTCGTGGGAAATCGTAAGATTGGCAATTACCTGCTGTCTGGTAATGCTTACCATCACTTCCTCACAATACTACTCATGGATAATGCCCAGTGACCAATATATGCCCACTATTCGTTCGTACATGGTGGGTTCGCTCAAAACTTTTCTGGATATCGGTACTAGTTTTTCGTTTGTCTTTTGCTATGCTCTTTTGTTCTAAACACATCCACCGATTTGATGAAAGCCATTTTGAGTATCTAGCTGTATGGAAACAAAACGTACTAGTAATATACCGTGATAACAACCTGTATCGTCTGTTTTATTTAAGTCGAATTGGACAATTAATTTGAAAACAGCTTCGTTTAAAAATGTTTTTGTTCTCCAATATCACCAATCAAAGGAATGTACTTAAAACACTGTATATTGTTGGAATGTTCTCTAATTAATGTATTAGTATAGCTAGTCAACAGTACAAGTCACACTATTCACTGAATTATAGAATAAAATTTGTATATTTCTGAAGATTTATGGCATTAATAATGCCATGTAACGTATGATGGATTTTTAAATATCACGTATCTAATTAAGGCAACTTTCAAATTGCAAAACAAAAATTATTAATTTATGTACAAATTACCTTCGATTCGGGTCATTCGAGATCCGCCAGTTATATCATTATTGTCTTATAATACCATTATTATTATCGATGTTATCTTACATATTTAATTAAAAATCGTGCAATTCTTACTTCCAAAAAAGTCAGGCATACAGGTCTATAATTGTTCAGATCACTCAATCCTCTTGTGTAATGTCCATATCTTGACAGTAGCGACATATCCTGTAATTGGAGAATGCTCTCACTGTAGCCCTTTTCTGCTGAACTAATTCAAAAGCAGTAATCTGAGCTTTTGACAAAGATATTGTAAGAGAGACCTACGTTACTGGAAGCAGTTTGTTGCAGCATGGATATTAATTTACTTCGCTAAAGTTTAAAGGGGCCTGTAGAAAGTCATCGATAGTTTAGAAGACTTTTTTTTCAAGGAACCTAACCTATTTTTTTTATTGGATATGGAAAAGTGATTTATCTTTGTTAAGAAGAGATCATAGAATAATGAGATTGCGCTAAGTATGTGAAACATTTCACGAATGCATAATTTCGCGCCGAGTGTTTTCCTATTGAGGTAAATTAATGCGATCTATCGTTTCCTGATGATGTTACCAGGTGCAGCCGCACCTCGCTGCATACTCTCAGAACAATATTCATCCCTTTCTATCTGAACACGTGGTCGGTATTTGCGGCAACGCAACTTGAACTTACAACAGTAGTCCTTCTAATATGGGAGAAAGCCCTTTACTTCTAGTGAAACACGAGGGCAACTTGTAGGAATAGCTGTAATCCTCGAGATGAATCCTTTGCAGTAAAAACTCATTTTTTTCTTGTTCTATCTATAAAAAGAAGCTAGTGTGAACTATTTTAAATGCGATGCGTTATTTTTTATAGAAGTTTCGGATATAGCACTTGGCTAATGTTCATAACAACAAAGTTGGAGATCCAGTGAGAAACCACCAACCGATCACTTGCAGGTGAGCTAGAACAGCTCAGAAATGTTTAAATGAATGAAAGCAATTGCACATCGCCGAGATCATTATGCTCTTTTCTGTGAATCCGAGTATTCATTCTACACCGTCAAACTGCTCAGATGTCATATTGGGGTTTACTTTTGCCGTGTAAAATGAACTAGTCAATTAGGCACTTACATTACTATAGTCAAGGTAAGAGGGTGAAAAAAATCCTCAGCGAAGCGCCTTAATACAGTGCAGAGGAAGTCGTCGTGTCTTTAGCGATTCCTTCTAACGACTCTTCATAATGTCGTAAGAAGCAGTGAGACGTCACTTCCGCGAATCCCAATGTTCACCGGCGTGAAATTAGCTCTTCACTCCAGAATTACCACTAAACTGTGTTAGCCAGTCAGTAAAACTAATCATAAAACCATCCCTCTCCCCCAATGTCACGGGGATAATTAATTCGAAATTTAGAAAAGCACTTTTATTGGACCATCCTTCGTTGGTAACGTGATGCGCTGATATAAAAATAACCACGGAGCCAACAAAAACGACATCTCAACAAGCGACAGATAATTAAGGCTTTTGTTAAAAATAAAAGCGGAGATGCAAATTAATTTTAAATTTAGTACAGTGATTAAAAACACACTAGTAGTGTTAAAAATACAGTCTTTACAGGTTGATTAAAGTCCCAGATGAGTGCCGCTGGAGCCTGCGCACACTTGAACCAAGAAACCATAGATTTTGACTCACTTTTTTTGTTCTTTCATGCATTACACATTTGTCTCTATTCTCTCGTCGGTATTTCCCAAATTTTGTGATGCAAGAAATTATTATGGAAACTGGTTTGGTTTTTGGTTCGTGACAGAATTATACTCGGTTCAATTATAAAGCAATATTGCACAGCAAGCTCGTATTATACGATAAAAAAAAGAAATAAGGTTTATGGATTTAATGAACTTCATGCTAATTTAAGATTCGTGAGATTAGGACAGCTGGATGGTTTATATTACGTGCAACGGTTAAAACAAACTGGAAATAAAAAGATCTGTTCTTTATGTATCATTTAAGCTATTAATGATATCGTCTTGAAATTCGAAGTCCATACGTCTAAAATACAGGATTGTCTTCGAAATCTACAATAAATCGTTATGCTGATTATATTTTATTGCTGTTTTATATATCTAAATGAGTAAATATTTTATTAATTTATTAATTCAGATATCTGCTGCTCTTTGGAGGAAATATCCACGAACTCTTTTTGAAATTTTAATTTTGCTTCACGTGAAAAATGAACCCCAAAATGTATAAAAGTTTATTGGAATAAAAATTATGCTGCACAAGAATATAATATCATGGTTAAAAAATAAAAATCTGCGCAAAATTGATGTCAGATTGGTCAGCGGTAGCTTACACAAATTGACTATTTCTAAAATGTGCGCCACTGCAGTATTAATAACATTATCCACGAATTGTATTTGTTGCGTATTCTTTTAAGCACACCTGGCATTTGTTTAGAAGCAGCACAAAGTAAATGAGGGTGTGCAATTTGCAAAAAAAATTCTGTCCATGAAAATCGGCAATCATTGGTAGACAGTTTTTTTTTCCTCAACATTTGTTTAAAGCTATTCACAATAAAAAGTATACATTTGAAGTTTAAGGACCAACAATTTAAATTTGTGGATTACCTTTGGTAGTTTTTCTGGGTCTCCCGGATGTCTAGGAATAAGTTTGGCTAATCGCTGGAACCCATAGTCTATCGTTGGTTCGTTTAAAGCTATAAGGAAAAAAAGAGGATGTGGTAATTATAAAAATAATAGAACTAGAAAGTTGAAGAGGGATGGTGTAATAGGTGTGATGTGCATCATTAACTATGCTACTTTGAAGGGGGATATGCTAAACACAAGAGAAAAGGCAGGAAAGGGAAGGGAAGGAGATAGGGAAACACATTAAGCAGGTGTAAGATTAAGGAAGTCACACATCATTATGCATTACGAGAAATGCTGCTATTTGGTCAGCAAAATTAGGCATAATTTTATTCCTGGGTGGGAGTAAAAAGAAAGAGAATGCTTCCTCTGAACTCCAGCTTAAAATAGAGGTAATCATCATATATATATGGTAATAACAGTTACATTAATCTGCACTTCTCCAATACAGACTGACTTTTAACATCCCGAATCGTAT